>NC_060066.1:88609508-88929508 GCF_922984935.1 Meles meles
GGTAAAGTGGGAAGAGACAAAACAAAAAATAAAATAGCAGACAAGAATCCAACAATATCAATGATAACATCAAATGTAAGTGAATTAAGCAATATAATCAAAAGGCATAAATTGTTATACTGTATTTAAAAAAAGCAAAATCCAATTATACACTGCTACAAGATATAAATCTTAGATGCAAATATACAAATGGGTTTGAAAGTAAAGGATGGAAAAATATGTGAACCACCACCACAAGAAAGTCAGAATGACAATACTAATATCAAAAAACTTTAATAAAAAAGTTATGAGAGCTAAAGACATGCACTTTATAATGATAAAAATGTTCATTCATCAAGAAGATAGAACAATATGAAGAGAGGCACCTAAAAATAGCCCCAAATACATGAAGCAAAATATGATACAATGAAGAAAGAAACAGACATTTCATCAATAATGGAAACATCAGTACTGCATTCTCAGCAATAAATAAGACAAATAGGCATAACACCAATATCAGTCTAGAAGTCTTGAACAGTATAAACCAACCACCCCTAACAAACTTCTATAGAACCCCTAGCCAACAATAGCAGAATACACATTCTTCTGAATCTTCTCAAGTGCACATACAACATTCTTCAGAACAGAACATATGATAGGCCATAAAATATATCTCATTAAATTTAAAAGGATTGAAAGCATACAAAGTATTTTCTCTTACCATGATAGAATAAAATTAGAAATCTAAAACAGAAGGAATCTACTTCCAATTTCTGGGCCAGCATGTAAGGAGCTTGGAAGTTGTCAGTGCATCTTAGCAACAAGTAAAAAGCTGAACAAACTGAAAACCAACAACCTTTCTTAGATATTGGAATTATCAGACTGGGAATTTAAAATGACTATGATTCATACGCTCTAATGGAAATAGTAGACAAATTACAAAAATTATTGGGCAATGTACACAGAGAAATGGAGATTCTAATAATAGGACAAAAAGAAATGTTAGATATAAAAAAAAAACCACAACAAAAATGAAGAATACCTTTAATGGGCTCATTAATAGACTAGGCATGGGTAAGAAAAGAACAGTGAACTTGAAAATATGTCAATAGAAGATCCTACAACCGAAAAGCAAAGAGAAAAAAGACTTAAAAAAATGGAACAAAAAAACCTAAGAACTGTGGGACAATTACAGAAGGTGTAACCCAGGCATGATAGGAATACCAAAAGGAAAAGAAAAGAGATAAAGGAATGTCAGAACTATTTGAAGCAATGACTGAGAATATCCCAGAATTAACATCAGGTTTTAGGCCACAGATACAGGAAGCTCAGAGAACACCAAGCAGGATAAAGACTAAAAAATAAAAAAATAAAAAACTATACCTAGGCTTATCCTGTCAAATTGCAGAAAATAAGGGATAAAAAATCTTGAAAGAAGCCAGGATGTTAAAAGAAAGAAAGAAAGAAAGAAAGACCTTATCTATAGAGGAAAAAGAAAAAGAAATACATTGGATTTCTCCCCAGAAAACATGCAAGCAAGAAGTTTGAGTGAAATATTTAAAGTGTTGAAAGAAAAAAAAAATCTCTAAAATCTTGTATCTTACAAAATTATCCTTCAAAAGCTTAGGAGAAATAAAGACTTTTCAGATAAAAATTGAAAAAATTTGTTGCCAGTAGACCTGGCTTGTAGGAAATATTAAAAAATCTTGTCAGAGAGAACGAAAATTATATTGCAGAAACTTAGATTTGCATTAAAAAAGGAAAAACATTGGTAAAAGAATAAGTAAAGATAAAACAAGAACTTCTGTTTTTATTATTTTAATTGGCCTGAAAATTAATAGTTTTATCAGAATAAAAAAGTAATAATACTCTATAATACAATATTTTGTGTTGTTATATAGTGCTATATAATACACTATAGTATACAATGATTATGGCTTATGAATCATTAAAATGGATGACAGCAATAATATAAGGGACGGGAGGGAGAAATTAGGAACACTTTGTTATTGTAAAGACACACTACCCTTGAAATGTTATAGTGTTATTTAAAATTAGAATTGAAAATTAAAAAAAATAAAATTAGAATTGAATTAGGCATAAATGTATATTGCAAACTCTAGAGCAACTACTTAAAAAGTTTAAAAGAGGTCTAACAAATATGCTAAGCAAGGGGGGAAATAGAATCATTTAAAATGTTCAATTACAACACAAAAGGCAGAAAAAGAAGGACAGACAATATGAGGAACAAAGAACAAGGGTAACAAGCAATAAATGGTTAACAAATATGTGTGACAGTAATACTACTACACAAAAAAATCATTTTAAATGTCAATTATCTAAATACACCGACTAAAGAGCAGAGATTGTCAGAGGGGATCAAAAAAACAAGACCTGAGCATATTGTTTAAAAGAAACCTTTAGGGGTTTTAGGGGTGCCTGGGTGGCTCAGCTGCTTGAGCGTCTGACTCTTGATTTCATCTCAGGACATGATCTCGGGTCATAGGACAGAGTGACAAGTCAGGCTCTGTGCTGGGTGTGGAGACTGCTTGGAATTCTCTTTCTGCCTCTCCCTCTGTCCCTCCCCCCACTCGCAGTCACTTGCATGCTTTCTCTCTCTTTCTCTCTCTTAAATGAATAAGTCTAAGAAAAAAAAAGAAAACTTTAAATATAAAGACACACACACATTAAAAAATAAAGGACGGGGCACCTGAGTGGCTCAGTGAGTTAAAGCCTCTGCCTTCAGCTCAGGTCATGATCCCAGGAGTCCTGGGATCGAGCCTCAGCCCCACATCGGGCTCCCCTCAGCAGGGAGCCCACTTCCTTCTCTCTCTCTGTCTGCCTCTCTGCCTACTTGTGATCCCTGTCTGTCAAATAAATAAATAAAATCTTAAAAAAAATAAAAATAAATAAAGGACTAGAGAAAGATATATCATGTTAACACTCATCAAAAGAAAACTGGAATAGCTATATTAATACACACATCCATAGACTATAGAAGAAAAATTACATAACCACATCCATAAATGCAAAAAAAAGCACTTGACAAAATCAATACCCATCATAATAAAAACTCCCAGGGGAAGATAGAAACAATGACACTGTTTGCAGGTGACATGATTGTCTGCGTAGAACATCAAAAAGAATTTGGAAAAATGAAAAAGTCCTGGAACTGACTACAACAAGGTTGTAGGATACAAAGTTAATATACAAAAGTCAAATACTTTCCTTTATTCTAGCAATAAAAAAGAGAAATTTGACATTAAAAACAAAATGTAAAAAAAGAGTAAAATATTATTTACATTGATACTCCAAATATGAAATACTCAAGTATAAATCAAATAAAATATGTGCATGATCTAGATGAGGAAAAGTATAAAACTCTGATGAAAGACATCAAAGAACTAAATAAGTGGAGAAGTATTCCATGTTCGTGGACAGGAAAACTCAATATCGTCAAAATGTTATTTCTTCCCAATTTGATCTATAATTTCAAAACAATCCCAATAAAAATCCCAGTATATTATTTTGTGGATATTGAAAACTGATCCTAAGGTCTGCATAGTGACACAAAAGACCCATGATAACCAACACAATATTGAAGGAGAAGGACAAAGTTAGAGGAATAACATTACCCAACTTAAGACTTCCTGTAAAACTCCAATAATCAGTGTGGAATTAGTTAAAGAATAGACAAATATATCAATGGAACAGAATAGCGAGATCAGAAATAGACCCACACAAATATAGTTAACTATACTTGATAAAGAAGACAAAGGCAAAAGGTTGGAGAAGATAGTCTTTTTTAAAAATGGTGCTGGTATAATGGGATATCCTCAAGGGAAAAAAAAAAGAATTTAGACAAAGACTTCACTCCTTTCACAAAAACTAACTCAAAATGTCTTAAATACCTAAATGGAAAATACAAACATGATAAAACTCCTGGAAGATAACATAGGGAAAATTCTAGAGAATCCTGTGTTTGGTTATGCCATTTTATTTTTTAATTTTTATTATTTTTAAAATTTACTTATTTATTTTAGAAAGAGAGAGAGCATAGGCACAAGTGGGGAGAGGGGCAGAGGGGGAGAATTCAAGCAGACTCCCTGCTGAGCACAGAGTCTAACATGGGGCTCATTCCCGTAATCCATGAGAGCGTGATCTGAGTCAATACCAAGAGTTGGACACTCAACAAACTGAACCATGCAGGTGCCCCTAGTTATGGAATTTTAGATAAAACATTAAAAGTACAATTCATGAAAAAAAATCAACAATTTGGACTTCATTTAAAAACAAATGAACAAAAAAATCGCTGAAAGGCATTATTAGGAGAATGAGAAGACAGACCAGAAACTTGGGGGAAATATTTGCAAAAGATATATCTGATAAAGGCCTGGTATTCAAAACATACAAAGAATGCTTTAAGCTCAACAATATTAAAATGAACAATATAATTCAAAAATGGGCTAAAATCTGATCAGACCCCTCATCAAAAAAGATATGCAGATGACAAACAAACATATGAGAGGATGATCAACATCATTTGTCATCAGAGAAATTACAAACAAAAACAACAATAAGGGGCACTTGGGTGGCTCACTGGGTTAAAGCCTCTGCCTTTGGCTCAGATCATGATCGTCCTTCATCATGCACTCTGCTCAGCGGGCATGCCGCCTGCTTCCCCCTCTCTCTGTCTCTGCCTGCCCCTCTGCCTACTTGTGATCTCTGTCTGCCAAATAAATAAATAAAATCTTAAAAAAAAGAAAAAAAACAATAAGAAGCCATTAGAGATATCCTTAGAATATCTTTGGGATATTCTGACTCACCAATTTTTGGTGAGGATATGGATCAACAGGAATTCCCATTCTTTTATAGTGGGAATGCAAAAGAGTATAGTCACTTTGGAAGACAGTTTGTCAGTTTCCTACAAAACTAAACAAACAATATGATCCAGCAATCATACTTCTTGGTACTTACCCAACTCAAATGAGTTGAAAAGTATGTCTAGACAAAAACCTGCATATGGATGTTTTATCATAGTTTTGTCACTAATTGTCAAAATTTGTAAACAGTCAGATGTCCTTTAATAGGAGAATGGTTAAGTGGATAATATATCCATACAATGAAATATTATTCACTGCTAGAAAGAAGTGAGTTATCAAACCATGAAAAGATATGGGAGAAGCTTAAATGCTTATTACTAAGTCAAAGAAACCAATCAGAAATGGCTACACACTGTATGACCTTCCAGAAAAGGTACAATATGGAGACTATAGAGATATCAGTGGTTGTCAGAGATTATGGGAGAGAGATGGATGAAAAGACAGATCACAGAGGATTTTTAAGGCACTGATATTATAAGGCACTGATACAATAATGGTGGATACATGTCATTACACATTTGTCAAAACCAACAGAATGTGCAACACCAACAGTAAACCATGACATCAAAACTGGACAAAGACATCACAAGAAAACCAAGTACAATATTCCTTGTGGATATGGATCAAAAAATGCTAGCATATTGAATCAGCAACATATAAAAAGAATTAAATACTATGCCAACCAGGAATATAAGGTTGGTTTAATATCCAATAATCCATTAATGTGATATACCATATTAATAAAATGAAGGGGGAAACTCCGCATTATGATCTCAATAAATACAGAAAAGTGTTTGACAACATCCAACATTCTTTCATGATGAAAACGTTCAACAAACTAGGAATATAAAGAAACACCCTTAACTTGATAAATAGCATCTCTTAGAAATACACAACTAACATCTAACTTAATAAAGAAAGACTGAATGCTTACCACCCAAGGTCAGGAACAAAAGAAGTATATTCACGCTCACCACTTCTATTCATATGTACTGGAAGTTCTAGCCAGGGCAACTGGACAAGGAAAAGAAGTAAAGATCATCCAGATTGCAAAGAAAAATTTAAATTATTTCTATTTGCATATGATATGATATTGTACAAAGAAAAGTTCTAAGGAAACTTCTAAAAATTATTAGACCTAATAAGTGACTTTATAAAGTACCAGGATATAAGATCAATATACAAAAATTCATTTTATTCCTATATACTAGGAATAAATAATCTGAAGATGATTATTAAGAAAAAATTCTAGGGGCACCTGGGTGGCTCAGTTGATTAAGCATCTGCTTTAGGTTCAGGTCATGATCCTTGAGTTCTGGGATCCAGCTCCACAAGGGGCTCTCTGCTTACCAGAAATCTGCTTCTCACCCCAGCTCATGTTCTCTCTTTTTCTCAAATAAATAAATAAAAACCTTTAAAAATTATATTTATAAAAGCATCAAAATGAATAATGTACTTATGAATACATTTATTAAGAAAACTTCCACTCTGAAAACTATAAAACATTATTGAAATAAATCAAAGGGGATCTAAATAAATGGAAAGATATTCCATGTTCATATTAGAATGCCTAATATTTTTTTGTTAAATATTTTATTTATTTATTTGAGAAAGAGAAAGCAAGAGCATGGAGAGTGGTAGAAGGAGAGGGAAAAGTAGATTTCCAGCTGAGCAGTGAGCCTGACATGGGGCTCCATCCCAGGACCCTGGGATCATGACCTGAGCCAAAGGCAAGCCACTTAACTAGCTGAGCCAACCAGGTGTCCCTGGAATGCCTAATATTTTTAGATGGCAGTATTTCCCAAATCAATCTACAGATTCCCTATCATACATACATTCCCTATCAAAATTCCATTTGGTTCATTATAGAGATTGGTGAACTGATCCTACCTATGAAATTATAAGGATCCCAAATAGCCAAAATAATCTTGAGAAAAAAACAAATACAAGAGGACCTAGGTGGCTCAGTCAGGTAAGCATCCTACTCTTGATTTCAGCTCAGGTTATGAGGTAGAGCCCCCACATGGGGATCTCTGCTGGGTGTGGATCCTGTTTAAGATTCTCTCTCCATCTCCAATTGCCCTTCTCATGCTCTCTCTCTCTTAAAAAAAAAGAAAATATGAAAAAGAAGAAAATTGGACTATAGTTCCTGATTTCATAACATGCTACAAAACTCCCAGAATCAAAACAGTGTGGTCCTAGCATAAATACAGGCATGTAAACCAATGGAGTAGATTTGAGAGTCCAGAAATAAACCAATATATATATGTTCTTGTAACTGTCAACAATGGTGCTAAGATCCTTCAATTGGGGAAAGAACAGTCTCTTGAACAATGGTGCTGGGTCAACTGGATATTCTTTTGCACATGCAAAAGAATGAATTTGGACCCCCACATCACATCATGTAACAAAATTAACTCAAAATGAGTAAAAATAAAAACCTAAAAAATATCTAAATAGATGTGCTAAAAGTATAAAATCTTTGGAAAAATACAGGAGTAAGATTTGAGATCTTGAATTTGGCAAATGACAAAAGAAAAAGTAGATAGATTGGACTTATCAAAATTTGAAGCTTTTATGCAAAGAACACAAACGAGAAAGTGAAAGACAAATTTACAAAGTAGGAGAGAATATTTGCAAATCATATATCTGATTAATCTAGTATCCAGAATACATAAGGAGCTCTTATAATACAAGAGCAAAAGTCAAAAATCCGTTTAACCACAGGGCAATAGAATTGAATAAATATTTCTCCAAAGATGATATACAAAAGCACAGCAAGAGCATGAAAAGATGTCTAACGTCATTAGTTCAAAACCACAAGGGAATACAGATTCATGCCCAGCAGAATGCTTTTTTTTTTTGATCTAATGGTTTGTATTTATTTAATTCAGCATAACAGTATTCATTGTTTTTGCACAACACCCAGTGCTCCATGCAATACGTGCCCTTCCTATTACCCACCACCTGGTTCCCCCAACCTCCCACCCCCACCCCTTCAAAACCCTCAGGTTGTCTTTCAGAGTCCATAGTCTCTTATGGTTCGCCTCCCCTTCCAATTTCCCTCAACTTCCTTCTTTTCTCCATCTCCCAATGTCCTCCATGTCGTTTGTTATGCTACACAAATAAGTGGAACCATATGATACTTGACTCTCTCTGCTTGACTTATTTCACTCAGCATAATCACTTCCAGTCCCGCCTATGTTGCTACAAAAGTTGGGTATTTATCCTTTCTTTCTTTTTTTTTTTTAATTAAAAAAAATGTTTAAAATATGTACTCCAATGTTCATAGCAGAAATAGCCACAGTCGCCAAACTGTGGAAAGAACCAAGATGCCCTTCAACAGATGAATGGATAAAGAATATATGGTCCTTATATACAACGGAATATTATGCCTCCATCAGAAATGATGAATACCCAACTTCTGTATCAACATGGATAAGACTGGAGAAAGTTATGCTGAGTGAAACATGTCAAGCAGAGAGAGTCAATTATCATATGGTTTCACTTACTTGTGGAGCATGAGGAATAACACAGAGGACATTGGGACATGGAGAGGAGAAGTGAGTTGGGGGAAAACAGAGGGGGAGACAAACCATGAGAGACTGTGGACTCTGAGAAACAAACTGAGGGTTTTGGAGGGGAGGGAGGTAGGGGGTTGGGTGAGCCCGGTTGAGGGTATTAAGGAGGGCACATATTGCATGGAACACGGTGTGGTGCATAAACAATGAATTATGGATCATTGAAAAAAATTAAATTAAAAAATATTACAAGTGTTAGCAAGCATAGGAAGAAATTTGGCCCCTTGTATACTGCTGCTGGGAATATAAAATGGTATAGCCACTAGGAAAACAGTTTTGGAGTAGCATAAAAATGTTAAACGTAGAATTACCATATGACCTGGTAATTACCACTTCTACTTATATACCCGAGAGAAAGGAAAACACATCCATACAAAAACTGGCACACAAATATTCATATCAGCATTATTCATAATAGTCAAAAATAAAAACAACCTAAATGTACATAAACTGAATATAATAAAATATTGTTCAGCCATGAAAAGAAATGAAATACTAACATATGTTACAATATAGATGAACCTCAAAAACAATATGCTAAGTGAAAGAAGCCAGTTGCAAAAATTCACATATTATACAATTCCTTTTATATAAATATCCAGAATTGGTAAATCCATAGAGACAGAAAGCAGATTAGTAGTTACCAGGGGCTGGAAGGGTAGTGGGGAATGACTGTTCTATGGGTAATGGGTTTCCTTTGGTAGAATAAAAATATTTTGAAATAGAAGTAGCTACACAATATTTCAAACATACTGAATGCCACAGAATTATATACTTTAAAATAGTAAATTTTATGTTTGTGATTTTCACTTCAGTTTTTGGTTAAAAAAGGAAAAAATGTTTCATGGACCTAAATTAAGGGGTAAAAGTATAAAGCTTTTAGAAAAAATAGGGCGCCTGGGTGGCTCAGTCGGTTGAGCGTCTGCCTTTGGCTCAGGTCATGATCTCAGGCCCTGGGATCGAGCCCTGCATCAGGCTCACTGCTCAGTGGGGAGTCTGCTTCTCCTTCTCCCTCTGCCCCTACCCCCTCTCATACTCTATCTCTCTCCTCTCAAATAAATAAATAAAAAAAATTAAAATAAAAAAAAGAAAGAAAAAATGTAGGAGCAAATCTTTAGGAGGCTGGATTAGGAAGTCTTCTTAGCTACAATACCAAAATCACAAGTGACAAAGGAAAATTTCATCAACTGGCTCTCTCAAAAAATTAAAATCTTGTGCTGTAAAAATACTATCAAGAAAATTAAAAGACAATTGACAGAATAAGAAATAATATTTACAAATCTTCTATTTGATAAGTCTTTTATCTAGAACATGTAAGACCTTTCCAATTCAATAAGTAAAATCATCAAAATTTAACATGGGTAAAAGATCTCATATATAATTCTCCCAAGGGAGGAAAAATAGCCTCCCCCCCAAAAAAAAACCAACAAAGAAAACGTGCTTAACATTATTAGTCATTAGAGAAATGCAAATCAAAACCACAATGAGATACTAACTTCTCCCCACAAGGAAGACTATAATGAAAAAGAACAAAAATAATGAGTGTTGAAGAGGATATAGAGAAATTGGAACTCTCATACATTGCTGGTGGGATTTGCAAATAGTCTGGCACTTCCTAAAGTGGTTACACATAAAATTGCCAAGGAATCCAGCAGTATATACTCTAGAGAAATGAAGACACATGTCTACACAAAAACTGGTACAATAATGTTCATATCAACATTGTTCATAATAGCCAAAGGGTAGAAAACACCCAAATGTCTTTCAACTGATGAATAAGTAAATAAAATGTGGTATATCCATACAGTGTAATTCTATTCAGTAATTTAAAAAATAAAGTATTGAAACATGGTAAAGCATGGAGCCTTGGAAATATGTTAAGTCAGTCACAACCCACAACACAGTCTATGAATTAATTTATATGAAATGTTCCAAATAACCAAACCTACTGAGACAGAAAGTAGATTAGTGGTTGCCTAAGTCTGAGAAAGTATGAGAGAGTGAAAGATTTGGAAGGAAAGGCAGATTAAGGATGTAAGGGTTCTTTTGGAGATGATGAAACTGTCCTAAAATTAGGTTGTGGTGATGGTTGTACAGAGCTGAGTATACTAAAAACATTGAACTGTATACTTTAAATGGGTAAATTACATGGCATGTGAATTATATCTTAATATAGCTTTTTTAAAAAGACTCTTATATTGCTTAATTGTGTAGCTTTCTGATAATTCTAACTTAATCCAAGAAGAAAATTTAGAGGCTTTATAGCAGTGGTTCTCAAATGGGGTCAATTTTGCCCTCAGAGTACATTTAAAAATGTCTGAAAGCATTTTTGTTTGTCACAAATTGGGGGACGGGGATACTACTGGCTTCTTGTGGGTAGAGGACAATGCTGATTCTTAATACCTTGCAATGCACAGGATGGTCTCCTGCAAGAAAGAATTGTCTGCTCCAAACTGTGAATTGTGCTAAGATTGAGAAATCCAGACGTAGAGAAACAAAAGGGCAGTGTCACTGACATCATTCCCTATAACCATTACTTGTGACAAGTAGCTTAGACAAAAAGCCAGAAAATATTAGTTCACACATGTACAGGATGTAGGGAGTAATTGGGTGACTATGTGGTAATCATAGTTTAGAGGCCTGGTTGCCTTATAGAAAATAATACAAGAAAGTACATTACTATAGTCTAGGAGAAACTACCTCTTAGCATACTAGATAGTAGACCTTAAATGTTGGTAAGTCCCTTCTAGCAGTCTACAGTTTAAAAATCAGTAAGGCCATGGCTTTGGGTTTCTCTAACCTGGAAGATTCCTTTCTTTTTTTTCTTTTTTCTTTCATTTATTTGACAGAGAGAAATCACAACTAGGCAAAGAGGCAGGCAGAGAATGGAGGAAGCAGGCTCCCCGCGGAGCAGAGAGCCCGATGTGGGGCTCGATCCCAGGACCCTGGGATCACGACCTGAGCAGAAGGCAGAGGCTTTAACCCACTGAGCCACCCAGGTGCCCCGGAAGATTCCTTTCTTTAATAGGTATGACCTCAGGAAGGACTGGGAAGCCAGAAGCTTGAATCCATTCCTTTATTTGTGTCTCTATCACATATGTTAATCGTACTTCTTGTTCGTGGACTTAAGTCACAGTGAGAGCAAATGAAAACAAACAAATAAACCTATCTAACTCAGAAGGATGTTTCAAATACTAATAAAATATATTGCTAAAGAACCTGGAATTTGCCCGTGGCTCAAAAAAATGCTAGCTACTTTTACTGTTAAAAAGTGTCATCTAAAATTTTAGCATAAAAATAGTAAGTATCTGGGAAAGTTCTAACAAAGATGTATGAGATATTTATGGAAAAAATTTCAAACTATTGAAAAGCATTAAAGACTTACAACTGGAGAGAGATATAGTTCATGAGTAGGAAGGTTTGATATTTAAATCAATGATTCTCATGTTATAAGCAAGTGATGAATTATTGAACTTTACATCTGACACTAATCATGTTCTATATCTTGGCGAATTGAATTTAAATAAAAATAGTAAATTAATTTTTCTCAAGTAATCCATGTATTTAATCCAACTCCAACCAAAATCCCAGTAGGAAAGTTTTTGGAACTTGACCATCATATGCCAAAATTTAAATGGAAGAACAAAGAATGAAGAACAACCAAGAACATTTTGAGAGAGTAGAGAAGATGACAAAAGGACTATGTTCCATGAGACACCACAAAGATATAATAATTAAAACAGTGTGGCATGGCTTAGGAACAGGTAAATAACCTGCTTTATCTTGGGTTGCTCACATACAGTACTGAAGGCAAAAGATTATTTTGACTGCTTATGAAGGAGGGTAAGTAATCCAAGGGAAAGAGCAGTGACTGAAAATGGAATGAAGCAAGGAAAGTTTGCGTGATGCATTGCTGAGCTGACCACTACTTGTGTAAAGTGCAAAATTTGCAGAACTGTCTTTGAAAAGGCTGAACGAACTACTGTGTCTCAAGAGAATCTCTTTAGAAGAGGAGAAATTTATCCTCAGGTCCCAGATTCACTGACCAATATTCCACAGGGTATAAATTGGATTGTAGAGTGGCTCTATTTTGAACTTTTTATTTGACAGACAGAGATCACAAATAGACAGACAGGCAGGCAGAGAGAGGAAGGGAAGCAGGCTCCCCGCCGAGCAGAGAGCCCGATGTGGGGCTGGATCCCAGAACCCTGGGATCATGACCCCAGCCGAAGGCAGAGGTTTTAACCCACTGAGTCACCCAGGTGCCCCTGAAATTTTTTCTTAATTTCTCTTTCTGTTGCTTCATTATTCATGTATAGAAATGCAACAGGTTTCTATATATTGATTTTGTATCCTATGGCCTTATAGAATTCATTTATCAGTTCTAGTACTTTTTTGGTGGCATCTTTAGGGTTTCTACATAGAATATCATATCATCTGAAAACAGGGAAAGCTTCTTCCTTACCAATTTGGATGGCTTTTATTTATTTATTTTTTTCGTTGTCTGATTACTGTGGCTAGGACTTCTAGTACTATGTTGAATAAAAATGGTGAGAGTGGACATCCTTAACTTGTTCTCGATCTTAGAGGAAAAGCTCTGAAAACCTACCAGTAATATTATCTGTGGGTTTTCACATATGGCCTTTATTACATTGAGGTATGTTCCCTCAAAGTCTACTTTTTTTTTTCCATTTTATTTATTTTTTCAGTGTAACAGTATTCATTCTTTTTGCACAACACCCAGTGCTCCATGCAAAACGTGCCCTCCCCATTACCCACCACCTGTTCCCCCAACCTCCCACCCCTGACCCTTCAAAACCCTCAGGTTGCCCCAACCTCCCACCCCTGACCCTTCAAAACCCTCAGGTTGTTTTTCAGAGTCCATAGTCTCTTATGGTTCGCCTCCCCTCCCCAATGTCCATAGCCCGCTCCCCTTCTCCCAATCCCACCTCCCCCCAGCAACCCCCAGTTTGTTTTGTGCGATTAAGAGTCCTTTATGGTTTGTCTCCCTCCCAATCCCATCTTGTTTCATTTATTCTTCTCCTATCCCCCTAACCCCCCATGTTGCTTCTCCATGTCCTCATATCAGGGAGATCATATGATAGTTGTCTTTCTCCGATTGACTTATTTCACTAAGCATGATACGCTCTAGTTCCATCCACGTCATCGCAAATGGCAAGATTTCATTTCTTTTGATGGCTGCATAGTATTCCATTGTGTATATATACCACTTCTTCTTTATCCATTCATCTGTTGATGGACATCGAGGTTCTTTCCATAGTTTGGCTATTGTAGACATTGCTGCTATAAACATTCGGGTACACATGCCCCTTCGGATCACTATGTTTGTATCTTTAGGGTAAATACCCAGTAGTGCAATTGCTGGGTCATAGGGTAGTTCTATTTTCAACCTTTTGAGGAACCTCCATGCTGTTTTCCAGAGTGGTTGCACCAGCTTGCATTCCCACCAACAGTGTAGGAGGGTTCCCCTTTCTCCACATCCTCGCCAGCATCTGTCATTTCCTGACTTGTTAATTTTAGCCATTCTGACTGGTGTGAGGTGATATCTCATTGTGGTTTTGATTTGTATTTCCCTGATGCCGAGGGACGTGGAGCACTTTTTCATGTGTCTGTTGGCCATCTGGATGTCTTCTTTGCAGAAATGTCTGTTCATGTCCTCTGCCCATTTCTTGATTGGATTGTTTGTTCTTTGGGTGTTGAGTTTGCTAAATTCCTTATAGATTTTGGATACTAGCCCTTTATCTGATCTGTCGTTTGCAAATATCTTCTCCCATTCTGTCAGTTGTCTTTTGGTTTTGTTAACTGTTTCCTTTGCTGTGCAAAAGCTTTTGATCTTGATGAAATCCCAATAGTTCATTTTTGCCCTTGCTTCCCTTGCCTTTGCCATTGTTCCTAGGAAGATGTTGCTATGGCTGAGGTCGAAGAGGTTGCTGCCTGCATTCTCCTCAAGGATTTTGATGGATTCCTTTCTCACATTGAGGTCCTTCATCCATTTGGAGTCTATTTTCGTGTGTGGTGTAAGGAAGTGGTCCAATTTCATTTTTCTGCATGTGGCTGTCCAATTTTCCCAGCACCATTTATTGAAGAGGCTGTCTTTTTTCCATTGGACATTCTTTCCTGCTTTGTCAAAGATTAGTTGACCGTAGAGTTGAGGGTCGATTTCTGGGCTCTCTATTCTGTTCCACTGATCTATGTGTCTGTTTTTGTGCCAGTACCATGCTGTCTTGATGATGACAGCTTTGTAATAGAGCTTGAAGTCCGGAATTGTGATGCCCCCAACTTTGGCTTTCTTTTTCAATATTCCTTTGGCTATTCGAGGTCTTTTCTGGTTCCATATAAATTTGAGGATTATTTGTTCCATTTCTTTGAAAAAAATGGATGGTATTTTGATAGGGATTGCATTAAATGTGTAGATTGCTTTAGGTAGCATAGACATTTTCACAATATTTATTCTTCCAATCCAGGAGCATGGAACTCCTCAAAGTCTACTTTATTGAGAGTTTTATCACAAATGGATATTCTACTTTGTCAAATGCTTTTTCTGCATCTATTGGAATGATCATATGGTTTCTATGCTTTATCTTATTGATGTGATATATCATGTTGATTGATTTGCAAATATTGAACCTCCCTTGCATCACAGGAATAAACCTCCCTGATCATGGTGAATGATTTTTTTAATGTATTGTTAAATTCAGTTTTCTTATATTTTGTTCATTTTGTTGAGGATTTTTGGCCTGCAGTTCTTTTTTTTTTTTTTTTGTAGTAAATTTATCTGGTTTTGGTATTGAGGGTCTTTATTTGGTATTGGTTTTGGTATTGTCTTTATTTGGTTTTGTATTTGGTATTCACTCATGAGTGAATTTGGAAGATTTCCCTCCTCTTCTATTTTTAAAAAAGATAGACATTAACTCTTTAAATTTTTGGTAGAATTCACCTGTGAGACTATCTGGTCCTGGACTTTTGTTTGTTGCTTGGTTACTGTTTAATTTCTTTGCTGATAATCTGTCTGTTCAAGTTTTCCATTTCTTTCTGATTCCATTTTGGGATATTATATGTTTCTAGGAATTTATGCATTTCTTCTAGATTGTCCCGTTTGTTGGCATATAATTTTTCATAACATTCTCTTATAATCCTTTGTATTTCTGTGGATTGGTTTTTATTTCTCCTCTTCATTTTTTATTTTACATGGGCTTATCTCTTTTTCTTTATTTATTTTTGGTAAGTTTGGGTAAAGTTTTATCAATTTGTTGATCTTATCAGACAAATAGTTTCTGGTTCCTTTGGCCTATTCTATTTTTTTTTTTTTTTTAGTTTCTATTTTGTGTATTTCTGCTTTCATCCTTCCTTCTACTGGTTTGTAGTTTTGTTTATTCTTCTTTTTCTAGCTTATGGGTAAGGTTAGATTTTTGAGATTTTTCTTGTTTCTTGAGGTAGGTCTGTATTGCTAAAAACTTCTTTGCTAGAATAGCTTTTGCTGCATGCCAAGGACTTTGGATCATTGTGTTTCATTTTCATTCATATCCATGCATTTTTGGATTTCTCCTTTGATTTCTTGTTTGACCCATTCATGGTTTAGTAACATGCTATTTAAGCTCCACGTATTTGCCTTCTTTCCAGATTTTTTTTTCCTATGGTTGATTTCTAGTTTTTTAGTGTTGTGCTCAGAACATGGTATGATTTCAGTCTTTAGGAATTTGTTGAGATTTGTGATATACTCTGGAGAATGTTCCATGGACACTTGAAAAGAATATGTATTCCTCTGTTTAGGATGGAATGTTCTGATTATAACCATTAAATCCACCTGGTCCAATGTGAAATTCAGAGCCATTGTTTCTTTATTGATTTTTCTGTTGGATGATCTATCCATTAATGAAAGTGGGGTGTTAAAATCTTCTATTATTATTTTATTTCCTTTATGTTTGTTATTAACTGCTTTATGTATTTGGGTGCTCCCATGTTGGGTGCATAAATATCTACAATTGTTATATCTTCTCATTGTATTGTTCTCTTCATAATTTACAGTGCCCTTCTTTTGCCTAGTGTTACAGTCTTTGTTTTAAAGTCCTTTTGTTCAATATAAGCATTACTACCCTGGCTTTCTTTTTGCTTCTGTGCATGATAAATGCTTTTCCATCTCTTCACTTTCAATCTGCGCATGTCCTTAGATCAGAAATGAATCTTTTGTTGGCAAAAGGTAGAAGGGTCTTCTTGCTTTTTTTATCCATTCTGTCACCCTGTCTTTTTTTTTAATTATTTTTTTAATTTTTTTAGATGACTTTTAAGTTTATTTATTTTTTTCAGCGTAACAGCATTCATTGTTTTTGTACAACACCCAGTGCTCCATGCAATACGTGCCCTCCCTATTACCCACCACCTGGTTCCCCCAACCTCCCACCCCCGCCCCTTCAAAACCCTCAGGTTGTTTTTCAGAGTCCATAGTCTATTATGGTTCGCCTCCCCTTCCAATTTCCCTCAACTTCCTTCTCCTCTCCATCTCCCAATGTCCTCCATGTCATTTGTTATGCTCCACAAATAAGTGGAACCATATGATACTTGACTCTCTCTGCTTGACTTATTTCACTCAGCATAATCACTACCAGTCCCGTCCATGTTGCTACAAAAGTTGGGTATTCATCCTTCCTTTTTTTTTTAAATAAACATATAATGTATTTTTATCCCCAGGGGTACAGGTCTGTGAATCACAAGGTTTACACACTTCACAGCACTCACGATAGCACACACCCTCCCCAATGTCCATAACCCCCTCCCCCTCTCCCAACCCCATCTCCCCCCAGCAACCCCCAGTTTGTTTTGTGCGATTAAGAGTCCTTTATGGTTTGTCTCCCTCCCAATCCCATCTTGTTTCATTTATTCTTCTCCTATCCCCCTAACCCCCCATGTTGCTTCTCCATGTCCTCATATCAGGGAGATCATATGATAGTTGTCTTTCTCCGATTGACTTATTTCACTAAGCATGATACGCTCTAGTTCCATCCACGTCATCGCAAATGGCAAGATTTCATTTCTTTTGATGGCTGCATAGTATTCCATTGTGTATATATACCACTTCTTCTTTATCCATTCATCTGTTGATGGACATCTAGGTTCTTTCCATAGTTTGGCTATTGTAGACATTGCTGCTATAAACATTCGGGTACACGTGCCCCTTCGGATCACTATGTTTGTATCTTTAGGGTAAATACCCAGTAGTGCAATTGCTGGGTCATAGGGTAGTTCTATTTTCAACCTTTTGAGGAACCTCCATGCTGTTTTCCAGAGTGGTTGCACCAGCTTGCATTCCCACCAACAGTGTAGGAGGGTTCCCCTTTCTCCACATCCTCGCCAGCATCTGTCATTTCCTGACTTGTTAATTTTAGCCATTCTGACTGGTGTGAGGTGATATCTCATTGTGGTTTTGATTTGTATTTCCCTGATGCCGAGGGACGTGGAGCACTTTTTCATGTGTCTGTTGGCCATCTGGATGTCTTCTTTGCAGAAATGTCTGTTCATGTCCTCTGCCCATTTCTTGATTGGATTGTTTGTTCTTTGGGTGTTGAGTTTGCTAAATTCCTTATAGATTTTGGATACTAGCCCTTTATCTGATCTGTCGTTTGCAAATATCTTCTCCCATTCTGTCAGTTGTCTTTTGGTTTTGTTAACTGTTTCCTTTGCTGTGCAAAAGCTTTTGATCTTGATGAAATCCCAATAGTTCATTTTTGCCCTTGCTTCCCCTGCCTTTGCCGATGTTCCTAGGAAGATGTTGCTACGGCTGAGGTCGAAGAAGTTGCTGTCTGTGTTTTCCTCAAGGATTTTGATGGATTCCTTTCTCACATTGAGGTCCTTCATCCATTTTGAGTCTATTTTCATGTGTGGTGTAAGGAAGTGGTCCAGTTTCATTTTTCTGCATGTGGCTGTCCAATTTTCCCAGCACCATTTATTGAAGAGGCTGTCTTTTTTCCATTGGACATTCTTTCCTGCTTTGTCGAAGATTAGTTGACCATAGAGTTGAGGGTCGATTTCTGGGCTTTCTATTCTGTTCCATTGATCTATGTGTCCGTTTTTGTGCCAGTACCATGCTGTCTTGATGATGACAGCTTTGTAATAGAGCTTGAAGTCCGGAATTGTGATGCCACCCACTTTGGCTTTCTTTTTCAATATTCCTTTGGCTGTTTGAGGTCTTTTCTGGTTCCATATAAATTTTAGGATTATTTGTTCCATTTCCTTGAAAAAAATGGATGGTATTTTGATAGGGATTGCATTAAATGTGTAGATTGCTTTAGGTAGCATAGACATTTTCATAATATTTATTCTTCCAATCCAGGAGCATGGGACATTTTTCCATTTCTTTGTGTCTTCCTCAATTTCTTTCATGAGTACTTTATAGTTTTCTGTGTATAGATTCTTAGCCTCTTTGGTTAGGTTTATTCCTAGGTATCGTATAGTTTTAGGTGCAATTGTAAATGGGATTGACTCCTTAATTTCTCTTTCTTCTGTCTTGTTGTTGGTGTACAGAAATGCAACTGATTTCTGTGCATTGATTTTATATCCTGACACTTTACTGAATTCCTGTACAAGTTCTAGCAGTTTTGGAGTGGAGTCTTTCAGGTTTTCCACATATAGTATCATATCATCTGCAAAGAGTGATAGTTTTACTTCTTCTTTGTCGATTTGGATGCCTTTAATTTCTTTTTGTTGTCTGATTGCTGAGGCTAGGACTTCTAGTACTATGTTGAATAGCAGTGGTGATAATGGACATCCCTGCCGTGTTCCTGACCTTAGCGGAAAAGCTTTCAGTTTTTCTCCATTGAGAAGGATATTTGCGGTGGGTTTTTCATAGATGGCTTTGATAATATTGAGGTATGTGCCCTCTATCCCTACACTTTGAAGAGTTTTGATCAGGAAGGGATGCTGTACTTTGTCAAATGCTTTTTCAGCATCTCTTGAGAGTATCATATGGTTCTTGTTCTTTCTTTTATTAATGTGTTGTATCACATTGATTGATTTGCGGATGTTGAACCAACCCTGCAGCCCTGGAATAAATCCCACTTGATCGTGGTGAATAATCCTTTTAGTGTACTGTTGAATCCTATTGGCTAGTATTTTGGCGAGAATTTTTGCGTCTGGGTTCATCAAGGATATTGGTCTGTAGTTCTCTTTTTTGGTGGGATCCTTGTCTGGTTTTGGGATCAAGGTGATGCTGGCCTCATAAAATGAGTTTGGAAGTTGTCCTTCCATTTCTATTTTTTGGAACAGTTTCAGGAGAATAGGATTAGTTCTTCTTTAAATGTTTGTTAGAATTCCCCTGGGAAGCCGTCAGGCCCTGGGCTTTTGTTTGTTTGGAGATTTTTGATGACTGTTTCAATCTCCTTACTGGTTATGGGCCTGTTCAGGTTTTTTATTTCTTCCTGGTTCAGTTGTGGTAGTTTATATGTCTCTAGGAATGCATCCATTTCTTCCAGATTGTCAAATTTGTTGGCGTAGAGTTGCTCATAGTATGTCCTTATAATTGTCTGTATTTCTTTGGTGTTAGTTGTGATCTCTCCTCTTTCATTCATGATTTTATTTATTTGGGTCTTTTCTCTTTTCTTTTTGATAAGTCTGGCCAGGGGTTTATCAATCTTATTGATTCTTTCAAAGAACCACTCCTAGTTTCATTGATTTTTTCTATTGTTTTTTTTTGGTTTCTGTTTCATTGATTTCTGCTCTGATCTTTATGATTTCTCTTCTCCTGTTGGGTTTAGAGTTTCTTTCTTGTTCTTTCTCCAGCTCCTTTACATGTAGAGTTAGGTTGTGTACTTGAGACCTTTCTTGTTTCTTGAGAAAGGCTTGTACCGCTATATATTTTCCTCTCAGGACTGCGTTTGCTGTGTCCCACAGATTTTGAACTGTTGTGTTTTCATTATCATTTGTTTCCATGAATTTTTTCAATTCTTCTTTAATTTCCTGATTGACCCATTCATTCTTTAGAAGGATGCTGTTTAGTCTCCATGTATTTGGGTTCTTTCCAGCTTTCCTCTTGTGATGAGTTCTAGCTTCAGAGAGTGGTGGTCTGAAAATATGCAGGGAATGATACCAATCTTTTGATACCGGTTGAGACCTGATTTGTGACCCAGGATGTGATCTATTCTGGAGAAGGTTCCATGTGCACTAGAGAAGAATGTGTATTCTGTTGCTTTGGGATGAAATGTTCTGAATATATCTGTGATGTCCATCTGGTCCAGTGTGTCATTTAAGGCCTTTATTTCCTTGTTGATCTTTTGCTTGGATGATCTGTCCATTTCAGTGAGGGGAGTGTTAAAGTCCCCTACTATTATTGTGTTATTATTGATGTGTTTCTTTGATTTTGATATTAATTGGTTTATATAGTTGGCTGCTCCCATGTTAGAGGCATAGATATTTAAAATTGTTAGATCTTCTTGTTGGACAGACCCTTTGAGTAGGATGTAGTGTCCTTCCTCATCTCTTATTATAGTCTTTGACTTAAAATCTAATTGATCTGATATAAGGATTGCCACCCCAGCTTTCTTCTGATGCCCATTAGCATGGTAAATTGTTTTCCACCCCCTCACTTTAAATCTGGAGGTGTCTTCATGTCTAAAATGAGTTTCTTGTAGGCAACATATTGATTTTTTTTTTTTAATCCATTCTGATAACCTGTGTCTTTTGATTGGGACATTTAGCCCATTAACATTCAGGGTAACTATTGAGAGATATGAATTTAGTGCCATTATTAGCCTGTAAGGTGACTGTTCCTGTATATTGTCTCTGTACCTTTCTGATCTACTACTTTTAGGCCCTCTCTTTGCTTAGAGGACCCCTTTTGATATTTCCTGTAGAGCTGGTTTGGTGTTTGCAAATTCTTTCAGTTTTTGTTTGTCCTGGAAGCTTTTTATCTCTCCTTCTATTTTCAATGATAGCCTAGCTGGATAGAGTATTCTTGGCTACATGTTTTTCTCATTTAGTGCTCTGCATATATCATGCCAGCTCTTCCTGGCCTGCCAGGTCTCTGTGGATAAGTCTGCTGCCAATCTAATATTTTTACCATTGTATGTTACAGACTTCTTTCCCCGGGCTGCTTTCAGGATTTTCTCTTTGTCACTAAAACTTGTAAATTTTACTATCAGGTAACGGGGTGTGGACCTATTCTTGTTGACTTTGAGGGGGGTTCTCTGCACCTCCTGGATTTTGATGCTTGTTCCCTTTGCCATATTAGGAAAATTCTCTCCAATAATTCTCTCCAATAGACTTCTGCTCCCCTCTCTCTTTCTTCTTCTTCTGGAATCCCAATTATTCTAATGTTGTTTCATCTTATGGTGTCACTTATCTCTCAAATTCTCCCCTCGTGGTCCAGTAGCTGTTTGTCCCTCTTTTGCTCAGCTTCTTTATTCTCTGTCATTTGGTCTTCTATATCACTAATTCTTTCTTCTGCCTCATTTATCCTAGTAGTGAGAGTCTCCATTTTTGATTGCACCTCATTAATAGCTTTTTTGATTTCAACTTGGTTAGATTTTAGTTCTTTAATTTCTCTAGAAAGGGCTTTAATATCTCCAGAGAGGTTTTCTCTAATATCTTCCATGCCTTTTTCGAGCCCGGCTAGAACGTTCAGAATCATCATTCTGAACTCTTGATCTAACATATTACCAATGTCTGTGTTGATTAGGTCCCTAGCCTTTGGTACTGCCTCTTGTTCTTTTGTTTGTGGTTATTTTTTCTGCCTTGTCATTTTGTCCAGATAAGAGGATATGAAGGATCAAATAAAATACTAAAAGGGTGGCAAAGACCCCAGAAAAATGCGCTGTAACCAAGTCAGAAGACTTGTGGGGGGGGGGATAAAAAGAGGTTCAGAAAAAAAAAGAAAAAATTTAAAAAATAAAATAAAGAAAGAAAAAATATATATTTTAGATAAACTAGTCAAAAAACATTAAAAAAGAAAAGGGTAAAAGTTTTAAAAAACTTAGCAGAAGAAGAAAAAAGAAAGGAAAAAAAATTGAAAAAAAATTGAATTAATCACAAGACTAAAGAATCATGGGGAGAAAGCCATGAGTTCCGTGCTTTGCTTTCTCCTCCTCTGGAATTCCGCTGCCATCTTGGGTATTGAACCTGCTTTCCTTGATAGATGAACTTCGTCCTGGCTGGATATTTTGTTGATCTTCTGGTGGAGGGGCCTGTTGTAGTGACTCTCAAATGTCTTTGCCCGAGGCGGAATTGCACCGCCCTTACTGGGGGCCAGACCAAGTAATCCACTCGGGTTCGCTTTTGGGAGCTTCTGTTCCCTGAACGCTTTCCGTAGAGTTCCGGAGGACGGGAATGAAAATGGTAGCCTCCCAGTCTCCGGCCCGGAGGAGCCGAGAGCCCGGGACCCCACTCCTCAGTGCGCCCCCAGAAGACAGCACCCAATCACTCCCGTATCCCCAGCCTCCAGCTGCGCTCCGAGCTCACCCAGCCCTTGACCAGTTCAAGGTAACCCCGAGCTGAGAGTTCAGTCCTTGGCTCTGTCTCTGTAGCCGGCTTCTCCGTTCTAAGACCTGCGAGCTCTGCGACACTCCGACACACCCGATCCTTCTGTGAGCCTGAGGGACCTGGGGCCATGCTGACCCCGCGTGGGCTTCACCCCAGTTTAGCCTCTGGAGCAATGTCCCTCAGTGGAACAGACTTTTAAAAGTCTTGATTTTGTGCTCTGTTGCTCCTCCGCTTGCTGGGAGCCGACCCCTCCCCCAGCGGTCTATCTTCCCGTCGTTTTAGATTCACTTCTCCGCCAGTCCTACCTTTCAGAAAGTGGTTGATTTTCTGTTTTAGAATTGCTGTTCTTCTTCTCTTTGATCTCCTGTTGGATTTTTAGGTGTTCGCAATTTTTAGATAAGCTATCGAGCTGATCTCCTGCTACCTGTTGTAGTCTCAGCCTGCTACTTCTCAGCCATCTTGACTTCTCCTCCCTGTCACCCTGTCTTTTGATTGGAGCTTTTAGTCCTTTTACATTCAAAGTAAGTAGTGATAGGTATGTACTTATTGCCATTGTGTTACCTGTCTTATAGTTGTTTTGTAGTTCTTCTCTGTTCCTTTCTTGTCTTGCTCTCTTCTCTCACAGTTTTCTGGTTTTCTTCAGTGATGTATTTGGATTCCTTTCTCTGTATTTTTTGGATATCTATTCCTGATTTAATTTGTGGTTAATGTTAGGCTTGTAAATAACATCTTAACATATAGTAGTCTACATTAAGTTGATGGTTGCTTAGGTTTGAACCCATTTTTTACTCTTCTTCCCCACCTCATTTTACATAAATGGTATCATAATTTATATCCTTTTATTTTGTGAATTCCTTGTCTGTTTTTTATAGATATACTAAATTTTACTGTTTTTGTGCTTCCTACTTTTCTTACTCCTGCTTATGGTCTTTCCTTTCCACTGAGAGTCCCCTTCAACATTTTTGTAGGTGTGGTTTAGTGGTCATGAATTTGTTTAACTTTTGTTTGTCCAATAAACTCTTCATCTCTCCTTCTACTCTGAATGATAGCCATGCTGCACAGAGCATTCTTGGTTGCAGTTTTTTGGGTTTCCCCCAGCACTTTGAATATATCATGACACTTTATTCTGGCCTGCAAAGTTTCTCCTGAAAAATCAGCTGATAGCCCTATAGGTTGCATATAACTGTTTTCCTTTTTCTTGCTACTTTTAAAATTCTTTCTTTATCACTACTTTTTAAATGTTTTTTTAAAAAAGAATTTATTTATTTATTTGACAAAGAGAAAGAGAGAGAGAGAGACAGTGAAAGAGGGAACACAAGCAGGGGTAGTGGAAGAGGGAGAAGCAAACTCCCCTCGGAGCAGGGAGCCAAATGTGGGGCTTGATCCCAGAACCCTGGAATCAAGACTTGAGCTGAAGCAGATGCTTAACCAACTGAGACACCCAGACACTCCACTTTTTTTTTCTTTCACTATTTTAATTACTATGTGCCTTGGTATGGACTTCGTTGGGTTGATTTTGTTGAGGGCTCTGTGACTCCTGGATCCGGGTTTCTGTTTTCTTTCCCAGATTCAGGAACATTTCAGTTATTATTTCTTCAAATAAATTTTCTTCCCCATTTTCTCTCTCTTCTCCTTTTGGGATCCCTATAATGCAAATATTATTATGCTTCATGGTGTCACTGAATCCCCTTAGTCTATTTTATTTTTTTGTTATTCTTTCTTTTCTGTCCTGTTCAGCTTGATTGCTTTCCATTATTTTGTCTTCCAGGTTGGTGATCCATTCTTCTGCTTCCTCTAATCTACTATTTATTCCACCTAGTGTATTTATAATTACAGTTACTGAATTTTTCATCTCTGATAGTTTTTTTCTTATGTTTTCTATCTCTTTGTTAAGGGTCTGACTGAGGTCATCCATTCTTTCTTCAAGTCCAGTGAATATCTTTATGACCATTACTTTAAGTTCTCTATCAAGCATATTACTTTTCTCCACTCCTTTTAGCCCTGTTCTTGTGATTTTTGTCCTGTTCTTTTATTTGGGACATATCTCTTTGTATCCTAATTTTTTCTAACTCTTTGTGTCTGTTTCTATGTATTAGAAAAATCAGCTAAATCTCATGTTTTTAAAAGTATTTATGAAGAGATCCTGTAGTGCCCTGTAGTGCAATGTCCCTTGTTCACCAAAACCTGGTACTTCAGGATGTATCTTATGTATGTTGTTTGTGCCCTACTATTGTGTCTGAGCCACTTTTGCCTTCAATCCAGTAATGTGTAATGGCTCTCTACCTGTTGTGGGCAGGGTTTTGTCCCTGTGTTGTTAGTGGGCTGGCTGCCTTGGACTTGGGTTGAATCAGAACAGGCATATTTTAGAGATGTGATAGCATTGTACTGCAGGGCAATTTCCCTGTATTGTCCCCTAAGAAGCTGTAGTTGGTGGGCAGGGCCTGCAGTCAACCAGATGTCTGCCCTGAACCCGCAGTTGGGGCCACATTTGGACTGGTGTGTGTGGTTACTTTCCACTGTCTTTGGGGAAGAAATTACTATGGAGTGGTGCTGGTCCCTGTCAGGGATGCTTGGATACCACCAGACTTGAAGTACCTATTTGGATGGGCTCTGCTCAATGGTGTATTGGAGGGGACAGGCCTACAGGAGATCACAGATGTGGGGCATGGGGCATGTGGTAGTGGTAAGGTTTTGGCAGATCTGCTGTGGGAGGGATGCTAGAGCTGAGCTCTGGCAGTGGGGAGGGGGCGTTTGCAAGAGAACACAGGATTGGGTCTGCTGTTAGCATGTTAGGTAGCTAATATTGGCACCGTGCTGGTTTCTACAGGTGCCCATGTGTCTAGGTTAGGGGAAGGGAGGAAAATGTCACCTACCAGCAATTCTTTTTTTGGAGAAGTCTCCCAGTGATCCATGCTCCCACAGTGCATGCTGAGATTAGTAAACAAATCTCTCTGCTTTATACCCCAGGATATAGGATATATGATATAATGAATGGCTGTTCATTGTGTTATCTTTTCTTAAAGGACTGGGAGTCTGCCCTCCTGGCTATCCCCAAACCAAGCCTGCTGATTTTTAAAGTGCCAGGTGTTATGCCCACTGATTGTAAGAACTCATGAAATTTGGTCCCTCCTGTTTTCAAAACCAAATGTTGTGGGGATTTATCTTCCCCATGTGGATTTCCTGGGTACCTGGTGTGAGGGTCTCCTTCTCTCCCCTCTCTGCACTTGCAGCAGCTCTACCTCCTATGGACAGTCCCATGGGTCTGTTGAGTTCACAACCATGTCTCCACACTCCTACACTCTTCAGTGTGGCCTTTTCTCTACATTTAGCTGTGGAGAATCTATTCCGCTAGTCTTTGGGTCATTTTCTGTGTTATTAACACTAATGTGGGTGTTATCTAGTTTTATCTGTGGGGCAAAGTGAGCTTAGGGTCCTCCTACTCCACCATCTTCCCTGGAAACCTAATAAAGTTTAAATAAAGTCTACTTAACCCTCCCAAGGATAGTAGGTTAGTAAGTGCTGGAGATTTAATTTAAAACAAATCAGTCTGACTCCAGCCTTAGAACTGTTGTCCTTTCTTGAGAAAAACTGTATTCAAACTTTTAGTTCCAACAGGAGAAAACAGAGCACATACTACAAATATTTATTATAATTTTCATCTGCAATAGTATATAATATATATTATGTACATTATAAACAATGCACAAAAATAAAAATCAAAGAAGTGTTATAAAAATAGAATACTAGTTATATTACACTTTATCTCACTTCAGATTATTTTTACTACCTCTATGTGCTTGTCTAATTACAATTTATATTCCTAATTCTAGTGTGAAATATATTATCGTGCTTATAGCAGATACACAATAAATGTTGTGAATAAAAGATTATGAAGTTTTCTTCTATGCTGTTATACTGACATATTTGAATGCAAACGTGCTCAAAAGCAGCACCCTTGAATTGATTTTTAATATATCTGCTAGCTTTCAGCTGCTAAAGGTCAAGCTTCAGTCATCTTCCTCAGAGCATTAGTTAAAAGAGAGAGTTTGTTATATAGCATGAACAACTGGTATCCTAAAAGGGATATTTGCAAGAAGGAAGAAGGTCCTCAAAGGCATACATATTCCATTCAAAATTGTTTGCTTAATTCTCCTATTTGTAATCCCACAGAAAATAAATGCTCTTGTCTCTTTAAAAACCCTATATATGCTGGGGAATTTGTGATTGTTTAATAACCATGGCTCTCAATTTTTTTTTTCAATGAATGGAATGAACTATAGGGGTAGATCTTCAACCTGGAGGTGATTGTCTGTGGACTGGATGGAAGTGTGTGTTTTATTTCCTTCCCCACCAGATGAGAGGGTATAAAAGCAGTCACCTGTCAACCCACTCTAGCAATGAAATTCAGCAGCCTATTGTCCCAATCACTGCTCTCAATCACCCTAAACGGCCTCCAGAGGCCATCATTATTATAGGACATGTTCCTAAGAGTAGATAAATGGAACTCCACCTGCCAGCCTGCATAGGGAAAGATGGACATTCTTGGCCAAAAATATGAAAGGGCCTGGAGCTTTATTGACATTTACATCAAAAATAGTTAGCAATGAAAGCAGCTGTTGTGGCGTGCTTTCACCACGACGTGTTTGGAATATGCTGTGAATTGAAATACAGACCTCCTGACAAGCAATTTACCTTCTGTCAGTCTCCATGTGCTTGCAGCATTACTGGGTACTCGCTGTGATAGGCCACTTAAAGCTGCACATGTGTACAGTTTGGATGAAAGATTAACTACAATTTGAGGCAGGAAGTAACAAATTGTGGAGTGTCATTCATAATGGCCTACATTGTCATCTGCAGGGTGACACCATAGCAAGAAGGTGCCTCTGTTGCGACTGCCTTATGGAATCAGATGTCATTCATTCTAATGAAGATCTGACTACAATTCTAATAAGCAGAGTGCAAGACATCTCAGGACTGGAAGCATTAATCTGCCTTGTTTGTTGACATTATAGGGATGACTAAAATGCCATTATGCAAGAAATATTTTTCAGAAGTGATTCAGTAGGGGCAATTGCAACAGAGTGTATAATGGCCCAGAACAAAAGATGTGCCAGAAGTTAATTTCTGTATCTATTCTTCTCAGTTGATTCAGTACATTGAATTCCCCCTCCCTTAAAAAATTTCTACTAGATGAAACATTATGATGTCTCATGAGTAAAGTACTGATTGTTTTGTCTCAGCAATAAGTGGAATTCCAGTATCTTTGATGGAAAATTCTATATCAAGTTCTGATGGCACTTTCAGAAAGCAATGTACCATTTATTTTGAATAAGAGTAGATTAAATACCTAGTTACTCTTTCCCTAAAATTGTTGCCCTAAACCATGGTATCTGAAGCTCTAGAACAATATTTGGTCAAAACAAAGAAAAATAAGTAACTGATGTAGTTTTTCCTCCCCCTTCTCATTTTCAATCTGATAAACTACTCAACAGTGTCAAGTTCATGGGCAACTGCCAAAGCACGTATGACTAGAGAAATCAAGTGTCTTACAAGTTATAATCAACTTTACCAGTCATTACACATTTGTTTTTGAAAAAAGAACAGAGTTTCATTTTCCTCAATAAGTGTTTGAAAGCTGTTCAGTGTCTCTTTCCTTTCACAAACATGTGATCCTTTGGGTTCCTTGGGTTAGTCATTAATTCTTTGCAACTCAAGTAGGAAGAAAGGATTTAGCACAATGATATCTTCAAATATCCAACCCACTTGCTCTTGTGACTATGTATCCAAGATCCCTGCAGCTGATTGTCAATCCACAACCACCCTAGTATCTAATTCTGTGATTTTCACTTTACTGCTAAAATTATATATTTTTTTTGTATCTAGCATTTCTACTTCTGATTCAGAACAAAGTGGGTTTAAAGTCCTTAGTGAGCCTGAGAATCAAGGCTTTCAACCTCCTCATGCTAGTCCAACTGCTCTGGAGTTCTAAAACTATTATGAAAAACAAGGTTTTTGTTTGTTTTACATTCTACTTCGCCAAAAAAAAAAAAAAAAAAAAAGAAAGGAAGAAAGAAAAAAGGGGATATTATCGCTAGTCTCTGATGTATACTGAAAGATTTTACTAAACTTGCTTTAGAAGCATATTCCTGTAAATAACAATTTCAAACATGTTCCTATGAGTGTAAATATATGCTTGTATTCCAGAGACCATAAATTCACAAAATCATTTGTTGTGATTGGCTCTTGGGCGTTTGGCAGCTAATACTGGCTCAACCCAGAAAATTTATGTGAGGTGAGTTCTAACAGGCCTGTGTGTATCAAAGCAGAGACGAAACTGTGGGCGACTTTCACTTTCAGTGAAACTGCCTTAATTGAGTCTTTTGGTAGCTTCCAGCCAATAAATGGTTGAAGGAAATCACCAGCAGCTGTCTAGCTGCTGGCAGACATAGGCTTTAAGGCAGCCATGCAAATTAGCATGTTTCTGGAGCCCCTCCCAAAAAACAAATGGGCTGCAAACACCAAAGCTTCCATTGAATGGCTTACTTTTGCCTTTCTATTAACTCAGGCCTGTTCTTAATTCCTATTCTATTCCTATTGTTGCTAACAATCTACCCCAAATTTAGTGGCTTAAAGCAAATACAAATCTATTACCTTATAGTTCTGAAGATCAGAGCACAAAAATGGGATTTACCTAAAATCAAGGTGTCAGAAGAATAATGTTTTTTCTGGAGACTTTAGAGCAGAATCCATTCCTTGTCTTTTCCAGTTTCTAGAGGCCACCTACATACTTTGGTTTGTAGCCCCTTCCACCATCTTCAAAACCAGTGGTTCAATACTCTTCTCTAACTCTGATCCTCCTGCTTCCCTCTCCTCCTTACAAGGATTCCTGTGATTACACTGGGCAGATCTGGATAATCTCCCCATCCAAAAACCCTTAACTTAATCACATCTGCAAAGTCTCCTTTGTTGGATAAAGAAACATAATCACAAATTCTGGGGATTAGAATGTGGACATGTTTGAAGGACCTCTATACCTAACTTATAGTAATGCTTTCTGTGTCCATTGCTTTTTTCCCCTTTACAACTTCAGAGGTAGTGATGACAGGTAGGACTATCACTTGAGTGAGGAAATGGATGTGGCTTGCCCAACCCCACACTGCTTTAGGCAGACTTGCATGTCCTGGATTGTAAAAGAAATGCAAAACTCATCACTTTTTTATTTATTTTTAACTTTACTTTTGTACCTGTATGAGGAGAACTGGGCTACCACAGAGGCATGCAGAGAGGACCTGGTCCCACTTGACGATATTACATGTAGCCAAATTCCTTCCCATGTCAGCCTCTCACAGCTTGCATCTCTGCTTTCCTTGGCTTCTGAAGCTAGGTTTAACAGACCATATCTTTCACTTTCCTTTCTTAATTCTCCCATCTACTCTTCTTCTTACGCCTCTCCTCCTGGAAGCACCGATGCTCTAAAAGAATCTATCACCTCAGATCAACAAGAATTTTAAAAACAGGGGCACCTGGGTGGCTCAGTGGGTTAAGCCTCTGCCTTCTGCTCAGGTCATGATCCAAGGGTTCCGGGATCGAGCCCCACATCGAGCTCTCTGCTCTGCTGAAAGCCTGCTTCCTCCTATCTCTCTGGCTGCCTCTCTGCCTACTTGTGACCTCTGTCTGTCAAATAAATGAATTGAAATCTTTAAAAAAAAAGAATTTTAAAAACAAATATTATTTATGGGACACAACATTAAGTGGCACTGTTTGGAAGACCTGAAGTAGACAATGACAACATACAGTTCCAACACTGCAGTAGTGAGACCAGGATTCAAATCTCAATATATTCTTTGCAATCCAAGTAACCTTGGCCAGATTACTTTGTGCTTCTCTGAGCCTCAATACCCTTTTCTTCAAAGAGGTGATAATATGTCACAGCTGTTTTAGATTAAAAAGAATGGTGGGGAACCTGGGTGGCTTAGTGGGTTGAAGCCTCTGCCTTCAGCTCAGGTCATGATCCCAAGGGTCGTGGGATCAAGCCCCGCATCGGGCTCTCTGCTCAGCAGGGAGCCTGCTTCCTCCTCTTTCTCTGCCTGCCTCTCTGCCTACTTGCGATCTCTGTCTGTCAAATAAATAAATAAAATCTTAAAAAAAAATGAATGATGTATGATAGTACCATGCTGGCATGTAGAATGTTGGACATATTTTTCCCCCCTTTCTTCTTTCTTATTGCTCAGAGAAAAGAATAATTGAATCATAGAGCCAGGTTAGGGGTATCCTACGCATGTTAAAAAAACAAGGGGGGAAATTTTTATTTGACAACATTTAACATATGTAAAAAACCCTAAAATTTTGGAATTTTGAGTATTATGACAAATGCAGAGGTGTTTTCAGGTGAACATCTTCGCTGTTTGTCAAGTCTCATCATGTAACTATTGATGCAAGATTGCAGGAAACTATAGTCATTCTAATAAATTACATGGGAGATTGCTTCAGATATATAATAAAAAATGACTAGGTAATACAAATCTATTTCCTTAATACAGGAGCATCCTGGGGAAGTGGAAAATAGTAAAATAAAGTCCTTATCCTACCACCTTTGTTCCACTCTCCTTCATTCTCTTCAATTCCATTCATAATTTGCCCATATATTAACTTATTTGATATTTTGTGAGCATTTACTGTGTGCCACTTACAAGATCCTAGGAATACTGTAATTAATCAAGCTTGGTTGGTTTTCCAAGATGGCATAGATAAGCAGTAACAATTAAAGAGAATAAGTACTATGATAAAAGTATGCCAAGATGCTTTAGGAGCAGGGTGAAAAGGTATTCATTCTAGGTATTAAGGTAATAAGAGTCAGGGATGTCTCCCTGGGAAGGGAATATCTAATATAAGAACTGAATAATAAGTAGGAATTAGCCAGATTAGGAGAGAGAGGAGTAAATGTATTCCAGGCAAAAGCAGAACATATATGAAGACTTGAAGAAGAGAGCACGTGGCATGTTTGGGGGACTATATGACATTCATGTGGCTAGAGCAGTTTTTAAAACATTAGGAAATTAGGAAATATGCTTTCCCTTTCTGCTTTCCCAGGTCCAAAAGCTTTCTTGAATAGAAATGTGGACACCATCTGCCACCCTTCCTAACTCACACTCTCCCAGGGAAGAGAAAAACTCTGTTTTTCTACCAGAGAAAACGCCCCATATATTTTCCAAGTAGTCTAAAATGTTTCCTTCAGAAGAACTGACCATTTTTCTATACTCTGAACCCATATTTTGTGGAAAATATTCTCATGTTTCAAACTTTATCAGAGTGACTCCAATCTTAATGTATAGGGTTAGAAAATATGGATTGAAAAAATATAATGGGTAGACCACTGGAATTAAGCAAAAAGTACTCCCACAGTTCCTGCACTTGGCCTTCCAGACTTGGACATGCAAAGTGTGATCCAGTCAGGAGACTGAGTGGTTTGACCTCAACTGAATGGCTGCTACTTTGGGAGTCAGTTTGAAAACTGCTCCCCCTTCCCTTGTCACCATCAATACTTCTTTTCCTATAACAAAAATAGATTGCCAGCTTTTATAGAACAATCATACAAGAAGGAGGAATTACGTATTATAGGAGATCTATCTTTAATCCAAGGAAATTTGTTTTACACAAATATTTAGAAGAAGAGACAGAAGACCCCCAGGTACATATTGCAGTTTGAGTCTTTTATGTCCTGGGGGGACCAAAGGCAGGAAGAACTGGAGGGCTTTCTGCTTAATTTAAGGTCTGTCTTTTCATATGGTCTGTCTGTTGAGAGCACGGGAGCCAAGAAACTAGAATACAGGGTTCTATCTCAATGCAACAGAGCTGTACTAGAGGAAAGCATGCAGAACTTTCAGAGTTCAGTGATATAGAGCCTAGACATATGAATCTATTTCCAACAACAGGTCTGAGATTTGGGTTTAATAGACCTCCAAATGGGCAGGGAATAAAACCGTTGTGAACTTAACTAATCAGTTCCTTACTGGTAAAGAATCAGATCTGAATAACTATCTTCAGTATAAGTGAAAAGGAAAAGACACACACACACACACACACACACACACACACACACACACACACACGAAATAAACAACCTAAGGGCAAGAAGTTGAAAAGAATGTCATAGAACAAAGGGACTGAAAAGACTCAGAGGAAGAAGAGAACTCCTAAAGTGATTCACTGTAACTCTCAAAATTAACATAAAACTTCTGAAAACTCAATAAAATACAATAAAATGGGAATTCACACATAACGAAGACAGAGGAAAGAAAAAAGTTGAAATAAAATAAAACTATGAGTACGCTAAAGAAAACTAAAGCTAAACTAAAACACATCACAAAATTACAATAAAGAGTATAGTTTACACCACATAAAATCAACTCAGCAATAAGGACGATAAACTTCAGATTGTCTCTTAGAAAGAAGGATAAAATAACAAAGAACTAAAACAAATGAGAGGTGATGGTGGACCAGAAATTGCAATATAACCTCAAAATTATATTACTGCTTAAGGAATAAACTAAAACAACTGCAAAAAAGCAAGAATTAAAAGACAAAATTTCAGAAAATTTTGGTGAGTTCATAAAAGACCTAGTGATGCAGATTTTGAAAGGCACACAGGTTCTTTGCAAAAATCAGTGAGAAGCCATGAGCTCAGGAAAAAAAAAAACATTGACAAACCCAACATATTTTCATGATAAAAACTCTCAAAAGATTGGGAATAGAGAGAAATCACCTTAATATAATAAAAGCTTGGGGCACCTGGGTGGCTGACTTGGTTAAGCGTCTGACTCTTGGTTTTGGCTCAGGTCATGATCTCAGGGGTCATGGGATCCAGCCCCACATCAGGCTCCATGCTCAGGGAGGAGTCTGCTTGAGATTCTCTCCCTCTGCCCATCACTCTACTAGCTTGTGTGCTCTCTCTCTCTCTCTCAAATAAATAATCTTTTTATTTTTAAAAAAATTTTATTTACTTATTTATTTGTCAAAGAGAAAGAGAGAGAAAGCACAAGCAGAAGAACCACAGGCAGAGGGAGAAGCAGACTCCCCATGGAGCAAGGAGCCCCATGTGGGACTCGATCCCAAGACCCCAGCATCATGATCTGAGCCAAAGGCAGATGCTTAACTGACTAAGCCATCCAGGAGACCCTAAATAAATCTTTTAAAAAAAATAATAAAAATTTAGGAACAAAGCAAGGATTCTCACTCTCATCACTTTTATAAAATGTAGTACGGGAAGTCCTCACCACAGAAACTGGGCAAGAAAAAGAAATAAAAGCATTCAAACTGAAAAGTTTGGAATCTGGAATCCCTAAAGATTTTACAAAAACAAAACAAAACAAAACCTATTAAAACTAACAAAAGAATCAGCGAGGTCACAAGATACAAAATCAACATACAAAAATCAGTTGTAATTCTATGCACTAATAAACTATCTAGGAAAGGAAATTAGGAAAACAGTTTCTTCTATAATAGCATCAAAAAGGTTAAAATGCTTAGGAATAGAGGCTCAACATCACTAATCATCAGGGAAATGCAAATCAAAACCATAATAAGATCACCTCACACCTGTCTGAATGGCTAGAATAAAAAAGACAAGAAATAACAAATGTTGGTGAAGAAATGGAGAAAAAGGAACCCTCATGCAGGTGGGAATGTAAATTGGTACAACCACTGTGGAAATGGTTGAGGTTTCCTCACAAATAAAAAGAGAAATACATGTGATCCAGTAAGTCCACTGCTGGGTAGCTACCCAAAGAAAATATAAACACTAATTTCAAAAGATACATGTACCCCTATGCTTCTTGAAGCATTGTTTACAGTAGCTAAGATGTGGAAACAACCCGTGTCCATCAATAGATGAATGGATAAAGGAAAGATGATACATGTATGGAATATTACTCAGTCATAAAAAATGATGAGATATTGCCATTTGTCACAACATTGTCTAAAGAACAAAACAAATGATTGAACAAACAAAAAGTAGAATCAGATCTGTAGATGCAAAGAATAAACTCATAGTTGTATTGGGGAGTGGGAGATACAAACTTCGAGTTATGCACATGTTCTCTCTCTCTCCCTCTCAAATAAATGAAACTTAAAAAAAAAGAAGAAACTCAAGTTTAGCTGTTAATTTTTACAATACACATAAAACATAATGATTATTTGTGATAATAAGTGTGATAAAAAGTAATAGAATAAGATACATTTAAATACTAGACAAAAGGAAACTGTTGGTTGATTGTATCAGAATAACACCTAATGTGATATAATAATAGAAATATTTTGTCAATAAAATATGACAATTATAACCTGCATTCATTGCAACCTTGCCTCACATACTGAGCAAAAATTATCAAAATAATATGGAGATCAGCATACTGGTATACTTAAACATATATCTAGAGCCATAATCAGTGAGAGTATAGATTTGAACAGCTTAATTAGTAAATTTAGCCCAGTGGATTATTCTGAAGACACTGCTGCATTCACAAAATAGAGATAACACTTTTATTTTTCAAGGAGAGATGGAATAATCACAAAAAAATGACTATGTATTGGGCCCCAAAAGGATGTTGCAAAGTCTAAAAAGCTAGAAATCTATAATAAAAATATATTTCCCCAAATTTATATATTTGGAGACAAAAGTGAGTCTAAATAATTCAGAGTTGGGGGGGAATCATAATGGAAATTTCAAAATATTCAGACTATGTCATTGTACCTAGTTATTTAAGAGTTCACTGCCTTCCTGAGTTTCAGTTTATTTTGCATCTCAGTGTCTCTTCCCAAAGCCTAACACCCCATCCAGGCTATGTCCTCAGTTTCTCTGAGCCCCGTGAGAGCTCTGGAGTTTGTTCCCTTCACAGCTCCTGTCATCATTTGCCCCACCCAACAGAGGCTGGCACTCCCTGTGCCCAGATTCGTGTTCAACAACCAAACCTAAGACCTTGTAAATCTTTGGAGCTCTTTCTCTTTGACCTGTCCCCTGCCTCCTCTGGTTCTCTGCTGCACAGATTCCAGCTGCCTGAACTTCCTCTAATTCCAGCCTCTGTCACCCTGACCCAGCCAGTCCCTTGTGGGATCCCTGCTTTGCACACTGGTCAGGAAAATGCCTCTAGGCAGAAAGCCAAGGCAGCCATTCTCAGGGATCACACAGTCCTGTTTTGCAATGTCTGAAAATAGTCCCATATATATTTTTTTCCAGTTCCTAGTTATTTACAGCAGGAAGGCAAGTTCAGCACCAGTTACTCTCTCATAGCTGGAGGCAGCAGTGTGACCCATATGATCTTAGCGTTTTCTTCCCATTCACTATTTGAATATGAATATGTCCCTCATGTGGGCCTTTTTTTTTTTTTTTTTTTTTTGCTTCTTCCTCATTTTTCCCCATAGTTTCAAAACAACTTGAAGTTTGGTGTCTAAGTAATCTCTAGTTAAACTGTAAGTCCAGGAGGACAGAAGTATTTAAAATTTAGACACCAAACAAACCAAAAATAGGTAATGCCATTTAACTCATTTAAGATGAGTACAGAGTGTTGATGTCTGTTAATTTAACACCAAAGACCTACTTTCACCACCACTAACAAAGCAAATAGAAATTCTGGGAGGGCCATGGCAGTGGTTCAGAGGCCTCATAATTCTTTTGCCCCTCCTCCCCATTATGTGATACCCATTCCAAGTCACAAGTGGTAGCAAGGGATAACCTTCTCCATGAGATTGTACTCACAGTTATCTTTATTTTTAGTTTTCATGTAGAGAGCAACAAAAAAGACTTACATGGTCACAGAATTAACAAAATCAAATTAAGTTACTATAATTTTCACAGCTGAATTCCTATAATACCTTGGTCATTCTGTTATTACTGTTCAACTCTCTACTTTGGGGTAGGTATAATTTGGCTTTCCTCATGCTGGGCTACTATCTCCCAGTGCTCACACAAATGCAAATTTCCTAGTGGGTGCTCCATAACTGCCCTCTTTCTCCTCCTTCAACCAGCCCCACTTACTCCCATTACACCTGAAGGATCAAACACTTCACAATTAGGAAAACTTCCGTGAAGCTTCTTTCCTTACTTCTAATTTCCACTGAATAACAGGCACCAGCATTGTGAGATCCTTCCTTTGCTTCTGCCTTGCACATTATGTCACAGTGGGCCAGTTAGCAAATGTGCTGATGGCTAGCATTCCAGGTAGGTCAGACCTTTCCTTTTGATGATCTATTGCATAGTCAATTATTTATAAGAAATATATATTTGTCATTCAGGTGACCAAAATATATTTGGTCTTTGTCCATAGTTCCTGGCTCATAGTTCCCCAAACCCTTGAAATTTACTAAATGTTGACATTGAAAAGTATCTCCTGTTATGTTAATGAAGTAACTTTTGGACCCCACCTACAGATGGGGCTACTTGCTAGGGAAAACAAACCTGTGATAAGAGGTACAGTGGCCTCATTTGAGGGAGAGGAGCTAGATGTTGAATTAATCATCAATGGCCAGTGATTTACTCAATCATGACTATGTAATGAAGCCTCCATAAAAACTTAAAAGAGGACAGGGTTCAAGAGTAGGGAAAGGGTGACACACCTGCACAAGGTGGTATGCTTGAAAGTTACGTGCCCTTTCCCCATACCTTGCCCTATACATCTCTTCCATCTAGCTGTTCCTGAGTAATATCCTTTTCTAATAAACCAGTAATCTAATAAGTAAAATGTTTCTTGGAGTTCTGTGAGCCACTCTAGCAAATTAATCCAATCCAAGGAGAAGATTGAGAACCTCTGATTTATAGACAGATGGCCAAAAGCACTGGTAAACCCTTGGGCTTGCGACAGGTGTCTAAGCCTGGGATGGACTTGGGGACGCAGTCTTGTAGGACCGAACACTTAACCTATGGAACTGCTGCTATATCTGGGTAGATTGTGTCAGAATTGAGTTACATTGTAGGACACCAAGTTGCTTTCTGCAGCATTGCTTATTGGATGTGTCGGGAAGCCTCCCCTCCATTCCTCACACTGAATTTGGATCCAAGAACACTAAAACCAGTGTTTCATTTAGATGAGAAAATGCTATGGGCTGGTGAAGAAGTTAGTGTCCTTAGTCCTCTAGCTAAATTCTAAACATAATCTCTTCTAATCTCTTAGTTCCATTAAAAACATTTAAAGTAGGCAACAAGCATAAGCGTGACTGTTCCAATGAAAGAGTAAATAGGGAAAGAGAAGCTAAATGCTTGAAATGTTTTTGGTTAAGTTCATGAGAGTTTATATTACAAATTAAGCTCCACTTGGTAACAGTGAAACATTCTGTTTTGCTTGTGCATATTGCTTTCATTTTGTTTCAGTTAGGTAGGTAGCATTATGGAGGTTTTAGGTTGAAGATGATTGACACATTAATAATTGCTAGTTGTTGAATTTCTTTAAGTCATCCAATATCATTTTCTTGCATTTAACTGAAAGATTGAAATTAAGCATACTATCCTCCACGCTCTATGTTATTTTCAATTTTTATGGCAGATCAAAATAATATGTAGCTTGTATTTATTCACTCTTCAAGGCAGATCATGAAAGAAAAGTTTATGCAGATAGAACATTTTAAAGTATAATAGCTACCAAGATAAAAAAGACAACAATTTACTTATTTACTTATGAAAATGGCAAGTAGAATCTTCTAAATTGTAGTTTTTTCTTCTGAGATTCCCAAAGAAACTCCATAATAACATTTGCAAATGTTTCCATAAGAAGAAAGTTTATGAAACATGTTTAAATATTTATGGAATGTTAAAAATGAGGCATTAATTGGCAAACAACTTAATTAAAATGCTTTCTCAAGTAATTAGCAACAAATACTTCCCTATCTGTTTTGCATGCCATTTGTCTTGTGTTTGTTAAACCCGCCTGTCAGTCAAACTTTGCTTCAGGTAATTTTTTTGCTCTGTGGGGAAAATCTTCAAAAATTACATCTGAATTTAAAATATTTTGATTATCATTTTTATCTAACAAATTCTCTTTTTCACTTCATCTTCTATATGTCCCAGTAAACCACCATCCTGGGAATTTAGGGCCTGAAGATGAAATTCTGCATCAAGGCATTACTGAGTTTCCAAAAACACTCTCCAGAGAACAAACTGAATCAATCTAGAATCAACAAACAGTGCAGTTAATTAATGAGAACACCATAAGGGAGCTTTTTTAAACAATGTTGACGGCTGCTGCCTCAGGTCCGATAGCACCAGAAGTTATTGCTGGTGTGAAAGAAGTGACTCTTAGGGTTCCCCCAAGGCACCTTTTGCTTACATTAGCTATTTACCACAACTTTTCCTTTTATTTACACCCTTGGGGAAGTATACTTATTTCCTAAATTACTTTTTAAGTGATGCTTATTCCTGCCAGTAGCCTGAGGTACAGAGTGAAGGGACCAGAGAGTAAACAAAAACAGGAACTAAGTCTGAAAGAGCACTGAACAAATCTGCAGAAAAATCCTTATACTGTAGCATTGTTTTCTAAATCACAAGTCCTGAGATGGCCCATAAAGTGTGGGGGCTTCTTTCCTGGGTCTGGTTTAACTACGGGAGTTTAGAGGGGACAGCAAGGTTGGGAGGATGCCTCAGAAGCAGGTGGTGGTGCTGGGTGAGAAAGGTAAGGAAGACATGAATAATTATTTTGCACAGCGGGGCGCCTGGGTGGCTCAGCGGGTTAAAGCCTCTGCCTTCAGCTCAGGTCGTGATCCCAGGGTCCTGGGATCGAGCCCCGCATCGGGCTCGATCCCAGGGTCCTGGGATCGAGCCCCGCATCGGGCTCTCTGCTTGGCTGGGAGCCTGCTTCCTCCTCTCTCTCTCTCTGCCTGCCTCTCTGCCTACTTGTAATCTCTATCTGTCAAATAAATAAATCTTTAAAAAAAAAATTATTTTGCACAGCAAGCCTATTTAAAACTAAGACAACTAAAAGATACTTAAGCCTCATAATAAAGTCTTGCTACGTCTTGGTGTTAAAAGGCGTCAATCCACCAAAACTTCTTGTCCACAGAATGTAAGCTCCTCAGAGTCAGGTACCTGTCTTTGTCCTCTGACCATTCCCACTCCTAAAACAGTACCTGGTACATTAGTGCTCAAAAAATAGCTGTTCAATCAATGATTAAATGACTAATGATTAAACTAATAGAAGTTGGTAAGAGAATATCTTAATTCTGCCAGTAATTCCCTCTGCAGCTGACAGGTACTTAAAGACATTCTTTGTTTTTAGAAGTAGCCATTTGCCATCAATGTCTAATGCATGGTACAAGAAATAAGACCTATAAAGTTGTCATTCAATAAGTATTGATATAAAACCTACTAGATGTCATGCATCATACTAGACTTGAAGATAACAGTGATTAAAAGACAGATTTGGTTCCTACTCTGAGTTTGTAGTCTTATAGGGAATCAGATATTAATCTAGTAATCATACCAATATATAATTCTGAAAACGTGATAAGTGCCTAGAAAACAATACTGTGTTCTATGAAAGCTTATGAAAGGTTTCAGAAGACTGAAGTGGTCATATAAGGCCATTTTTAATGTGATGAAAATATTTTAAGCACAGATAATTTAAGAAAGATGTGGCGTTTAGAGGTTCATGAAACTAGAATATTCATTTCTACATCTTTTCTTGCGAATTACAATCTCATCCAAACCTCTGAAACAGAGTTATTCAAGATGTCAGCTGCTTCAAACTATGTAATGCAGTTCCAAAACTTTCCAAAACTTGTACACCCACATACGACTATTTTAGTAGAATAAGTAGGCATTAAATTCAGTAAATCTTAATTCCTTTTCCTATAATTAGGATTTTTAAATATCTTAGGAAAAAGAGAAGATCAATCTTTTAATTAATGAATAACACAATATAGTTGTTAAACTTATTTACTTAAAAAAGTTTAGGTTTTATTACAAACACAGTAATATAATAAATAGATATTTATTAACTGCTTTCTGTGCACCAAGAACAATGCTAGATTTTTTACTCACCTTTTTGTTTTTTTTTTAAAGTAGACTCCAAACCCAGCATGGAGCCCAACGTGGGGCTTGAACTCACAACCCCAAGATCAAGACCCTAAGCTGAGATCAAAAGTTGGCTGCTTACCTGACTGAGCCATGCAGATGCTCCTTTTTCACTCACTTCTAATATTCAATTATATTTTAGTAGTTTTATTAAAGTAAAAGTTTGGGTTTGCTTTCCAGGTAAGATCTGTGTTTTCATACTGTTAATTTAATTTATTGTATTTTATGTACATAAAATGGTTATGATGAAATATTACAAGTCATAGTGACAAATTTTTTTTTAATTTAAAGAAAAATATGAATAAGACACCCAGACAATACTTTTACCCTCAGCTATATTTATAATTTTGTGCCCAAGGCTTAAACAGTGCTGAGCAAATGAAGATGCTCCATTATTGAAAAAGGTGAATGAATAAGTCAAATATTCAGAGATACTTAAATATTTCTGTGTGTGTGTGTGTGTGTGTGTGTGCTTGAGAGAGGCATTGAGAGAAATAAAGAGACGACTGTTGGTATCCTAACACTCATGCTTAATTCTTTTTTATATAGGTTATTTGCCACCTAATAAAACTGAATTTCATTACTGATAAAAGTTACCAGAGTTTGTTAAGAACATCTTTTTAAAATTAATGGTGTCATGAGAGTTGAACAAAACAGAAAGACAAAAGAGCGGCTTGGATTTTTTGGCATAATCCATGGTGGACACAGTCGAATGTTGGAGAGCTTAAAGACAGGATACCAAACTTTTGCAGTACCGTGGTGAAGGGAGGAGGCAGTTCTATATAAATTGCTGTTTAACTCCCCCTGTTATGTTACTATTCAGACAAACCCAACTGCTTATGTCTTGGTAAATGTGGTACTTCTCTTCACTTTAGTAGTCACACATCTTCTTGATCTCTTCTACAAGTCTGGGAATTTCAGAAGGTAAGGCAAATTATCTAAACTACTATGACATTCAGGTCGTACTTGAATCAAAGATGAAAGAAACAGTAGAATGACCTGGAAAGTCACAGATCTCTCTTATTAAAATAAGTGTTTTTAAAAATAAAAACTTATCTATTTGACCTCCAAGGAATCTAATATGTACCACTTACTGGACAAAAAACTGAAAACCATAGAGAAAAAAATAAAAGTATCACAGAAAAAGAGACCTGGAGAAGATAAGTGAAGATCAAGGCATTAGAAAAATCATTTTTAAGGTAACAATATTTAGAAAAAGTGTAAATGAAGTAGTGGATAAAATAAGCATTAAGAAAACAAAATGCTAGGGACATCTAGATGGCTCAGTTGGTTAAGCATCTGTCTGACTTGGGTCATGAACCCGGGTCCTGGGATCGAGTTCCGCATTGGGCTTCTTGCTCAGAGAGGAGCCTGTTTCTCCCTCTATCTGCCGCTCCTCCTGCTTGTGTGTACATTCTCTCTCTCTCTCTGATAAATAAATAAATAAACAAACAAACAAACAAACAAAATCTTTTAAAAAAAGAACAAAATACTAGACTTGAATAAAATGAAGACTGTAGAAAAATACAAAGGATATAGAATGTATTAAGAAAAATAAAGGAAGAAAAGATTACGAGATTATTTTTGGACTCTTTCTTTCCATTTATAAAAAACAGTGACTCTGTGGTGAAGGGGAATCTTAATGTAATGGTAAGAAACAATAAAAATGGACAGGATAGAAGTATGTTTTGACAATAAGAAGACATATTTCTATGAAACTAGTAAAGACTAAACATTGTTTTCTTCTCCAGTAACAAATCGCAAATCAAGAAATTGAATTAAATAGTAGCAGACATTCAGAGGAACTGGAGCATTTAGCCATAGTATATTTTGGCACATAGTATTCAGTCCAAAAATAATGCAGCAATGCCAGACACCAGAGATAATTTATCAAAATAAAAAAAAAGTATTATATGCAATATTCATAATCTCTATGAAAAACAAATATTTTTGGTAGTCTGTATTAATGGCTTAAATTAAATACCCTCAGTCTTCAAAGAGAAGTTCTCCAGAAGTTTCACATGCAAGAATATCCAATATACTGTAATTCTGAAAAATCAATCAAGTTCTCTATCATTCTATAGGTTCATTTTTTATTGTGACAATAGTCACATTTAAGAGCCTAAGGCTCTGAAACAAGTCGATCTAGTCTCATAGACTGGTTTGCATGTGATCTAAACCTATAAGATTCCCTTTAGCTCACAGTAAGTTGTGAGTGATGTGGATTTGAACCAAATCAGATTCCAGATCCAGATAGCATCTTTCTTTGTGGGTGACTTGCTCTTTCCTAGAACTCTATTGTTGGGGGTTGGCCGGAATTTAGCCAAACTTTATGGTGGCAAGGACATCTGGGCATTTACCTCAATGTGTTCAACACATTGTCAGATTGAGAGATATATATGCATCACAGAATGAAAAGTTTTGGTTTCATGGAGCATTGGAAATACCTCCTAAGAAGAGAAATGTCTGTTTGAATTAGATGGTTTCCAGTTAAACAGATGGGGTACCAGCCTCCTGGGTTTAAAACTGGCAGAACCTTTTAGGGCATTCAATAAAAGAATCAACAGTGTTTAAAGAGGAAGCAGAAACACTAGGGTCAAAAACATGACATATTTTTGCATGCCAAATAATAAAGTTAACATATCTACAAGTTAAATGTGCCAATAAATTTGATTCTTTGCCAAAGCAAAATTATATAAATTAATGGAAATTTTAACTTTTTCTTGGATTTCAATATTTTTGTCCTGCAATCACCCAAGTTAGCATAAAATTTCAATTTTATAGAAAACTTCCAACTTACTGAGGTGTAGAGTTGGGATTATCCATGATAAATGTTGGTCTCTTTCTTCTACTATTCAACCAAGTCTCCAGCTATAAGTAAATCTCAACAAAAAGTGAGTTTAAATTGATTTAATCATATATTGTCTACTTAACATGCTCCAGGTACTATTCTGGTTTCAAAAGGTTAATAACACTGAGTTCTTACCTTTAAGGGTTTACAATCCAAGACATTAGTTCTCCCCATTATTTTTGCTCTTTCCACATTTATCACATGGGCAAGATATTCCAGAAGTGAATTTTAATTTAGAGGTATAAACTTCTTAAGAGTCTGAAATACTATGGTGATGCCAGGTGGCTCAGTTGGTTAAGCAACTGACTCTTGATTTTGGCTCAGGTCTTGATCTCATGGTTGTGAGATAAAGCCCTGCATGGGGCTTCATGCTGGGCCTGAAGCCTGCTTGGGATTCTCTCTCCCTCTCCCTCTGCCCCTCCTCCTGCCACTCACTTGGGCATTCTCTCTTTCCCTCTCTCAAAAATAAATAAATAAATAAATAAATAAATAAATAAATAAATGAGTCTGGCATACTATGGATCCTCATATCATTTAGATTCTCATTTGAATATAATTGATCTAGTAAAAGGAGACCAACCTAGAGTCTAATAGATGTAAGAAAGGCTTTCAGGTGCTATTTAGAAATCTGAATCAAAAAAATTAAAGCAAGGCAATGAATTCAGTTGTACATGTGTTCTCTTAGATTTTTTGGGGATATCTACATAGATTACCCAGCATTCCACATATATTGAATTTAGGAGACAAATTTTCCTTAGACATACAGATTGTAGGATCACCCACATACAGGTAGATGTTGGAGTTATGAATGCAGATAAATTTCTGTGTGTAAAAAAATACAGAGCAAAACAAACAAACCAACAACAACAACAACAAAACAAATAAAATATGATAAATGAGTCCAAGAAGTATGTCATAAAAGTCAAAAGATGAAAATATTTCTACAAGAGAATTAAATAATTTTAAATGCAGAAGAGATCAAATACAAGACTTGACAAAGAATGGATGGGGTGTAGCAATTTAGGTATATTGGTAACTTTGCCTGAGCAGATTCCATAGTGAGGTGAGGAAGGAGCCAAGATTTTAGAAAGAAATATAGCAAAAAGGTGAATGTGAGGAATTGGGAGGTCTAAACACTATCTTTTGTGTACCTCAACTATGAAAAGACAAAAAAAAAAAAAAATTCAAAGTAAGGACCAGCAGAGTGTTTAAGCAAGAAACTGGGGGAGGAGAATTATTTGTTAGTTTCCCTGCTATTTTTATTTAATTAAAATTAACTTTAGCAAGATTATTAGAATTAGTTAAAATGGAAAACAGAAAATCCAAGAAAGAAGAAAACTCACTTTACAGACCTGTCTTCCATGATAACAAGGAAATTGAAAAGAAGCAAATTAAGAAAGAAAAAAAAAAAGACAAGACATGTTGAAGCCACCACCTTAGCAAAGCCCTAACTTCTGGAGACAAACTGAAAGATATGTCACATTCGGGAACAAAAATGTTTAACAACTAAATAGAAATTATTCAGCCAAGGAATTAAGACCCATCAAAAATATACAAAAGTCATTAACCTTTGTACACCCAACAATATTGCATTCTAATACTAAAGCAAAAGGTGTTAAAAATACAAGGAGAATTGTACAAAACCATGGTGGTAGTGGAACACTTTAAAAAATTCTAGAATTTGGTAGGTCAAAAATCAATCAGTAAATAAACATACAAATGATTTGAATAACAGGCTTGATTTTATATACATGAAATACTACAAAATTTAATTGTATCCTAAAAAGTGAATCTTCTTAGAAAAATTAGAATCATGAAGATGAAATTTATAGAAGAAATATAAATGGATAATATAAATAAGAAACATGTCTAACCTTAACTGTTAATCAAAAATATGCAAAATAAAAATGAGATACCATGTCTTTCATATTAGATCTAAAAAGATTGAAAAACAATAATGCCTAGTGATTATGAGAACATGGGAAGCTATGAAGTAATTTACATTACTGGTGTGAGTATAAATTTGTGTATTTTTTTGTAGGAAATCTGGCAATAAAACTACACTTAAATGTTTATACATTTTGGTCAAGAGATTACACTGCTCATAATTCCTTCAGGAAATAACAGTTTATAGGTGAACCTACAAGGATGTTTCCTCCACTGATGTTAAAAGAGTCATAAATTGAAATCAATGAGTTTACAAATAACAGCTTTGCAAACATGAATGAGAGTATATCAACTATTTATGTACTGACATGGGAAAATGATAATAATAGATTATTAAGTAAGGAAAACAGGTTGAGTGAAGCATAGTAAACAAATTATAAACCAACTTACATCAATTAAAAATTTATACATACATATGTAGTAGTAGATAACAGGTTTTTTTTTAATTACTTTTATTTGGGGAGTTGCTTAAATATCTCTTAGGCAAATATGGAGCTGTCTTTAATTCAGTTAAGGTTATCATATCCTGGTAGACAAACACAGTTGTATGTTAGGTCAACAGTTGCACAATATTCAGATCTGCTCCCTGAGAGCTGAAGGTACCTAGATGTAATGAGATGGACCAGAGCTGCCTCATCAAAACCTATGTCAGGGAAACTTCCTGAAATAAAATTACCTCAAGAAAATAGTGAATATGAGCTCATAAGCAGAGCTGAAAACAAGAATCCCAAGATTTGTGGAGATTGTCTTAGCAGTTTTTAGCTGACCATGGAAACAAATTAAGACTTTACCGTGTAAGTGTTTGTGTTCCAGGAAACCATGGAATATAGACGGAAGAGAGGTACAAAGAATTTATTCAACAAATATTTTTTGAGTGCTTCTTCTATGGAAACTAATTTTCAAGGTACCTTTTATATAACAGTGAACCAAAAATACACACATCCTTGCCTTCATGGAGCTGCAGATTAGAGGAGTAAAATAATCAATAAACAAATAAACTTACTATATTGGTGACACTAAGGGCTATGTAATGAAATACTGCCAGGAGAGCAGGGGCAAAATAGGAGTATTGCTATTTTATGCAAAGTAGTTATTGAAGGGCTGGTAAGATGAATTTTGGGGAGGCACCCAAAACAAGTAAGAAAATGAACCACATGGATATCTAGGAAAGAGGAATGCAGACTGAGAGAACAGCAGAGACAAATATGCAGGATGTGTTACTTATACAAGGGACATAAACAGTGAGGCTAGGATGAAATTAAAAGAGATAGGTAATAGGGGATGAGAAATAGAAAAGTCTAGTTCATTCAGGGTCTCTGAGGCCATTTTTAGAATTACTCTGCAAAGGAGAGGATGTCATTGGAGGATTCTGAGTACAGAACATTTGGTTGAGGTCTGAACTGGTTACTCAAAGGACAACAATTTTCTGCATAGTGGGCTCTGTCAGCCACATTCACAAGATTATGGAGGATGTCCTTCAAGAGACTACTTGCAGAAAACTATAGCAATAGCTAACTTTAAAAATAAGTGATTAATTTTTTATATATGTGGAGAATGACTTTAACTCTCCCATAAAGTTTTAATCTTTTGCAATAATCATGTTATCAGACAAAATAATAAAGGTACAACAACAAGAAAAACACAGCAAAAGAAACACAATATAGAAAAGAAGGAATCATCAAAATTATACAGAAAAGAGTTAAAAATATATAATGAGTACTGAAGAAGGACTTGGTCTACACAGGAAACGAATACATCTCTCTAAAAGATTAGAATTAAAAACAGAAGTAGAAATAGATGTGTTTTTAGGCATAATGATGGGAGATTTAAGGAATTTCCATTAAGATACCCTTAATCTCCTCTGTAGCATATAAAAGAGGTTAATTTGCTTAGAGAAAGATTCTAGATGTTGGGGTTGGGGACTTGAAGAGGTTGGCAAGCATTTGAAATAGCTGTAATGGGAAATGGTGCTCAGAAGGCAGCTGAAATTGAGAGCCATAAAAATATAATGTCACCATTGCTCACAATTATGTGATTTCCTCCAGCAGCCCCCTAGCATCTCAGAAATAGAAGTTAGAGAAGGCAGATGTTTGGATTAAACCAAGGTTCTGAATTGCAGTATAACATGGAACAGGCTCAGGAAGACTTTCTCTTCTGGCCATGATATGTTAACAGAAACTGGATTTTTCCCTCACACCTTAAACAACTATAAATGTAGACAGAATACATGGAAGAGTAATTTTCAGATAATTGGTAAGAGCTCAAAACACTGATACCTGAGAAAAGGAAACAAATGAGGTGAGAATTACAGCTGTCCAAGTTAACTTCCCAGGTCTCTGTACAAACGGAAATCCAGTCAAAGCCCAGAAGTCTGGCTGAATAAAAGAGACACAGGTGAAATTTCAGGAATTTAAGAAAGGCCAAAATTGCTAAAATTTGTTGGGGGGAGGGGAACTCAGAGAAAGAACTGCATTGTGGTAGGTTTCAAGATCTGCAGAGGGTTTCTCTTGAGTGTTTGACTTAGCATGCTCTGCATATACATGGGAAGATAGTAGCAGAGGTTGGTAAAAGAAGTACAAAGAAGAAAGGGAATAAGTGTAACAACATCTGGAGTCAACATGAGTTGGGAAGTCTGTGTTCCAATCAGCCAGGGTGAAAAGACCTCCAAACATAAGAAAAATCAAGTCGTGTCTAGAAGGATATTGCCTCAGGAGTGGGGCTCTGAATATACCTCATAAAATATTAAAAACATACCTTAAAAAAAAAAGACCAATTCCAAGTAATGTTAACTATGCCCCAAAACAAAGCCTAACAATATTTAAGGAAAGATAAATCATAAAATTTACAATGACTAACATCTAATTAAAGAAACGTTATTCATGCAAAAAAAAGGCAGAAAAATAGAACTCAAAACCAGGAGGAGATAAATTAATCAATAAAAATAGACACAGAAATGGCATATTGAAAGCATTATCAGACACTATGTAACACTCTCAGTATTAAATCCACTATCTTAGATATGTTCTCTATATTAAAAAAAAACAGAAAATCATGAACATGAGAAGAATAATAGAATATATAAAAGAAACTTCTACAGTGAAAAATAAAATAACTTGAAAGTGCAAACTCACTAAGATTAAAAGCAGTTAGACACTGCAGAAGAAATGATTAGTGATTTAGAAGACAGAGCAATAAAAACTTTAAAAATGAGACTCAGAAAAATACGACTAAAAATAGTCAACAGAAAAAAGAAAGAAATGTGAAAACTGTGAAGTTAAAAATGCCAAATGATTAAAATACACGTAATTTGAATTCCAAAAGGCAAAGAGAAGGAAAGGCAGAAAAAAAAAGCCTAGAAATAATGGTAGATAAATGATGAAAATTAACTCACAGGTACAAGAAACTTAACGAAGTCCAAGCAAAGTAAAGATGAAAAAAGCTACACAAAAACATCCTATAATCAAATTGTAGAACATCAGCGATAAAGAGAAAATTTTAAATACAAATTTAAAATGAACAAAAGAATGGCAGCAGAATTTACATCATAAACCACACAGGCCTCAAGACAATGGATCAACATCTTTAAAATAGGGACTGAAAACCTGTCAACTTAGATCTCTATATCCATCAAAAATGTCCTTCAGAAATGAAGGCAAGACTTCTGGCTCCCACTTTGGATGTAGAAAGCCAAAAAGAGTGTCTTCTCATCCTTACAAAAAGAAAAAGACCAATAATCTACAAAACATACTAGAAAGCTGAGGTCACAGGACAATGAATTAGCCTGAAGTCTAAGGAGAAAATTACCTCCAGAAAAAGATGGGTGAGACTTGCTTATCTAGAAAACACACAGGGGATTATACATTATAGAAGATATATATATAGATCTCTCTCTATATATATATAGATATATCTATATGTGTGTGTGTATATATATGTATATATATAAAAGAGATACATTATACAAGGAAATAAAAATTAGGTAAATTTTTTAACAAAGTGCTAAATGCTGAGTGTAGGCTAGCATTTCGAAAGTATGGAACCCATGGAAACCACAAACACAGGGAAAGGCTTAACTCATTGGCAGGTTCTTTCCCCACAGACTCCACCACATACTTAAAGGATTGGTAACAGGGAAAGAAACCAGAGGAAGAGAAAGCCTCTTGTGTAAAGGTCTAGAAAAGGAGAACAGAAACTATTGTTTTTGAAAAAGTCACAAAGCTGCTCTGGTCCTTCTATCTTTTCTCCCATACAGAAAAGAAACAACAACAACAACAACAAAATAAAAACAAAAATGAAACAAAAAAACCCTTAGGCCACTGATGAAAGAACGTATTACTAACAGGACACATGTGAATACTCATGAAAGCTAGAAGAAGAGAACAGAAAATAAAACTCTTCTACCCCTGAGGGAAAGGCAGGAAAATATCATGAGTTCAAATCATTAGAGGACCATCACTGGAGAAGGAACAGGATCCTGAGAAGGCACACACCCTAAGACCCAGGTACATCTGCTCAAGGGACAATACTGCCTAAGATGGAGTCTCAACCTGGACTAGAGAGAATTCTCCCTTCTACCAACACCAACACCTGGCTAGCCAACAGGGTCAATGTACCAGAAAAGTCTAATGAGGAAGTTCCTCGTATCCACTGGTTTACTAGTTTGAAGGTTCTTCTTTGGTTGAGGTAGAATCAGGAGAGGGGTGGAGGCAAAAAACAAAAACAAAAAACATTCTTTAATGAATGATAGAAGTCAAATGGAATGTGGAAAGTAACAGAATGCAGAGGCGGCTTACTATGAAAGAGAGAAACTAGATGTTGCCAGAGAGTACAATATGTCAGGGAGACTGGTTTACAGGATCAACCCAGTACGTCCATTGAACAAGAAGTCATTACCAATGCTTTTTTGGATCCTCTTATTCTGCCCTTGAAAAATTACAGTGCCATTTTTTGTTTGCAAAGTTCTCAAAAATATTCTCCATCCCCCTATGGAATTAGGACCTCAGAATTAATTCCCATGCATTCAAGTGATGTATTATAGTTTAAAGATCCAAGCCTTGTCACTAAAAGTAATTATCAAAGTAAAGAATATTTATAAATATTTGAAATTATATATCTGCACTCTAGTATGAGAAAACTTTAATTCAAATATTAATCTTCAGAGTTGGTCTTATGAATGACAAAAGCAAAATTTGTCACCACCAATGGCTCTTTCTTCATGATCCTCATACTTACCTGTCATTTCTCACCCACTGGAGTGACAAACACCATCACATGGCCCCAGTCTCCCCAGGCTCCTTTATTGTAGCTCTGTACTGGCTTAGTCTTCCTAGATATAACTCTGAATCATGGTCTTATCTTTCCATATTTCCTCCACTCAAAAAGCCTCAGTGCCTTCGTAGTCCTGAAGAGGACCTCTTTCTAATTATATTAACACAAGGAGGAAAACTGATTAAATGTATTCATATGAACATGCTATTAAAAAAATAGAATGTCTTGTCTATCCCCAAAGCACATATAATTTACTGGGGGTTATTCTCTTAGATAAATGGAATTATCTTTCAGTGGTAGAATGTTATACCTCAGCAAAGACTCAGACTAGCAAGGTAAAGAGTTAGAAAAATAAAGTTTTTCTATTTTTAGGATTTTTTAGGATATAAGTTTCTTAAGGTTTTTAAGAATTTAAGATTTTTAAGGATCTTAGAATTATGAGAACATCTCAATGAAGCAAATTTCTTGGGTAAGAAAGGCGAAAGACAAAGCAGTTTAGTAGATCTGACTCCCTGAACACAGCTAGATCTTTGATATACAGCAATGAAACCTGATTCCTGATTGTGTGTGTGTGTGTGTGTGTGTGTGTGCGTGCGCTCTTGCTTGGTTTTGTTTTTTGTTTTTTGTGGTTTTGTTTTTTTTTAATTAAGTAGGTTGTTTCATAGAAAGCCTAGGGAAAGAAGAAAACTATGAGGAGTTTAGTTTGTAAAGCACCAATAATGTCTTCTCTTTAAAGAACAATATATAGAGTTTTCATCTGACATATTACCATGATGAGCACAAGTTAGAAAAAAATTCTCTTTTGGCTCAAAGTTAGAGAACATACTAATAATAAATATTTAACACTTGTGGAATTCTAAGAGATGCCTAAAAGGCATTTACAATGAGTCTGCTAATTTTCAGAAGTAATTACTCCATCATGTTTACATGCAAAGTTTGTACTGCACACGAAAGAAGATCTTTTCTCTTCATTATTTAATTGCTTACAGACTGGTATGGCTGGAAGGAACACAAAGGTCTTAGCATCACTCAGTCCTACCCAGGAAAGACTACTCCAGACTGAAGAAAACTTATCTAAGCCTGATAGGAGAAAAACAGGAAGGAGGGTCCTCCTTCCTCTAAGAAGGAATGGTGAGAGGGATTAGTGAATTTTTTTCAGATGCTATTTTACTGGTTCATCACAAATACAACTAGGAGAACCAATTTTTTTCAAGAAACAAAGGAAATTCCCCCTCTTATGTTTTAGTTTTTATATGTTAAACATTTCTCATTATTTATTTACAAAATAATACATCATAGTCTTCACTATAGGGAATCTGAAGAAACAAAGACATGGTCCTTGGCTTCAGAGGGCTAAAAATCAAGAAACAACTATTTGGTGATTTAATTTAAGCTTTGGAATTTGAATATGGGTGTTTACTATAAAATCTATGATTATTCATGTCTTCTAGCCATATCTTCTCATATTATCTGCAAAAGACTTAGTATCTATGTGGAGATGCTGAGTTAGAACTGGTAAGAAGGTCCTCAATTCAATATCTGAGGTTCCACCTTGAGAAAGCAGAAAAAAAGCAAATTACCCCAAAATAATCAAAACAAAAGAAAAATAAAGACAAAAGAAGAAATAAATAAAACCAATAATGGACAGTAAATAGGAAAAAGAAAGTAACCAAAAACTGGTTTTTGAAAAGATCAATGAAATTGATAAAGATATAGCCAAACCTGCCAAGATAAAAAGAGAAAACACAAATTATCAATTTGAGGAGTGAATGTGGAGATTATCTCTATAAACCCATGAACATGATAGAGACAGTTAAAAAAATTACATAAAATTTCAACATAGATGAAATGCACAAATTTCCTAAAAGACAAAAGTACTAAAGTTCATTAAAAAAAATAAATAACCTGAATACTCCTATACCTTCCAACAAAAAAATTCAGGCCCAGATAACTTCACTGGTAAATTCTATGAAACATTTAAAGAAAAAACAGTCAATATTCTAAAACTTTACCAAACAATAAGAGTGGCAGGAACACTTCCCAGCTCATATTATGAAGCCAGTATTACTCTGATATTAAACCCAGACAAAGATATTGTGAAAAGAACAATAATAAAACTACAGACCAATATCCCTTGTGCGGACTGATGCAAAAATTCTCAACACAATGTTGTTGAATTGAATCTATAAAAATAGGATAACACATAATAATCAATTAGAATTTATTTCAGGAATGCAAGGCTGGTTCACCATTCAAAAAATCAACCCGTGTAATTCACCATGTCACAGCCTATTTATTTCAACTGATACATAAAAAGCATACCTTCACCATAAAAAAAAAATTAACTCATAATGGGTCATAAGATTTAAATATAAAATTTAGATTTAATTCAAACTACATCTAAACTAAACTAAATCTAAAATAATAAACATTTTAGAAAAGACATAGAAGAAAACCATTGATTTAGGCAAATATTTCTTAGATAAATCACTAAAATCATAATCCAAAAAAGAACAATTGACACATGTGATTTCATTGAAACTAACAACTTCAGATCTTTGAAAGAATCGAAAGATAAGTGACAGAAAAGAAGAATGTATTTACACTTTATCTGATTAAAGACTGGGATCAGAATGTATAAAAAGCCTTGATCAACAAAAACAAGAAAACAATCTAATTAAAAAAATGACAAAAGATTTAAAGAGATATATTACCAAAGAAATACAAATGGCAGAAATACCACATGAAAAGATGGTTAACATTATTAGTTATTAAGAAAATGCATGTTAAAATCACAGTGAGATCCCACTATGCACCCATTAGAATGATTAAAACTTTAAATATAAATAACAATAGCTGACCACACCAAGTACCTATGAGAATATACAGCACTAAAACTCACTCAGTTCTATTTGGAATGCAAAACAATATGGCCACTTTGGAATACAGTGTGACACTTTCTCATAAATTTAAACTTATATCTACCATATGATCAAGAAATTCCATTCATATGTGTTTTCCCAAGAGAAGTGAACACTAAAGCTCATATGCAAAATCCTTTCAGCAAATATAGCAGCTTTATTCATAAACAGTAAATCTGAGAACAACCCAAATGCCCTTTGGTGGTGAATAAACAAATTGTGGTACAACTATACAATTATTTATCACACAGCAATAAAAAGGAGAATACTATTAATATGAGCAACAACATGAATCCATTTCAAATGCATTATGCTAAATCCAAAAGCCACAGAATGTTAGACTCCATTTATATGATGTTCTGAAAATGGCAAAACTATAAGGACAGATATCTGGAGGCAGGGAGGGGGTTGAGCTCAAAGGCCCATGAGGGAAGTTTTGGGTTGATGAACAACCTTGATCGTGATGGTAACTGAACAACATAGGCACACATCAAAGCTCATAGAACTGTATACTTGAACAAGTGAATTTTACTGTATGTAAATTACAGCTTAATAAAGCTGACTGGAAAAAAAACAGTTAACTGTGTAGTTCATTACAAATAAGTGTATACCTACAGGCCAAATTTTTCTTGTGCTTAAAAATTTTTTTTAATTTACCAAATAAAAAAGTGTATACATCTCTTGACTATAATTACCTGTTCTTGGAATCTTTGATACATATGTTAACTGGCAATACATGGAGACATAAGTATAAGCATGTCTATTACATCATTGTTTGGATTAGGGAAAACCCCCAAATTAATTATTAAAAATAAAGGACTAACTGACAATTAGGGGATGTATACTATATATAATGTGTGTATGTATACACACATATTATATATATGCACACTATGGAATATTGTGCTTTTAAATTGCAGAGTAATATATACAGTATGATCCTTTTGGGTAGTTAAAAAAGAAAGAACAAAAGAGGAAGAAAAGGGGGGCGCCTGGGTGGCTCAGTGGGTTAAGCCACTGCCTTCGGCTCAGGTCATGATCTCGGGGTCCTGGGATCGAGTCCCGCATCGGGCTCTCTGCTCAGCAGGGAGCCTGCTTCCCTCTCTCTCTCTCTCTCTCTCTGCCTGCCTCTCCATCTACTTGTGATCTCTTTCTGTCAAATAAATAAATAAAATCTTAAAAAAAAAAAGAGGAAGAAAAGGGAGACAGAGAAATTATTAGCACAGAAAAAAGGCATGAAATATACACATGACTACATTTGTCACCACAAGAGGGTTGATTTGAAAGGAGATGAGAGGATTACACATTTCTGTATTATTTGACTTTATTAACAACCATAAATTGCTTTTGGAAATGAGTAAATCTAATTTAGTAATAATAATTAAATGAGGCATCTTTAAAAATATCATACCAAATAAAGTTCATATTAATGAAGTCAACACCTTGATATTCGGTACAGTGAGCTTTAATGTATTAGACTACTCGCAGCATCATGGTCAAGAGCATGGACTGTTGCACCAGAACCTTCAGTTCAAATGCTGTTCTACTACTGTGAGCTGTGTAACTTCAGGCAAATTGCTTAACATCTCTGTGCCTCAATTTCCTCTTCTACAAAATGGGGATAATAATAACAATGTCTAACTCGGGATTTTTGTGAGGATTAAATGTGTTAGTACACATACAACTAAGTGCAACTTTTGGTGTATAGTAAACACTCAATAAATGTTTGCTATTTTTAGTAGTAAAGTCTGAGATTTCAACTCATAGAATCCGAAGTAAAGAGAGTTAAGATCATACTTGCTTTAATCAAATTATCAGAGTCTAAGCAAGACTCTTTTGCTTTATTATTCAAAGGAAAGAAAAAAATTAAAAATCCATAAATAGAATCTCCACCACATCATTTAAAAAATAAAACTTTAACAAAACCATAGCAATGAAATTGTCTTTTCACAAAAAGGTAAAAGTATTCTTTACTCATAATCCTGTATATTAAGCCTGACACTTTTTCCCTTTTCTTCACCTCCTTATCCAAAATTGTAGCCAGGTGCAGAAAAGGATTTGAGTTAGTAGAAGGGAATTCATTGCCATCTAAACTCCATATGGTCGCAAGAGATACCAGAAAATGAAAGAAGGTTCAGTCAAAAAGACACTCGCAGTAAAACTGAATTTTTAAAGCTACATCTGTCATATTATTTGTGCCACATGAATCATTTGGTTGCAATGAGGACAAAAGGAACTCAGTGCTAGGAGTGCAGGATGTGTGTGTGTGTGTGTGTGAGAGAGAGAGAGAGAGCGCCTTTCTCACAGAACATATGTTATCCCACTTGGATTCTGCCAAAGGTGAAGTTGGACCATGTAATAAAATATAGTGTTACACAATCAAAATGTTGGGGTTTAGTCCTCATCTGAAGAAAAGTATTTGATGTGGACTTGGATTGGGAGGATTTGTTGACATTTTCCCACGACTACAGAAAAAAGATGTTTTTCATCTTTTCCAAATGAGTTCCTCTTCTTTTTCCCCCTCCTCCCCTTATTCATGGCATTCAACAACAAGAAGGGAAACTTTGCAGACAATAAATGCAGCCGAACCATGAAAAAAATAAAACAAAATGGAATGGCTCTGTGACTCTCATGGTGTGGCTACAGCAAGGCAGATCCTAGAGAGTTGGAATCATATCATCCCGAGCATCTGCACCACTCCTCCTTGGAGAGTGCATACTAATCATCTCTCTTCATGGTCAGTAACCACATAAGGACAACACCAGACGATGCCAGTGGTTTTGGTCCTGTAGCATTTATATGCTTCCCTGCAAAGATAGTCATGCCAGATAATATTCGTCAACCTTGTCCTTGGTCTTCTCTTCTGATTGAGGCAGATGTTTATTTTCCATCTGTACTATATGTCAGTGCAACTGCAGCCTTCATCTGGCAAAGGGTGCGTGTAATATTATGAGGCCATCACATAAGCTGCTGGAAAGATTACTCTGGTGAATAAAATCAGTTTATGGCTAAAAACATTTATTCTTCATTTTGATAAGCGCTTAACAAATGGAAATTTGCTTTCTTACACTTTTGCCAAGCATAGGACCATGTTTATTTCTCGCTATATGGGTCACGAAGGATTCCCAGCTGTTAGCTAGAGTCAGTTGTGCATTGCTGCACTCAACAACATCTGTTTCACAAAAACAGTATCCAGCTTTTAGCACTCAAATGGAGGTTATACCATATGCCGGCAGACCACTTAGTTTTTACCTTGGGAACTAACTTTACTCTAGTCAAGGTAACAGAGGAAAAACTGAATATTTAAATGTTACCCGGCTTCAGTCACATCTTCATGTGTGCTTGTCATTTCCAACTATATATAGTAAAGTTAGTTCCAAGCATATACCACAAGCTGTTCCTCTGTTTAATTATTAATTGGAAGAAAGTTTGTTTGCAAAACAGTTGAAACGTATTTTGTGATAGACGCTGATGTTGAAAGTAGTGCCATAAGATGATTTCACAAAGAGAGCATCCTGTTAACATGTCGATTAACATTAGCTATGGACAAAAGCAAATCAGTCTTACAGCCCCTTAGTAACATGGGACATTACAGAAAACTACAGTCTACAAAATATTTTCCTACATTGCAAAATAGTCTTTACCCCTAGACTTTTGTCTTGGTTCCCTTATCTTAGCCTATTATACTTTTTAAAAGAAAATGGAATTGTGCTTTCAGTTTACTTTGTGAGAACATAAAGCTTAAAGAAACATATTCACATGCATATTGGCTTTCAAATCTATATCCTTGTTAGCATAGTCCTTAAGTCCCTACAAAAGATACCTCATTTGTTTCCTAGGTGCCCGAAAATAGTGTATTGACACTGATGATCTAATGCATTGTCTTACAAGTTTTTTAAAGGTAAAGAATGTTTTAAAAATAATACTAAAGAACATTGAAATTCTGTGTCTCAATTTTCCAATTTCTTCAGTTTCAAAAATGAAGACATTTACTCCTGTTTGTCTCTAAAACCCTTTCTAAGGGATGTTATTTTACAATAGTTCATAATGATTACTCAAAGAAGGTTATGCTTTTATCTCCATAGGCAGAAGTATTAGTTTTTAAAGATTTCCTTGATGCTATTGATGAAATTCTAGAACATAGGTGAGGTTCGGTGGGGTGAGGTCTGGAGCCGACAACCAAGAAAGAATTCCTGAGACATCTTTGGTGCAAAATGGTGGTTTATTAAAGCACGGGACAGGACCCATGGACAGGAAGAGCTGCTGCCCCGGGGATGTGAGGAGTGGTCTATTATATACTTGTAAGTTGGGGAGGGGATTAGGGATGGCATAAGTCTGTAAGGAATTTTGGAAGCAAGGTTTCTAGGACCTTGAGGGGCTAGCTATTTTCTGGGGAAAAGGTTATTCATTACCAGTAATAAAGCCTTCTCATGAGACCCTTTAGATGTATATCAGTGGGCCATATGCTTTGGAATGATTGTAGACACTATCTTGGAGGTTTAGAGATAAAGTTTCCAAAGGAATTGTTAAAGTAGACTTATAGGATCCTGGTTGGGGATAGGGGTCAGTCAGGCTAGGACTGTTCTTTGCCCTTAGCAAAGCCTCAAGGTGAGGGTAGTTGAGTCCCTAGAGGAGAGTCACTCTGCCTGTTTTAAGGGCTTGCCAGTAGGTAAGGAAATTTAATAATTTTTCTTCTGTCTGTTTCCCATATCACAATGATAATGCTAAGAAAAGAGATTTTCCTGAATTGAAACTTTAATTATGATGTCAGAGAATCAAGAGGGCCGTATCTTGACCTCAACTGGGGAAGACCTTACATTTCCTGATTTCATTTTCAAAGAAAGTAAGATGTCTATCTGGAAACTGATTGTCCATAGAGCTTCCAGAATAACCAAGTTAGAAACTATTTAGTAATGACCACACTGATTATTAGGTAATTCATATTTTCCATCTGTGAATTTGCTCATACAATTATAAAGGCATCCTTGGATTAATCACACAACTAAAAAGGAGAAAAAAGATGAGTTGTTAACATGTGCAGGTTATTCCAATCCTTAACTTTGTTATCTCCTACTTTGGAGAATTGCCTGTTTCAAAAGCTAAGTCAAGGCCAGTCCCGCAAAGAAATGTTACTTTACCCAAGTTCATTTTTGGTCCCCTCTGCAGCAAAACCTTTCTTTCCCTTTCTTAAAACCCCCTGAAGTTATCTTTTGAGTTATACCCAATGACTTCACTTATCAACAAAACTTTACTGAAATGTTTACTAGTAAAATTAAAGACCCCCCCCCCCCCGCCAGAAATGGTTTTATTGTTACAGATAAACTTGGGAAAGGGGAATAGTGAGGATGAAAGTGGTAATGGTAAAAAATGATGAGTAACCTTGTCTACAACTTGGCTCTGCCAACAAGTACCAAAACGACCACTGTAAACCTTTAGCTGCCCCCAACTCAACAACTTTGGTTATAATGAATAGAAATTCCTACACAGTAGTACCCAAAGGAGCCAAGGCAGGAAGAGCAGATAAATCCTACAATGAATTCAATCCAGGCACTGGAAAACAGAAATCAAAAGCCATTCTCACCATCTCTATGAGACCAGGGAAGTCTTTGTTTTTCTTTGCAGCAGTACAAATAATATAACGAAAATACATGATCATGCACTGCAGGAAATGGGGTAAGCGTCCCTTATACAACCTCTTCTTAGATGTGCTAATGAGCCCTGAAGTGTCTAAAGCTACTTTTAAGAGACAGCTTCCTGTTGTGGTTGAGAATGTGGACTCCACTGCACCACCAGCTGGAAAGGGCTCCACCACTCCCCATACAGCTAACCTCAGTGTCTTGCTTTCCTGCCTTATAAACTGGGTATGCCTCCCTCATGGGCTTGCTGTGAGGATTAAACAAGTTGCAAAGCTCTTAGAATAGTGCCCAGCATATACTAAGAGCTACATGAGTATGTAGAAATGTTGCTTAAAAAAGATAATAAAAATAAAAGCACTGTGGAAATGTAGTAAAATACCAATTCTCAGAAATATAAATTATACAACTATTCCTTGATCATATTTGGCACTAGGGATACAACCCTTCCTTGAGGAAGATATAATGCTAAGAGATGGATATTGTAGGGTATGAATAAAATCAGTCTATGAAATGAAATTATGATAAAGGGAGAAAAGAACTAAAGATCTAAAATTTGAGAATCATTACATACACTTCTTATCTCATTGTAAATATGACAGGAAGGAACACTGCCTTTGCATTTGTTCTGAGACATTCTTAGTACTCTGTGGGCACTTGATAAAAGTTAATAATAGTGAGTGTCACCTAATTTAAACTTTCCTTGCTGATAAAAAAAAATGAATCTTATGTCATCTAACAGAACATTCCTCACTAAACAGTACTTTATTTGGTAATTTTCCACTAATTAAAAATTGAAAAATTTTATGGAAGAAAGAGGACATTATCCCTCTCAAAGAGATTATGTTGCTTAGATATCATTGTGGCAAAGATGCAGAAATCAAAGTGCAGTTTTCTGCTAACTAAAGAAATACATAGGGAATATTAATTAGGAAAAGGATATGATGTAGAGAGGCTATTGGGAGTGACGTTTAGGGAAGAAATCCTGTCCATGTGAGAGATTGCAATTTAATAAGCATTACTCAGGTGCTTACACTGCAGTTGCCAAATTGGTAGGCAAATCTCTTTTTTATTTGCAGTACATTAAAATTACCTCTTAAGGTGTCTGTCTTGCGCACATGCCATAAATTCTTAAAGGGCTGAGACTATGCCAACTTATCATCCCCACATCCCTCTTCTCGATGTGCTCAAACTAGGAAGTGATCAACAGATATGTTGAACTGAACCTGATGTATGGTTTTATCGGAGTCTGAACCCATCAGGGGCCTTGAAGAAGGATATGCTGGGATATCAACAGCGAGCCAGAAGGGGAGGAGGAAGTAGGGCTATCTTATTAAAGCTGATCTGGGTGTAAAATTGAGCCTCAGCAACGGGTCCCATGAGCACGACAAAACCAAGTTTGATTGAGATCAACCAAACATATTAGTCAAAAGATTAGCAACTGTGAGTGGAGTATAGGAACAGAAGTTCCAAAGTAGGGGCACTGCTCAATATCATATCATGGTGACTGATGCTTGTTATATAGGGCAGGATGCCAATGAAGGATCAGGATTTTAAGGGGCTCTGGGGAGAAAGTAGCATGAATTAGACAGAATATCAGAACTTTGGCCTGGCAAACTATTGTTTGAGTTCAAATCCCAGTTAAGGAAATAGAATGCTAAACAGAAAACATAGGAAGAGTCCAAGTCTGGACAAATACCACGAGATCTGGGGATGATCAAAACAGGTGAATTTATGGGCAACTGAGATTTACCCCAGCTTGACAAGTACCAGGCTTATAATAGCCTGATAGTAATATACCATGACACTGATTCTGACCTGATCAAGAGCTGGGTGAAATAGGTTCTACTTACAAAACCATGAAAATCTGAGGAAGGCGATAGCTAATGCATGTAGATCACAGTTCACAGAAGTTAATGCATAAAATCATAGTGACATGTGTTCCTCTTCAAATTTAGGGCAATATGGAGGACAGCAGAACACAAGCCATGCTAGCAGAGAAAGCAACTGACAGCTTGTGGAGAAGATGGTTTATACTGCGGCTCAACTGTTGGTTAAGAAGGGGCAGTGTAAGAGGTAGAAATGGGAGGGCCACACTGTTGGTCTTAGGAAAAGAGGGCCATGTGGCATTCATAGCCTTATATATCAAGAGCCGGATGGCAATTTCATGGTTAACATATACAAAACATAGTCTTTACTTCCCTGTGGGGTAATCTTACTCAACTTGAACTATGCATCATATAATAGACTTCCACTTTGAAAAAAGCCTCTAATTCACAGTACTTCTTAGCCATGTTATAAAGACAGATTCCCTCTTCAAATGAAATAAATTTTCATTAAAGATACAAGAAACAAACACATTGCAAAGGGTTAACAGACTTTATAGAAACAAAACCTTTCATGTTTCCAAAAGTCATTATTTTAGTTCTTGATTTAAATTAATCCTCCTGGGGTGCCAGTGTGGCTCAGTGGGTTAAAGCCTCTGCCTTCGGCTCAGGTCATGATCTCAGGGTCCTTGGATCTAGCTCTGCATCAGGCTCTCTGCTCAGCGGGGAGCCTGCTTCCTCCTCTCGCTCTCTGCCTGCCTCTCTGCCTACTTGTGATCTCTGTCTGTCAAATAAATAAAATCTTTAAAAATTAATTAATTAATTAATTAATCCCCCTGCATTTCTGCAATTGACTGAATTCAAACAATTTTGTTGAGGGAATGTAGTATTCTCAGAATTTAATATGTATACCATCAAGGGCATTCCCCAAAAGCCACTTAGTTATTTATTATACATTCATGTGTTGTATGAATTTATTTTTTTCTAATTAACAATCAGCTGCAATCAAAAGAAAAGATGAGAAACAAAACACAATCTAAGATAACAAGACTCACTTTTTAAGGCTCTTGAAGAGAACTCTGGGAAACATTAGTCTTTACTGTTAATTAAAAATAATCTTACTTCCCCTAGTAAAAAGAAATCATAAATGTTTATCATTGAATAACTGATAAAAACTAAGGGTAACTTCTTCAGAAGTTCTAATAAAATCTCTCCCTTCCTTTTTATTATCAGTCATGATTGTGCAAAGCTCTGAGCAAATTTATATTTTGTCACTGACAAACTAGGATTAGGGTGCATCATTGTCTTTCTTTGCATGTTCTAGTTTTAAAAATACAGAAAAGCCTCCAAAAATTCTTTGTGTTTGTGTATGTAATTCTTCTTCCTCTCCTCTTTGTTCCCAAAGTATTCAGAAATAGAATGACCATATAATTTATTATAAAACTCAGGAAACTTTTCAAAAATAAGAGAGGGTGTTGGTAAAAAGTGTTCTAGGACAACTGATATGAATGGAATATAGTATTATCCTACTCACAGAATACTTTGAACTCATCTTTCACTTTTAACTGTAGAAAATGATTTATAAGCTCCTTTGGCAACACTTTCATTTAAGGCTTTTTCTTCTTAGTCCCTGCTTGAAAATTATATATAAAGAGAAATGTCATTAGCAGCTATGTGCATTTGTATCCATGAGCATAAAAGCTGCAAAAGATAATTATAACAAAATACATTCTTGAACCTTGACACAGTCACCTGTTCCCCCATTTATTTATTCAATCATGGGATAATTACTGATAACTTACTGGACTTGGGATGTAATAGTGAGACACACACTTCACTGCCTTGTGAATTTATTATCTGGTGAGCAGACAGGAAATGCGGATATAAGGTTAAAGATGGTTCATGGTGCCATGGAAATACCTAGGAAGAGCACCAAGCCCAGGCATAGATTGAGAGAGTGTTTGGGGTCAGCTTTCAGGAGAAACAAGAACTTGATGATTTCATATTAAAGTGAAGGGAGGTCTACAGTGATGATGTGTGTAAGATGGAGAAGGAAAAGATGGGTGAAGAAGTTTTCAAGCAGAGAGGAGAGCAAGCACACAGTCCCTAGGAGAGATCAAGGAACTAAAAGTAGTTTGGTATGGCTGGGCAATTTGCTGGGGCAGAATATAAAAGGATAGCAAATCATCTAGGGCTCAAGGAGGAGACTAATCTGGAATTCCAGTCCTGAAGGAGACCAGAAATAGCAGTGACCTGAATTAAGGAAGTGAAAATGAAGAGATTAGACCATTAGATTTGAGGGAACTTCCAAACACCATATTGTAGTCTTCACATTAGGCAGGATCAAAGAGAACACTTGTTCCGAATGTCTAGATATTTTTAACCAGTATTTCTGCCTATGAGATCTAATGTGGTTTTGGCTGCATTGGAAAGTGTGTTGAAGCCCATATCATTGACAGATGATATCTAAAACTCACATACAGTTGAGAAGAAGCTGGTTCTCTTCCTCCAGACTTAAGTATCCCACTGAGGGCCTTCCATCATCCTTCATCCCCAGTTTGGGGTTGTAAAAAGGTTTCAGTTGTTTATTATATATCTCTATCTTTTGTACTGCATTTTGAAAGAAAATTAAATTTTGTTTAAAACAAAAGTATTGTCCTGGGATATCGAAAAATCCCTTGAAAGTCTGAAGCTCAAGAGCAGGTGAAGACCACCGTGAAGTTATTCAGGACGTATTTTATGATTACAACTGTAGCATATATGGATGTAAATATATGAAATGTAATATTAATCAGTTCCAGGAATTAATACTTCGCTAGAAGGCGAGTGTCACACACAGACTGAAACTATAAAAATCCTGTACGTTGCAAACTCTTCTCTCAGTGACAGACAACTTGTGACAGAGACACAGCTCCTTACATGATAGCTCCTCCTCTCTTACTCCCTTCCTCTACCTTTTATTTTTTCTCACATGGCATTGAGACCCTTTCTTTTCCTTTCACATACTGGCCCAGTCCTGACTTCAGTCTGTTACTCTCTCATTGCATATAGTCAAATGGCAGCTGGAGAATTAAAAAAAAAAAAAAAATGTTAAAATCATTAGTTACCAGAGGGTCTTTTGGGTTTGGTTCTGGTAACATAGAAGGCAAAATATTTCCTAAATTTAATCCTGTTTCTTTCACCAGAAATTCATGTATGGATCTGCCTATATATTTTAGTATATAGTTCTGTTAGGGTACAATTGAAAACCAAAATTTTTATTAACCATTCACTGAGTGGGAGACGCTGTGCTAGATGCCAGTGTTTGAAGGATATTACTGCTCCTTTCTTGCTTTTAGGGAAATCACAACATGGTGGGGGAATTACAACAACATGCCATGAGATCACAAACAGGCTAGGAAAGGTGTTAGATGATGTTCTGTAGAAGATTCAGAAAAACCCTTCCTGATGAACTTGAAAATACTTCTGTCAAATTTTTTAGTCTCAATTCCTGTTTCATTGCTATAGATAGGGGTATGTGTGTGCATGCATTCCTAGTAAAAAATATGTTAGGGGTTTTCTGAAGAAAGTCAAGAAATGAAAGAATATAGTGATAAAATATTACTTGAGCTCCAAAGGGTCCCTAATTTTCCATGATGTCCTGAGGCCCATCAGCTGCTGCCTCTGTCTTGGTCAGGGAGAAGGTTCTCAGGCCCCTCTAATCTGTCATGAAATCATTTTTACAGACCAGTGGCCCTTCCTTTGTTTGGGATCACTGCCCCCATGATAATCTGATGAAACAGGAAATCCTCTCATATGCATCTTTTATTCCCATCTTCTGCAGAGAGTCTGACAAAAAAAGAAAATTTAACAAATAGGAGAAAGTAATGATAATAATTATCTCTGATTTTTAAAAAATAAATAATATTAAATATAAATATTAACTAAATAAAAAATATACTATATCACACCTGATATTTATCATCTAGCATTTATTAAGTGTTTCCTAATTTCAAAATCTTTTTCTAAGCGAAGTGTAGCTATTTGAATCTTCACAGCAATCTTTCAGGAGGATTTTATGACCTCCCTTTTATAGATAAGGAAACAGGTCAGAGAGACTGGGTATCTTCTTGGCATGAGCTCAGAAGTAATAAAAATTCACCCCCAGACATTCTGATGCCAAAGCTGGTGTTCTTAACTATATTAAGGAAGAAATGAATGAATGGATTAAAACCCTTTCCAGAAGACCAAGGTTTATGTTCTATCTTTTGTTAGGTTCTTCTTAAGTACTTACCTAAACTTAGCTAGGAGGTATTTCAGATTTTCTATAGTTCAGATTCATAAGAAAACAACTTATGCTTTTCTACAACTAAGGAGAAAAAAGAAGGAAGAATGCCATGAAATCTCAGCTTATCTTATTCTATAGATGATGAACACCAGTGACTTCCCTATAGGTTTTTCCTTGTGTCCCTGCTTTTAAGAACAAAAAGTCTGTCCTGTGATTACCAAGGCAAAAGTTCCAAACTCCTAAGATAAATAAATCTCACCATGAAGTTATTTTTAAAGATAGACCATTGATTCTTCTGAATGGACATTTTTGACTCCTTCTTTCTTCCCACTTGATATTTTTATTATGATTTGTTGCTGCCCTACTTTCCCCATTTTTACAGTTCCCTATTACTTTCACTTAAGTTCTCCCTAACCCATAAGCTTTCTATAAAAAGGGTAGGAAAGATATTAAAAATAAGAGGATTTTCCAGGTGGGTTCTCCCAAGCTCTCGACTCTATCGTTACAGTAAAGATTTTACAGGTACATCTGTGTGGTTCTTAAAAAAATGAAAAGGTATATAAAGGGGAAAGATATGAAATAGTCCAAGACATGTCACCAGTTTTCATCACCAGAGTCCAGATGTGCTGTGGCATTAGAGAATGATACAAAGACCCATGGTGAGATCGATTATGAGTGCACTTAGAGCAGAACATCCCAACTCCCTTTATAAAGCCATCAAAAGCACCTGTCCTTCCAAAACTCAAGATGCCCTTATAGTTAACTGTGCCAGGCTAAAAGTATTCATCCCATATTTATAATGTTGTATTATGGTTTTCTGGGATTCATTAGTTAACAAGTTAAGGAGAGGACACAACTCATTGTTTTCTAAATAAACAAACTCTAACTGAAATAAGACAAGGGGGCAAGGGGGAAAACTCCATTTCATTTCATGTTGTAAAATTGCTCTAGAAGTTATATTTTTATTATAATTCTCTAATTTTATATTTGCTAATTAGATAAATGCCATTCAATACTTACCAATCTGTAGTATAAACATCTGTATAGAATTGTTAAATAAATGATCTCTGAGTGACTTCTGCTACAGAATAACATTTCACATTATTTTTGGACTAAGAAAAATTAACCATGTAAACTTAACTCAGGATTTAAATATATATATATTTTATTTGAGAAAGAGAGTGCAAGTGCAAGCAGGGAGAGGGGCAGACAGAGAGGGATAGAGAGAATCTTAAGCTGTCTCCTCTCTGACCATGTAGCCTGACACAGGTCTTGATCTCAAGGAAATCTTGATCTCAAGTGGAAATCAAGAGTCTGCCACTCCACTGACTGAGCTACCCAGGCAACCATCAACTAGGGATGTTTTTAAATCATCCTTTACTTGTCTTGATCCCCTTGCTATGAAATAGGAAGAACGGTGGTGCGCGTGGGGGGGGGGGAGGGGGAGATGCCTAAATATTTAAAATTAAAAATTTCCTTATAAATTAGAAAACTGGTATTTGAAATTATACCCATACTGGATTAACCCAAGATACAATTCCAAGGCAAATAATGTGTCTGGAAGAAGTCATCCTGCTTTCTGAGTTAGTGTCACTGTTTTACCTACAGAAAGATAATAAATCAATATCCTTTAAAAAAAAATAGGACCAGGGGCCTGGGTGGGTTAGTGAGTTAAAGCCTCTGCCTTCCGCTCAGGTCATGATCCCAGGGTCGTGGGATTGAGCCCCGCATCCGGCTCTCTGCTTGGCAGGGAGCCTGCTTCCCTTTCTCTCTCTGCCTGCCTCTCTGCCTACTTGTGGTCTCTGTCTGTCAAATAAATAGATAAAAATCTTAAGAAAAAAATTGGACTGTTTTCTTCCCATGGGAATGAACTGAACCATATAAAGGAAATTTGTGTTATGTTTGTGTCATTAAAAGAAATGCTTACCTAATTAAAGAAATCCTTCCCTAGAAAACCTACATATTTCTAAGAGTGGAAACAAAACTCACCACATATTCTTCCATCCAGAGGTGGATACTGAACATGATATATGCACCAGGAGCCCTTCCATGCATGAGAGATAAAGCAACAGCAAACAGGTGAGCCCCTGTGGGGCTGAGATACACATTAGGGAAGATGCCTGATAAACACGTCATCAGATAAGCAAGGCAATTTTAGTAGGTGAAAGTTCTACTTGGAAAATAACACAAGGTACTAGGATAGAGTGTCTAGGGGAGGCTAAACTGAATTGAGAAATAGGGAAAGACCACTCTAAGAAATAGGATTTGAGCTGGACCTACAAGGTTAGGATCCAGCTGCGCAAAGATCTGGAGGAAGAGCACTCTAGGCAGAACACAGAGCAGGTAACCAGATTGGGAAGCGGGAGTGGGCAGCAAGTTAGAGGAAAATCAGAGGGAAATGAGTGTACAAATGCGAGAAATAATGCAATGAGATCAGGGAGAGAGGCAAGAAATGAAAGCAAATCTCTTCAGGTTAACAAAGATTTTATTGATAAGAAGCTCACTTGAATGTATAGAGTCGGGCACCAGGCCTCCCTCTAGGGCTCTGCAAGTTGAATTCAGCCCACACATACACAGACATCCTGACAATAAGTCCAACCCAATGTCTCTCAAATTTGTTAAGATAATGACATTATTCCCCCCTTTTCTACATGCTCTTCGTCAATTGTCCAGCTGACCCCTTCAGCCCCTAATCTACCAATCTGTAATTCACTCCCAGACTCTTTGGCACAGCTAGCTTCAAGCAACAGGGCTTTCTAAGGCACTATTTTGTCCTGGGTTTCTGATTTCAAACACTACCTGCTGAAAAGAAACACCCCTTTCCTTAGCACAGAGCCAGAAGGGACTAGCATAGCCAAAAGGGATCAGGGTAGCCAAGCCTGTCCTCTCAGCTTCCTGCTGAGTGAAGGGAACTGGAAAAAAGGAAGACATTCCCACTTCCCACTGTAGCCTGGTGACTGCTGGATGGAACGAAGGAGCTTTGGACAGAAAGAATGATGCCCATAGACTAGAATCCAGAGCCACAGGAGCCTAGGAAAGACAACAAATGCTAGTAGAGGCAAAGGCCAAGGCTGTGGCCTGGCATCATGACCCTGTTCTTCCCCTCCACCACACATGGGATGCAGCTTTGCTTAGTGTATGAAGTCCTGTATTTTCTCTGGTGAGGCTTACTGATGGAAGTTGTCTCCACCACTAGACTATAACCTACAAAATCTATGTTGTACTCATCTTTGCATCTTCAGTGGGTAGCACATAGTACTAGTTGCTCAAGTAATATTTATTATGCAATTAGAGATATACAATCATTTATGTTCAGTGATGTTCATCACAGCATTATAATGGAAAAATCAGAAATTGCTTAAGCATCCAAAGGTGAGGTCAGTTTTGTTATAATCATGATACAGAGTATTATATGATTAAAATTACATTTTAGAAAAACATGCATTCTACAGAAAGTGATGCATAATGAACACCTAAATTTAAGAGGCTATAAAATGTGTGTACTAGGATAAAATTACAAAGTGTGTGTACACGTGTGAGAAAGGCGGGGATCGAGAGAGAGAGAGAGAGAGAGAGAGAAAATACATTGTATCTTCCATTTCTCCTCCAGATTTATTTTTTACCTTACTCCACAGGTAATGCTTATTGTCCTGGAATTTGGGCATTACGAGTAATTCATTCTTTCTCACTTTCAGAAGTGTCCTTATTTTCTCAATAAATTTTAAAGTCACCCTTTATCTCTGCTTCCATCTAGGAGGCCCTGCCTTATGGACAGTGACAGCCTGGCTTCTAGCCAGGTTGGTCCAGGAGGAGCACTGGTAGCTGGCTGACAGTAGTGGGAGGCCTAGGAGGTGCAAGAGTTTATTCCCCGAGGTTCATCCCTGCAAAGCCATTCTGAGCCTGTTGTATCTTCCACCAAAAGACCAGGCAGCCATCTTCACACAGTTTCTCCACTTTCAGGTCCAGGAACCTCTTGCTCCCATTACCACCTTAGGCTTCTAGATACTAACAGGTTCCTGCTCTCTGTACTGTCGTTTCTGTTTTCCCTACATCCAACCCATATCTTTGTAAATATCTCTACATGAAACTTTCCTCAGATTGTCCCAATGTGGGTTCGCTGTCTGTGTTCTGCTGACAACCTGGCTGATTGCTAGCTCGACACACCAACAGAGAGAGGCATAAAGACAGAGAAAAAGGGAAAAGGGGTAACCAAAACGTTCTCTGTGGTTATTTTGGTGGGGCAGAAATATAGGTGGTATTTGTAAAGTGGCCTCTGTTTCTGTTTTTGTCTTGAAAGTTTTCTAATTTTTCTCTATATAGCATGTATTTAGTGTTTAGAGAAAAAGTACAAAATAAGGTGCAAATTTATTGAAAAAAACTAGTAAATTATTGAAATACCCTTTTTAACCTCTAGAATCAGAGTTCATGTTCAAACGTGATTCATGTTCAAACTCAGATGTGACGTTTGAGTATATGCTCATTTAAAGAACATTGTTATTTTACTTGCCATTTATTGAACCATCACCATGACATTCTCTCTATGTACATTATTTAATTTAATCTTTACAACAACCAAAAGGTAGATGTTATTAGTTCTGTTATAGAAAACGAAAGCTCAGAGAAATTCTGTCACCTGGTAAGAATTCTGTCACCTTAGGTAAGAAGATGCAAAGCCACGATTTAAACCCACACTCTCAGTCATTATATTACACTTTCTTCCATAAACAATATAGACATGAACATAGACAAGTTAATTAAAGCATGGCACAAAATACCTTTGAGAGCAGAATGTTCTTTTGTTCTAAGAAAAAAAATTAATTGGCCTTTTGATTATGCAAAGCAAGAAGAATTCTGTTCTTCTGTCTTTAGAGAATGGGCCTTGGATAGCAGAGTTATGCTCAAGAGTACTCCTATTAGCAGTGACCCCCGGAGCTTAGAGACATAGTGACATCTAGAATTAAAGAGAAAAGTTGCCAACAGTCTACCCCTGGTAGAGAGGCCAGGCTTCTGAATTCTGAGAGTCCCATCTACTAAGTAATGCTTGCATGTTTTCTGCATTGTAATACCTACTTGTTATTCCCCAGTCTTCTGTATATCTAGGTAAGTAGTATGGTTGGTTCTCATCATTAACTATAATCCATTTCCTCACTTAGGATAAAGTGGTGAAGGAGAGCAGGAGAAGGCCAGCAATGATATGGAGTAGTGGACCAGAGTGACTACTGGCTGGGGGGCAGGTGATCTTCCAAACCCACCTTTGGAACATTTATACATTCCCTGGAGATTCCAGGGAATCATGGCACAGGGGGTGATGATCCTGGTGAAAAACTGGATTTCTTAACTTGCTTAGTTAAGCAAGATGGTGGTTACTTGCCACATTGAGTAAAAACAGGAAATGTGACCTCAGTTTGTGATTAGTTTTTGTGAGTATATAATACAAAATATATGTTTTTAATCTTGGCCAATCTCATAAATTAAAAATTATTCATCGATTTAATTTCTTTGATAATTGAGGATGGTAATGAGGCAGAAGCTTTATTCAGATGTTTATGGGCAATACGCATTCATTTTAATGTGTTCCACTACTTTTATGGTTTTAGTTTCAAAATTTGAATATTAATATGTCTGAAACTTATTTCCAAATTTTACCCATTTGTTTAAGTTCCATTTTTGATTCTAAACTTTCCAACGTGAATTGAGGTATTCCCTTGTGGAACTTTAAAGTTTTATACAGTTGACTCTTGAACAACATGGGTTTAAACTGTGAGAGTCCATTTATAAATGGATTTTTTTTTCAATAAATACATTACACTACTGTAAATGTATTTTCTCCTCCTTAGGATTTTCTTAATAATATTTTCTCTTATCTAGCTTACTTCATTGTAAGACTACAGTATGCAATACATATAACGTGCAAAATATGTGTTAGTTGACTTTACATTATCAGTAAGGTTTCTGGTCAATACTAGGCTCTTAGTAGTTAAGTTCTGGAGAAGTCAAAAGCTATACATGGATTTTTCACAGCATGGGGATTAGCACCCCTAACTCCCACGTGTTCAAGACTTGACTGTACAAATATGTATCTGTTTTTCTTTTAACTTCCTTCAAATTTATGAGAAAATTTATCTTGCAAGATGCATTTTCAAAAGATTTCTGAGATCAAATAAGTCTGAAAATGATTGTGTATAATAACTTCTTGGAAACTTAAAATGTGTATCAGTAAATTAAACATCATGAACATCCTGCTTAATATCTTTATATAACTTACAGGCCTGGAGTTCCTTGAGGCACACCTATAGATACTGCTCTAGTCTTTCTGTTGATTTGTCTCAGTATTGCAATAACAACAAGAAAAAAATAAATGGAATTATCATTGCTTCATAGTAAATGCTACTGTTTTAGGGCAAGGACCCCTAATTTTCACTTTATTTTCAAAATTGCTTTGGCAGTTTCAAGCATGGTTTTACTTACCAAAAAAATGAGAATAATTGTGTTACATTCTAAAATCTCCCCCATTAGTATCCTCACTATGTTCACATGAATGTATGATTAATTGGAGATAAAATTTGCATATTGAAAACAGTAAATCCTCTAATTCAGAAACTTCGTATTTCACTCAATTTATTTAACTCTGTATTTACCATCTACAGTAATAGATTTCAGTTTTCCTCACATAATTCCTACACACTTTTGTTAACTTATTCCTAAATATTTTACATTTTGATTGTTACTAGGAATCAAACTGTTACCCATTATTTTTAGGTGATTATTAATATATAATAACTTCAAAATTTTTATTACTTCATAATCTGCCTTGTTATCCAACATCCATACTAGTTCTAATAGTGTTTATAGTTGATTCCATTCTGTTTAACAAAAAGAAGAACAACAAAGATTCTTGTCAGCTGATTACCAGTATCTATATGCATTATACATGTTTTCTTGCCTTATTATATTGGATAGAATTTCTGGAGAAAAATTTACCAATAGTGTTGATGTCATATATTTGCCTTACTCCTAATTTATATCAAATAACTCTAATGATTATCTACAGCAGAGGACAGCAGACTAAGATAATGATGTGCGCTAATCTGTCAAGGGGTATTGTCATTTTCCTCAGACTACATCTAATTGAATTTGCTTTACAAAGCAACATTACTTTTGATAAGCAAGAGGGAACTCAGTATGACATGACTGGGAAAAAACTGGAGAGATCAAATTTGCTGATTCCTTCATATACTCCCAGATATTCTCATTGCAATTACCAAGCACATATATATTCAAATTTGGGCATTAAATATAAACAAAACACCAGAGTTGTTTCTAGTCTTACAAACAGCACTGCAATAGCTAAAAGTGTATGTACGTCCTTTCATGTGGGCCACATGTGTATGAGAGTATATTGGCAGGATATTAACTTATCCCTGTCCTAATCCAGGTCTTTGTCTTTATTTATAATCACATGAGGTCAGTGTCAATACAGAGTATCACTTCCACTATCTTATCTCCAAAATCCTTGCTAAATTTGGTCTGCACACAAAAGTCAGACTGTTTTATCTGAAATACAAATTCAACTGATTGAATACGCTGATGAAACCCTTAAATACTCATCTACCTGTTGGGTTAACTTAAGCTCCTGAGTCAGCATACAAGGCTCTAATGGTCTGATCCCGTATCTAGCTCTAGCTCTCAGTTTCATGCTCTGCCTTCCACCTGTATGTGCTCTGACTCACATCTGTACTCGCAGTTCCCTGCACACATTCATAGGCCATATGCAGAATGCCTTTGCCATCTTCGCCTACTTCCCCATCAGATTCAACAGAGGAGCTACCTCCTTCAAGAAGTCACTCCCATCTTCTTGTCCTCTTCTGCACTGGTCAAGTCAGGTTAACTCTATCTGTGGTCCAGAAAGATTTGTGCCTATTTCCATTACTGCATTTAGGTTGTTTTTATAAGCAGGTGCTATAATGTCTATGAAGATGAGGTCAGTGGCTGTGCTTTATTTTGTATTTGTATTCTCCGTCCCTAGCACGGTGCTTGGTATACAGAGGGTGCTCATAAGAGTTTCTTTTAAACTAAAGAAAGAAACAAAAACAATGTTCACATGAATGTATGATTAATTGGAGATAAAATTTGCATATTGAAAACAGTAAAATGATATTTTTAAAATAAGTTATTCAAATTTATTGTTTCTTTTTAAGTGTTCTGTTGCCATTTATGCACCAGGAATCACATCTCATTCATGGACCAGGAATCATATCTGAAGTCTTAAGATTGTATTGTTTTACAAAACATATTCCTGATGTTTCTCCCTCTAAATCATGTCTTAAAATGTTCCCCTATTGATTAAATTCTTTGGGGAAATACTATATATGTGAATAAGTTGCAATCAAATTGCTTTTCATAAGACAAAACTTTTTAAAGCCATTTTTAAAAGGAGAATTAATCTTTTTAATTTAATATTCATAATAATTCAAATTAAATAGTGATATTTAATCATTTAACTTAGTCACAGCATGTAAAAAGAGTTACACCTAATTTGGGCATGAATGTTTAATGGATTCTAGGAAAGTAGGAGTCTATATACTGAAAATTTATTAAACATTTATTATGTATCATGCTTACTGCTTTACATAACAAATTTAATCCTCAGAAAACCTCTACTAGTTGAGTGCCATTATTCTAATTTTACAAATGAGGAAATTGAGTCTCAAAAAGGTTAAATAATTCTGCTTCTTTTTAGGAGTTAGATTTGCCAAAATAAATGAACTTCTTCATAAATATCTTCTACTTCCTCATTCTTACCTCTGAGGTCATACCTTCTGCATTGTAAGAATTTCCCTCTTTCTTTTCACTAGGAACTTTATTATAGAGATAAAAAGGCTAGTTTATGCAGCCAAATATTGAGAAATCAGATAGGAAATAACATTTGTTATACTAGTTCCCGGTAAGTATGCCCTTGTGAAAGATGGCAGATCCATGCTGATTTTAGATTCTGAGGAGCAGTCACTGATCACTTGAATAATGCACTCAATGGATCCTTCCTTCAACACACGAAGTCTTTCTTCACTAGAAATATTCTATATGTCCCATACCGAACTCAAATATCAGCAAGCTTTATCCATCTGAAACATAGTTAACAGAAAGCAATCAAAAGTGCTTTGAACCTATTTAGGGTTCATATTAAACAGAAGACAGTGTGCTGGAGTTCATTCACCTTGCTGATCTGTAAACCTCCTTTCCTTACTCACAAAACATTTACTCCATAAACCTCCTTTCCTTACTCACAGAACATTTACTCCTATGTAGCACTTGCTTTTGGAAAGTTTATTTGTGTTGTTTTAAAGTTCATTTCACATAAATAGCAGAAAATAACCAGAGAGAAAAGCGGCCACTCCTCTCAATATACTGACAATCACAAGAAATGGCAGTTGAGGGCAAGGGAAGATAGGAGGAAACTGCAGAAGCATGTAAAATGCCAATATCAATTAGCAAACCATTTAAGGTATGTCTAATATCAACCTATTAAGTTATCTTTCAAGTTGAAGGGAAAATGAATCCTCTACACTACTGGTGGCAATGCAGGTTGGTACAGTCACTCTGGAAACCCGTATGGAAGTTCCTCAAAAAATTAAAAATAGAGCTATCCTATAACTCCAGCAATTGCACTAGTAGGTATTTATCCAAAGGATACAAGCATAGTGATCCAAAGGAGCACATGTATCCCAATGTTTATAGCAGCAATGTCCACAATAGCCAAACTATGAAAAAAGCCCAGATGTCCATCGACAGATGAATGCATAAAGAAGATGTGGTATAATTATACAATGGAATACTACTCAGCCATCAAAAAATGAAATCTTACCATTTTCAACAAAGTGGATGGAACTAGCGGGTATTATGCTAAGCAAAATAAGTCAGAGAAAGACAATTATCATATGATTTCACTCATATGTGAAATTTAAGAAACAAAACAGAGGATTATAGGAGAAGGGAGGGAAATATAAAAGAGACAAACCATAAGAGACTCTTAACTATAGCAAACAAACTGACGGTTGCTGGAGAGGAGGTTGGTGGGGAGATGGGGTAACTGGGAGATGGGCATAAAGGAAGGCACATGGATGTAATGAGCACTGAGTGTTAAAGGCAACTGATGAATCACTGAACTCTACCTCTGAAACTAATAATACCCTGTATGTTAATTAATTTAATGTAAATAAAATAAAAATTTTTTAAAAAGATTATCTTTCAAGTCAAGTCAAAATGTTCAAATAAGGATTTTATGAAAATAAGAACTTCTGATCACTACTTATGCCTTCAGGTCAGGATTCTGTAAAGTGTTCCTCCACTGGTAATGACATATTGAAATTGCAATAAAGCTGTTTAAGACAAAGTATAAAACAAATCTTAAAATAGTACTAGAGGCACCTGGGTGGCTCAGTGGGTTAAGCCGCTGCCTTCGGCTCAGGTCATGATCTCAGGGTCCTGGGATCAAGCCCCGCATCGGGCTCTCTGCTTAGCAGGGAGCCTGCTTCCTCCTCTCTCTGCCTGCCTCTCTGCCTACTTGTGATCTCTGTCTGTCAAATAAATAAATAAAATCTTTAATAAAAAAAAATAAAATAGTACTATAATATTACAGGTAAGGAGTCGCAGCAGATAACAAATATGTTTTAATTAAAGGAAGCAAATGGTCTCAGGATTGAAGCTCGCAGCAAACCTCATCCTAGACATTAACTTTACAGGCAAGGTCTTCATGAACATGGCTTATTTTCTTCCTTTCTCAAGTCTGCTTGAGGCTAAAACTTTCCTTTTCTGTTGCTGTATGGAATAAGTGTGTTGTGTTCTTTTAAATAGCTGTTTGGTAGGGCATGTACATGTATCTGTGTGTGTGTGGTTAACTAATCTTTTTATTGCAAGAAACTGCTATCGCTGATGAATTGATTTCATTTAACCAAATTAACTCTGTTAGTTACATGAAATATTAGGCACTATTATCTTGTACTGGTATGCAGAGAGTTAGGCAAAAGTACGGAATGTACATTGAGGGCCAATTACATATGAAGAACTACCGATAATTATGAGAGCTGGTTAATATTTCTGAATTATTAAGTCTGACAGCATAATCCTACTTTCTGTGTTGTTTAGTCTATTGATACCAGATGCTTAATGCATAGTAAAATGTGACAGTGTAATAGAAGTTAAGGCTGTTCTGCAAAATAAAGAAAATTACGGTGTGGAACATGAAATGAAGCAGGCAGAAACTGAAAGTTAGAATTCGTTTTAAACAAAAGGGTGGCTGTAAGTCTGAAATGTATTAAATTTCAAACATTATTGTACCTTATTTCTGTGTGCAGTGGTGTATGGATAGATGTTGCCTTCCACCACAACAGCTGGTTAGGGATTAGCCGTTCTCCTATCATAGTTACTCTTTGACAAAGGCCATTTAAACAGCGACATAATAATACACCTTCCCTCAAATGCTGAAACTGCTGTGTATCCCTTCTAACAGCTCATATCCAAACGTCACTGGAATTTTCTCACCTGAGAGGGCATTGTGTTGGGGCCATTGGTCATTTGCCATGAAGCTGATGTTTAACACCAGTTCAGGGAGGGTGTTGATCAGCTTTTTTTCTTAAGTACTCAAAACCAGTTCCTATAAAGCAGCATCAGAGATGAGTGAGAACTATGTACATGACTACATTTTTTTAAAATGCTAGCTATTAAATTCACTTGGTGGCACAAGGGAGAAAAATTCACAAAGGCCAATTAGACTATACTACACTATAATATAGTATAGATGATTATAAGAGCAGCTTAATATTCCTGAATTGACTCTGAGAGTACAATCATGATGTTTTCTTGTTTCTTCTGTTAATACCAGATGTTTAATACAGAGTAAAATGTGACTGTAACATTATCTGCTGTATGTGTGGTAGAAAACACAAAAAGTGCATGCTATCATTGTGAATAAAGACACACATAACATATAAGACAAAACAGATGTCTTCTTCAAGATTCACTCTCATTTGAAGTAGGTGAATCCCCCATAGAAAGTATGGGTAAAAGGGAATTTTCTATGACAAACTGGATTGCATTTCATTTCTCGGATAATAAAATGTGTCACTTTTGTTAATTGGTATTATTAGTTGCAGAGATGACAGGATGTGATGTATCAGACTCTACCCACATAAATGGAAATTTCAGTTGGTACCAACCCTGGTTCATGAAATTTCTTGATAATAAGAGTTAAATAATGGTATAAAGTATGCTAAGTATACTACATGTGTTATTTAGCTTTTATATGCTAAATATACTACATATATTAACTTAATCTTCATAATAACCCTGTGAGGTAGGAACTATCATTGTCTTCATTTTAGAGATTAAGAATAGATATAAATAGGTTAAGCAATTTGCTCAATATCACACAGATAGTAAGTGGCAGAACTGAGACTTGAAGCCAGGGGATCTGGTTTTTTGAAGCCACAGTCTTAAATATACATTAATACTATCACTATCGCCAAAACCCTCATTCTTCCTCCTTCCCTTACCTCCAGCCTAACACTGTTTAGAACACAAAGTCATGACTCTAGCTGATGGGGAGAAGTAGAAAGCTTCTATCTTCTTGCTAATAGAACATGGAGGGGGGAAAAAAGATGATACTATTATCACAGGCATACATCTTTGTATGCTCTTATTTCTTAACAGTGGTTTATGCTTTTTGCATAAGTGAGCTCTTTCTAGTAAAACAGGATCTTTTATTTACCAGACCACTCAATTCTACCATCATTCATAAGCTAGACGCCTACTCAGTCATCAAATACCTAAGCAATAATGGAAACAGAAAAATGTTGAGACCAGAGATGTCTTTCACTAATGCCAGATCATAGCAGTTAGTCTTACACAAATGGCAACAGTGATTGTATCAGCATTTGTTTACTTTGAAATTAAAAAAAAATAAAAGAATTCTAGATTATTTATAAAGAAGACAGTCAAATTCCATGGGGTTTCTTTTGCCACTTACTGTTCTAGTTTTAAGTTCTGAAAGATAATTTTAGACAGAGAAGATATTATCTTAGCAAGATATTTTAAAGAAAATAATTGTTTGGTATTTATAAGGTGATAATAATTCTTGTTCAAATTTGTTTTTATGTAGTTTATATTCTTACAACTGTCATTATAATTTCTTTTAGGAGTAGAAAAGTCCTTGCAAACAAATGTCATGAAAAAGAAGGGAAGGTGCACTATATACCAAAAGTTTATGTATTTGGTTCTTTGATAAAGTAAAAACTTTTCCTGATAATACTACTATTATCTTATAAATTTGGATATTTAAGTCTCTGGTAAAGCTAAAAAAGAGTATAATTGGAAATTTTCACAAATAAGAACACAGTTTGAAAGTGAATATCTTCTAGAATCTGATGGTATGTCATAGAATTTTCACATGGTTTCTTAAGGTTTCTTCAGAGAATGTTTACTTTAGTTAGAAAAAAATTAAATTATAATTTCTCCACTTTTTTTTTTTTTTTAAAGATTTATTTATTTGACAGATAGAGATTACAAGTAGGCAGAGAGGCAGGCAGAGAGAGAGGAGGAAGCAGGCTCCCAGCTAAGCAGAGAGCCCGATGCGGGGCTCGATCCCAGCACCCCGGGATCATGACCTGAGCTGAAGGCAGAGGCTTTAACCCGCTGAGCCACCCAGGCGCCCCTCTCCACTTTTTATAAACTTTATTTTCTAGTGCATTCTATTACTAGTTGAAAACTTTGAGAGAAGGTAAATTATTCAGATATTTAATCCATTTTTTCATCTGAGGATCTTCAATCTTGTTGTGACCTGGTGTATTACTTTCAAGTGCAGAGTTGGGTAGGATGTGGTGTATTCTGGTATATTGGAAATGAATATAATGTACTCTCAATACTTAATGGATAAAGTTGTTCTCAAATAAGATAAACTAATGAAAGTTTGATTAGGTAGAAAATACCTCCCAAATCAAAGCCCCCCAAAAATCTTATTAACTCTATCTTTAAAATGTATCCAGAATTTGACTACTTCTTACTTCAGCTTCCCAGGCAACCACCTGAGAGCCTTTGTGTATTCTTACCTAGTCTGCCAAGAATGCAAAGCCCTGACCACTCCTCACTTGAGACATGTTTTAGGGTTATATCTGCAGTGAGCAAACTGAAGGGATGGGGCAAAGTCACCCTCCAGGACAAAGAGCAGGTTTACTTACTGCCTACTACTATAAAAGAGATGGATTTCCTTAGCTCAGTGTTCCTCAGCTGCAACACATGCCCACCAATTATATAGCATTCATCTGGGCCCATCCATAATGCCTCCAAGGGACTTGGCAGGACAAGGCGAACCAACACAAACACGAAGCTCATGCTGCTTGTTATGCCATGAGTAATAAAGTCCTTTGTCTCTGACCCAAGAGTCTCATGTCTTCTGCCAGAATCTATGAAACAGTTGCAATTTAATATATTACTATATAAGTAGGGTAAAATCACATCCCAGACCCCTGACATTAATCAAATAACCCAAGACACCATCATTTCTTACCTGGATGATTGCAATAGTTTCCCCATTGGTCTCCCTGCTTGTGTCCCTTTGCTGTCTGTTCTCAACACAATATTCAGAATAATTCTGTTAAACATAAGTCTAGCTATTCATTCCTCCATGTAAAACTCTTCAGTAGATTCTTTTCTTACTCAGAATGAAAGTCAAAGTCTTTCTGTGAGCCAAAAGGCTCAATGTTAGCTCTCTTGACTTCATCTCTTATTATTTTCATCTGTGTTCTATCTTAACTATCTTCTTTCCACCAGGCACACTGCACTGTCCCTCAGTTGTTCACTAGGTTAGCTCCCTCACTTCCTGTAGGTATTTACTCATTTTCTCAGGAAAGTTTTCCCTTCCCATCCTACATAAAACTTCCATAAATCTACTGCTGTACCTATCTGTCTGCTGTCTCTCAGCATTTCACATTTTCTTTCCTTGTTTTATTTTTTACTTCTTAGCCCTTATTACTCATTTATTTTATTTATTTTCAGCCTCCCTCATTCAGGTAAGATATAAAATCTGTGAAGGGAGGGAATATTTCACTTCTATATTTTCAATATTTAGAAACTCACAGTAACTGATACATAGTAGCACGATATAGATGCTATGAATGAATGAAGAGGGCTTGAGAAAGTAATCAATGAATAACTGAATACAAAAGAATAAAAAGGATATTCAATACCCTAACCTATTGAAGCAAAAGATGGACCAAAGGATAGTATATGATTCTTTCTAGAATTTAATGTTGCATAAGATATCATTCCAAAACTTTTGGCTTAAAACAACAATTTATTATTGTTTCTCACAGTTCTGTGGTTTGACCATCCTTAGCTGGACACCTCTTTTTTTTTTTTTTAAGATTTTATTTATTTATTTGACAGAGAGAGATCACAAGTAGGCAGAGAGGCAGGCAGAGAGAGAGAGAGGGAAGCAGGTTCCCTGCCGAGTAGAGAGCCCGATGCGGGACTCGATCCCAGGACCCAGAGATCATGACCTGAGCCGAAGGCAGCGGCTTAACCCACTGAGCCACCCAGGTGACCCAGCTGGACACCTCTTGATTGGGGTCTCTCGTGTGCTTGTGGTCAGATGGAACACAGGGCTAATTTCCTAACATGGGCTGAACATTTAAAGTGGCTCATTCATAGAACTGGCAGTTGGTGCTGGCTCTTGGCTGGGAGTTCAGCTAAGAATGCAACTAGAGCACCTATCCACGGTTGCTGGGTTCTGAAAGAAGCATCCCAAAGCCAGTATTCCAAGACTCAGGAAGAAGAAACTGCCAAGCCTATGAAGGGATACACACAGAACTAACTCAGCATCAATTCTACTATAGCCTCTTGGCTGGAGCAGCCACAGGACTCACCCAGAGTGAATGAGTCTTTATCCCCTCTTAAGGGGATAAAGACATAGACTCCTGCCTTTTCATGGAGAATAGAAAGAGAAATAGAGAGATTGTTGAAGCTATCTTTGAAAAATGCCCAATGATATTCAAAGAAGAATGAACTATGAGATTAAGAAATGCAAATTTAGCGATCTTTACATCGCCTGAGTAAGGAAACAGACCCTGATTTTAGCAGGAAAAAGTGACCCATTAATTAGAAAGTTGGACTTACTTTGTCATACGAAACGTTCATGAGATTTTTTTTTCTCCAGTCTAAGGGATATTTCTTCTTAAAACCATCCATTTCCTAATGTTTTTTCTTCTTCCCTTGCCAAATCGCACATCTGACTCACTATTGATACCCTCAATAAAGAGTTAAAGTATTTCTTGCTTGAGAAGGAAAATTAACACATTGGCATTTTGAGCCATCCCTTGTCACTTTATTCAATGTGAATCTAATTCCAGAAAATCTGATCTATTCTGACCCATATAAAATAACATTTCTCCACTTACAAAACCAGAACCTACTGAACTCACTAACAAACTATCACCTTGTCAAGTGTTGTATCAGGAACCAACTAATCATCTGTGTCGTATTTATCGTACCTCGACCTAAGGTTCTTGGAGTTTCAACATTAAGTATCATTTTTCTTATAAAGCAGAGGACAATTCTGTGGAAAATTGTCCATTGAAACCACAAAAAATTCTACTACTCTATGTTGTCTAATCAATATAAGATGTAGTCATTTTGTCTCATATTCCACATATCTGGTAATAGGATTTGATTTATTAAAAATTTACATTCATTGAGTTCTTACTACATGCTAGGCATTGTGTTAAATACTTCATATGCATTATCTCACAAATTCATGAGTTCTATTATTTTCAATCTTTTGCAGATTAAAAAAAGCTACAGCAACTCTGAAGAACTTGTTATAAGCTACTTGGCTAGTGGTAGATGCTAAATGGCCATATTTCTTTAATTATTTCTCCACAGACTACCTCACTTTATACTTTTTTCTTCTTTGAAAATTTTATGTAACTTAAGAAAATAAAAAATTAACTACAAAACTGTTTATGTCTACAGTGCTAATGTCAACATTTAGTGTGATTTCTATTTTACATACATATTAAATGTAACAATATTATTTATATATTTTATATACATGTACCTACCTATAATCATACTATACTTTAAAAACTTAAAAGGAGTCTCTAAAAGTCTCAAATTAAATTTAGCTAATTAGAAATTCAGCTTTATTTGATGTTGTTTACAAAAAAATTGAAAGAAAAATAAATTCTATTATCCCTTCATCAGAGGTAACCTATGGTCTTGGGAAGGTTAGTCTGCCTAATTTAATGATTTATATTCTGCTAATTTGAGAAGAAAAAACAGTCATTTATAGAAGTTCAATTTAGCAGAACATCTGATTAAACTAGTTACTTATTAGTAGTAAATATATAAAATCAGTTGGAATTAATGCTGTCAATGCTTTTATAAGTCATAAGTGTTAAGATAGGATCTGAAAAGCTGATCTGCCTGACATTTGGAAGCTCTTAGAATTCTTCACCTGGTCAAGATGCTCTGATATTAGGTTAGTGAGAGATAGAGGGTTTCCCTTGACATAATATCCAATCAGAAAAAACTTTGTTATTCATAATACTATTTGGAGTTATGTCTTTCTTTTAAAAAATAAAAGTTTTACTAAGTTATTACAGTGCCAATTTGCAGTGACACAACTTTCATTAAAACAAAGTAGAAAAGTATAAGAAATCCTACTGATACAGTGAAGATCTACACAGTTATCCCCTACACAGTTATCCCCTACTGCCAATTCTTTGTTGGACATCTTACTTAAACTTACAGGAACACTCTAGTTGCCCATTTTACCTCTCAATTTTGAATGAGACTCATTATTTCTGATGCATTTCCATAGATAAAACTGCTTGAAACAGAACTGTTTTAGTAGGATTTCTGCCTCCATATGGCTGAGATTCAAAATGAATACAACTACACATCTGTCAGATGCAACTCATTTTTTAATGAGGCTTCAGAATGTTGCTACATTTCTGTTTGCTGGTTTTGCTGTGTGGCATTACTTTCTTATGAGCTCAGTAAATGGATCATTTTTCTTATTCTTTCCTATTTTCATTCATTTATTTACCTTAATCTGTCAAAAATCTAATGCATCATTCATGCCCTGAGGCATGTGACATGTATAAATACACAGCATCATTTACCACCTCACCCCTTTCCATTCCTTCAAAGTAACCATTGCTTATAAAAACTGAATACTCTTCAGTTATTGGATGAAAAAATTACTTGATGATGCTCAGAAGACAAGTATAAAAATAACAATCCTTAGAGAGATCTTATTGTATTTCATTTTATCTATAAATGTACAAAGTGTATTTAAACAGCAAGTGATTTGATGAGCAGTTCAAATATACAGTACATAAAGGCATATAAAAACAGCACATTTGGTCAAATTTACATAGAATGACTGTAATTCAAAAAGTCATGTTGGAAAGGACTTAAATTTCTTTGTTCAACAATGTCTTCCTTTACTGATCAACTAGTATTTTCTGGAAACCTGAAAAAAACCCAAGGAAGAAATACATGAAAATCAATGGTTCTTGCACAAATCACATAAATTCCTTGTATGATTATCAACAACATGATATAAGAAACAGTCTTAATATCTTCCTCTCCTAAACCTCAGTTGGCTGGGATTTACATACTAACAAAAGAAGATCAGTCAGCCTACTGAACAATTTGCTTGTTTTATTCCCCCAATGACCACCACTGAAGAGTATGTGAAGATGACTTTCATCACTTTCATGATTGCTTGTCATGCTCTAGAAGACTGAAAGAATGATTGTTTCCAGAATTCATAAGAGATGTGCACTGTGATGTTTATTTAAATTCAGGTAACTGTCTTATCTTCCAGAGACTTTATTGTGATGATTCTACTTTACCATTTTAGATTTTGGGTAAACCTTCTCCCCCATCACATTGACCATGCTCCTTGCTTCTTACTTCTTACCATGCTTAACTTATAAATTTACTTCTCCACAAATAGCAAGTAAGAAGAGAAGGCATCAGAATTATCCTAATAATTGTTTTTAGTAAATATTCTTGCATTTTGGTCCTTTACATACATACCAGCAAAACTTGGGGCAGAGCAGGAGGATTTTTTTTTTTATGGCAGATACATAGGATACAGCCTAGAGACTCCCTTTAAGGAGCACCTGGTGCCCAGTCGTGTAGAGTGCTGTCAGTGACAGGCTCCAGGTCTCAGCTCCTTTTTAAGGTATATCTCAGCTTCAGAGAAGGCCTCGTCTGAGAGCACACACATCTGAAGTTGTTCACACTTAGTGACTATGTGAAGTAAGGATATAATGACCTGGATAATTTGACCCAACAAGGGACACTCTGATGGTTGATCTGTAATCCAGAGTTCCCTGTAAAGACCAAGTCTCTCTTAGTCTTACACTGCCATTGGACTTCTGCCCAAATCTGTTCCCCTCTACTTTCTTCCATAAATGTTGATCTCCAATAAATATTTTATACCCCAACTGTATCTTAGCATTTGCTTCTAGAGAGTTTAACCTGTAACAGTAATTTTAGCTCTTCTGTCTTTGTAACAGAACATTAAAGGAACCTGTCCTGTGACCCTGAAGTTGAGGACTGGGAACAAAATCTGAAGATAAAGATACCAATAATCTAGTATCAAAGAATTGGGATCCTAAGCTGTCCTCTTCCCAGTCTTGCTTGAAGAGGCTAAACTGGCCTTGTTATACCTAGCCATCACCCCAGGACCCATTCTCTACTCACCTTTGTAAACTGAAGGCCAAAGAGACAGGGAGGAAGCATTTGGCAGGACTGCTGCTCTGTTTCCATCCCCAGTATTATGGGACAATGGTGGGGAGTGTGTGCCCTACTTTAGGACAGGGCACCAGAAAAATCAATCATGGAAATATGTGATATCTGCCAAAAAAAAAAAAAAAAAAAAAAAAAGACTCACGTTCATTCCCCAACTGATCTGCCATTATGCTTTTTTAACAGGACAAGGACATAGGAAGAGAGAAATGGAAATTGGGTAAAACAAAATAACCTGTACTAACAATTCTTGGTGTGGCAAGGGTGTATGAGTTTCTTGTTAGTTAAATGGTCACAGCTTAGTTGTCATGCTTAGGTCATCTTATGAGTTCCCCCGTTCCATTTAGGAGGGGCAGTCACCTGGAGAAAGACCTGCATGAACAAAATCTGTGAGGTAGACTACCAGAGAAGGGGTGCAGAGAGGGCAGAGGTCTTTTCAGAATATATCTCCTGTCCTAGGAGCTGGGCAGAAGGGAGACCTTGTCTGTCTCCCCAGAAAACACACACATGCATGAGTGTGCACCCTCCCACCAACCCACACACACACATGAGCCCCACAGAATGATCAGCATTTTGACATTTTCCACACAGAGGGTACTGATGGCTCCCTATGCCATGTCTGATTGAATTTAAGAGTGCAGTACCAGAGTCTTATCATACATGTGTGCTTTCCACCAGTCCTGTCCTTTCCCTGTCTCAATACCAGGGAGAAGTAAGGAACTTGGTGAGGAGAGGTAGGAGAAAAGAAGTGTCTCAGGAGCATGCCTTGCCTGTCCCCATTGATCTCCCTTAGTGGAAGCCTGGTGGGCCCTGGGGAGAGGGGAGGAGGAGAGCATAAAATTGAATGTAAGACCTGAGGTTTAAATTGGATTAAACTGGTTGGGAAATTTTATGCCTTAAAATGACATACAAACTTTATAGTTTGACACACAAACTATAAAGTTTGTGGCAGATGTCATTAAAAGACCTGAAATAGTTTCACAACAGCATTGCTGAAGGCAGTGATTGGAGAAAAAAGAAACCATTTACTGTTTGCACCTCATTGAGTTGCCACTCTTCAATAAACTGGTGTATTTGCTTTCAGATGGTTATTACAGGTGTTTGCATGCCAGATGGAGAGTTTTCTTTAGACTTATCTACTTTCAAAGGGTTGGATAGCCTGTCTTAGTCTTATAACCTCCTTATTATATGAAGATAGTCAATGGTGAGAAATGAGAAGAAAAAAAAATACTTTGGGACAAAATTACAATACACCATAGGCACTGGATCATTGAAATGATTTCACGCAACTAAGAAGTATGAGAAAGTGGCCATTACAAGTAGGCTAAAATCAAGTTCAATTGTCCTTCAATGTATGGACTAACTGTTGCCTATGGATTCTGCCTCCCAGCAGCCTCAAACATCAGAACTTTGTTAAACTTCATTACTCTTCCACACAACTTTCCTCCCCATTGGCCACACCTGCGACCTGAACATTACTCAGACCACTTAATTTCTGATAGCTCAGATTTTTAAAATGTCCTCTCTGTTTACTCTTTCTTTGCCCACCACCTTCCAAACCCTCATTGCTTTTGTGCTTGTTCTTCTTCACAAGGGTTGTAATATCCCAGCATCTCTTCTAGCTCTTCCTGTCCAGCCTGAACCTGGTGGCCATTTCAGTAACTGCCCAGGTTCACGCTTGGATGCAATGATAGAATAGAGACTAAAATGCAGTTATCCTGATTAACAAATGTAATGCCCCAGAGGAAATCCAGGTTGTGGTTAAGGGCCGGCTCTTCAAGAATGAGTCTCTTTAAAGAAATTCAGGTATTGTGTCAGGAGGAAAAGAAGGCCCAAGGTGAACAAGACACACCTTCACAGAGCATCAGTTCTACTCATTGGGACAGGTGGGGGCAGACAAGCATATGAGCCAAGACATTTAAAACATTGTTTCCATATAAAGCATTGAAATTTTTCTTAATTTTAAAGTTAAAGCATGAAAAGAGCTATCATTATTTCAGCGGGGAAGTTCAGGGCCAGCAGCAGACCACATGCATAGTAAACTTTTTTCTCTGTTAGATAAAGGTGCTTTTTTGGGAAGGGTTACAAAGCACATGCCAGGGGGAAAATAAGGACAGACAATGTGTAGAAGAGAGAAGAGGAAAAGGAATTTGTGCATAAGAACATGGACGATGCCATAGGGCAGTGTGGGAAGCATTCACCAAGGAATCTGGGTCTAACGAATCTGAATCTAAGGTAAACAGAACCTGTGATCAAGAGAAAAGAGAAAAAGCTACAAGAGTGAATTAATGATACAAGCCTTTATCAGTTTCCTAATGCTGCTCTAACAAAAGAACACAAGTTCAATGGCTTAAAACAATACAAGTGTAGTATCCTACCATTATCTTGCAAAGCAAAACCAGGTTCTCAGCAGCACAGAGTTACATATGGAGACTCTCTGAGAGAATGCATTCTTTGCCTTCTCCAGCTTCTAGAGGCTGCCCGCATTCCTTGGCTTGTGACCCTCTTCCATCTTCAGAGCCAGTAATGACAGTACTCTGACCTATGCTTCTGTTGTTGTATCTCTTCTCTGACTCTCCTGTGTCCCTCTTTCCCTCATAAGAACACTTGTGGTTATATTGGGCCTATCTGAAGAATCCAGGATAATCTCTCATTCTCAAGATTCTTAATTTAATTACATCTGCAATGTTCCTTTTGCTATGTAAGGGATGTATTCACAGGTTGCAGGGATTAGGATGTGGACGTCTTTGGGGAGCCATTTTTCCATCTACCACATACAGGGAGTTGGAAGTTAGTCTGCAAATACATGAGTGGTTCCCCTTCAACTTAATTTATATTTTAAATAATCTATCATTGAACAGATGTTCATAGAGGAATTTAGAATGTACCATCTCATGCAACCTCACAATAATCCAGTAAGATAAATATCATTTGTTCCACTGTATATGTGGGAAAATAGTCTCTGCAAGGCTCCTGACTTGCCCAAGATGAAACATCTGGGAGGTATCAGAGGTTTGAAATAATTAAATAAGTTTTTTTCTGCTTTCCCACAAGTAGTCAATCTTGTAAGTTTTTATAGCATTTCAAATTAGGGAAACATTTTTAGAGATTTAGAATTAAAGTGTATGGAAATGTGCACAAGGCAAGAAAAAAATAACTAAATTTGTGGGTAATGATTCTAGAGGAACTCCTTTTGTCACTATACAAAAATCCCAACAAAACACACACAAACGCACTAAAAACAATGTGTATTTCCTCATGTTCCAAACCTTCTAGTTCAAATATGTAGATGTGGTATAACACAGAATATTAAGAAAGATTTATACATACTTAATTTGATGTGACTATGCAAAGTTTTTCATAGAACAGTTACGAAATCCTAATCACTATATTTCCATAGTCGTTAAAACAGAAAAGGAAGGTTAGGAGAGAAGGCGTTGTCATAAAGAATACTTAAAAATGCATACCCCCCACATACATTTATACAAACTAAGGAGTAACAGGTTGTCAATTCTATTGCTTATATTTTGATGATAAGAAAGTTAGAGAAAGGAACTTTTTCTCTAAAAGAACTACAGAAACTGGAGAAGGCCAAACTTGGAGATGTCATTTTGAGATCATATATGAGGAGAAAGGTTAGGGAATGGATAATAAGTGGTTAACTTAGGAGATAACATGAGGATGTTGGCAGTGGCATTTCAAATAACTGGCTAAAGAGGGGAAAGATTCTGGTCCATTTATAAAGTGATGGTTGGCATATGAGTTAACTTGCCCTCCCCTTCATTATTGGTACAAGAAGATTGTGATAGTTGTATAAACATTCAACAAATAATAATTTCTCTCACTTCCCATTGTGTGTGGGGTACACGTCCCTGTGTCATTATTACTGAGCTTGGCAAATGGAATGTAAATGAGATACAGGTGGAGATCCTGAATGCCTTGTAGAATTTGGTAACCCAGTGATCCTCCATGAAAAGAATGTGCCTAAGATAGTTTCTGCTATCTCAGCCTGAAATTTAGAATGAGAAACATGAGCAGTTCTCGTGCCCTAGGAGCTGCTGTTCAAAGAGATGAGAGACACATGCCTCTGACTGGAACCCAAAGAGCAGCCTGGGATCTGAAATCTGGAGTCCAGCCCAGCCCAGCCAACTTACAGCCAACCTGAAGAATTAACATGAGAATAAGTTTTAAGTGCACTGAATTTTGGGGTTTTTATGTAGTATTACTGTAACAAAGCTGCTAAGACAGAATACACATTCCTGTGAAATACTGGAATTACTAGGAAAGAAATATTTTATTTTCATTGTTATTCTACAGAATTGTATATGTGTGTTTTATTTATTAAAGAACACTTGCACTATCATTATATATATGTTGAAGCAAGTTCGATGTATTGTTATTTTTAAGAAGTGTATTGAGTTGGTACGTTTTTAAGGACTTTTTAAAAAAGATTTTATTTGTTTATTTGACATACAAGAGATCACAAGTAGGCAGAGAAGCAGGCAGAGAGAGAGAGAGGAGGAAGCAGGCTCCCTGCTGAGCAGAGAGCCCAAATTGGGGTTTGATCCCAGGATCCTGGGATCATGACCCGAGCTGAAGGCAGAGGCTTTAACCCACTGAGTCACCCAGGCGCCCCAAGGACTTATTTTTAACAAGAAAAATATGAGGGAAAGTAAATGTGCTTTAAAAAGTAAAAAACAAAAAATACAAACAACAAAAATACCCTAAACAATGTATGGAGAGACTTTCACTTGCAGAAAGATGGAGTAGACATACTTTTTCCTCTTCTTACTGCTATGTACAAGGAGGGTAACAGAAAGTAGAACTGGCTAGGGACTCAAAGAATGACATAATGGTGAATTTCCTTAGTTTTCTTCTTGACAGTAACATAGAATTGTCAATAGGCACTGACCAAAAAAGCATCCCAAAAATCTGCTCTTTCTTGCCAAAGGACCAAGAAAGGGGCAGCCTAACAAGACAGAAAAATTTAACACTATAACTATTCTATTATAGGCAACTAACAGGAAAAATGATGGCTCTACCCCACAATGTCATCAAAGGCTGATTTAAAAGCCAGGATTTATACCCTTGCTAGGCTCCAGTGAGGTGTTTCAGTGCTGTTACCAGGGTGGTGTCAGAAAAAGTTTAGTAAGTAACTAGAATTTTCCCCTCCTCAGGGAATGGAGAATCAAGAGATACCAATGAGTATCCTAGAATTGTTTCCTATCCCTAATAGGATAGTGTCAGTAGAAGTATTGAGGGAAGCAGTAACAAAACACTCTTACTCCTTCTAGTTGGGGAAGTTTTAGTACAAGAACCAGAACTCCCACCACAGACTCCCAGACCAATAGTACTAGAAGACATTACACCTCAAGTGTCCAAGGAGGCCAGGTGAGAAATGTGAGCTTCAACTCTCAAGTGGCAATAATAAAACAGCACCTCCTTCTTCCTCTATTAGACCAGTGAGAAAGGAAACAAGCTATATCAGAAAGCTTAAATGAAATCCAGAGTCTCACAACATAATACCCCACATGACCAAGTATCAACTAGAAATACATCGTCATAACAAGATCCAAGATAATCTCAAACTAAATAAAAAAGTCAATAAATGCTAACATCAAGATGACAGAGATGCTATAATTACCAGCCACCATGAAACAATATGAATGAGCCCTTAAAAACACACTTGAATTAAGTGAAAAAATAGAATCTCAGCAAAGAAATCAAAGATATAAAGAAGAACCAAATGAAGGTTTTAGAACTGAAAAACACAATGGCAAAATTTAACCAATACAGTAGAGGGGTTCAACAGCAAATTAGAGGGAAAAGAGGAGAAATCTAGAGAACTAGAAGCTAAAATAATAGAATTTATCCAATCTGAGTAACAGAAGGGGAAAAGATCAAAGAAAAATAGACATAGTTGACTAGATCTGTGAACCTCTAACAAAAGATCTAACATTAATGTCACCGAAGTCCCAGAAGGAGAGAGGAGAGAGTGTAGAACTAAAAAACTATTTGAAGAAATAATGCCTGAAAACTTCCCAAATTTGACAAGAGACATAAACCTGTAGATTCAAGAAGCAGAATGACACTCAGAGGTGAACCTAAAGAAATTCACACCAGGAAAATATCACATCATTGTAATATGCCTGGAAAATCAAAAAAGCAAATATAAAAAATATTAAGAGTAGCAAAAGAAAAATGACACTTCTATGGGAAAACAATTTGACTGATAGCAGATTTGTCCTTAGAAAATATGGAGAACAAAAGGAAGTAGCAAACATTTTCAAATGTTAAAAGGAAAGAAGTTTTAGAGTTGGTATGATAGCAAGAGTTTTCTTAGTATCTTCTGTCCAAAGAACACTGATATTGGCAATCATCCACAGACAAAAGTGACTTTGTAGACACCTAGGAGTCCAGCAGAGAAATGCCAGCACATCAAAGCAACAATATCTGAGAGCAGATGCACTGAAGAAGATGAGAGGAAGAGTTTCATTTACCACCTGCCTCCTCCAGGACAGCAAAACTCAGGGCCAAGAGAGACATTCTTAGCCCCTGATTTCTTCCATGGGGGACTTGTCAGTGTGTGTGGGTGAGTGCCCGGCTGTCCCAACTATGCAGGATGCTGCCAAAGAGACCCATTTCTTTCTCACCCTATCCAGAATACTGAACGGTGCTACATGACGAGGGAGTCAGGAGGGGCTGGGAGAATGCTGCCTGGGCCCTTGGAGGGCATCAAATGGATGTAAATTCTACTAATGACTTCACAGATGCCAGCGGGAGCCCAACCACAGCCAATGGGGGTCCCTTGCCTGCAGATCACCACAACTGGTCCATAGGCATCACAGTAGTCTATGTGTCTTAGACATTCACCCCCACTCACCCCCACATACACCATAGCTGTCTCCTTGAGGGCACCCAGCATGATGAGCACTTGCTGATGATTAGTGAGATCATGTGGAAACCTGGTCTGTCTCTGCAGATTGGGAAAAAGCACACAAACTTAAGCATTCAGCACTATCCTAGAGGAAGCAAATGGGAGGCAGTCAGCACCTGTCCTGGCTTTGCAGGATCAAGAGAAGCCATACTATCTTAACAATTCCCTCCCAAGGGGACACAAGAAATGTGAAACAGCCATACACATAGAAGAAGTTTAAGAAGGTTAAATAGGATCACACAGTATGCAACCTTTTGGAATTGGCTTTTTATACTCAGTCTAACTCTTCAGAGGTTCATTCAGATTGTGTGTATCAAGAGTTCATTCATTTTTATTGTTGAATAGTTTTTCATGGTATGGATGCACCAATTTCCTTATGTATCTAGCCACTGAAAGACATCCGAATTGCTTCCAGTTTGGGGGTCTGTTCAGCTTTTTGGTGAACTTACATTTTAATTTCTCTGTGAAGAATGCTCAGCAGTGCAATTGCTGAGTCATAAGGTAGTTACAATTTTAGGTTTTTGTTTTGTTTTGTTTTGTTTTTTTAAGAACATGCCAAACTGTTTTCTAGGTTGGCTGTACCATTTACATTCCCACAAGAAATACATGAGTGTCCCATTTATTCCACTTCCTTGTTAGCATTTGGCTTTGTCCCTACTTTTTATTTTATCCATTTGGATAAATGTGTGATGATATCTTGTCGTGGTTTTAATGTATGTTTCCCTGACAGCTAATGAAGCTGGACATCTTTTCATGTACTTTTTTGCTATCTACATGTCTACTTCAGTAAAATGTCTCTTCACGTCTTATTATGGACTGAATGTTTCTGTCTTCCCCCAAATTCATATACTGAAACCCTACTCACCCTCCCAATGTGATGGTGTTAGGAGGTGGGGCCTTTGGGAGGTAATTAGGATTAGATCAAGTTATGAAGTTGGAGCCCTCTCTCACGAGATAAGCCATGAGAGAGCTAGATTTTCTCGGTTTTCAGTTTAATGGTTGTTCAGAGTTTAAAAGGGTTGTGGGTGGTAGAGAAGTGGGTGAGGCTATAAAAGGGTAACAGAGATCCTTATGGCAATGGAATTATTCTATATCTTGACTACATCCATGTCAATGTCTTGGATATAATATTGTACTGTAGTTTGCAATACGTTACCATTGAGAGAAACCGGGTAAAGGGTACAGATCTCTTTATAGTATTTCAAATAACTCCATGTGAATTGATAATTATCACAAAATCAAAAGATTAAGTTTTGAAAACCTTTGAATTTATTTAATTATTCATATTTGAAACATGTATTTCAGAGCCTCAAAATAGCTTCTGTTTATTTCCACTGCTGCCCACAATGAATGAATAAAAGATCATTTAATAAATACTTATACCAACTATGTGCCAAGCATTATCTTAAGCAAAATCAGAGCTCCTGCTTGTACTTATATATTTTTGCACACACTCACAAAAACAAATAAACCTTTTAGTTAATACTTATGTTCACTTAAAATGTATATATAATTGTCTTCAATAATAATCTCTTACTTCCTCAAATACACTAGTGTTAATTTACTTATGTAATTAAGTTAGATATTTTTAAAATTTTCAAATAATATGTTTGTATTGATGTTTCAAAAGCTGAGGACAAAGTCAGTGACCCTGAAAATACTTGAATTGTAAGACTTTAGCTTACTAAGGAGACTAAAAAGTCATCACAAATAGCATTAGCATGCCCAGCCTTTTAGCTGCCACACTAGTTCCCAGATATTATAGTTGGCATGATAGGATTCTAAGGCATGACTGTTCAGGGCTATTATGTACTATACTGGTAAGGAATTTCATGCAAAAGATCCAGGAAGATGAATGAAGATGGAGAAAAATGCATGCTAAAAATCAACAAAAATATACACTCCACTTACTTCAAATTTGAGATATCAATTTTATAGAACATATAGAGCATGTTAACATAAAAATATTTTAATTTTTTTATAAGTAATAGGGTTAAAACCCTTACTTTTTATTTAAACAATTAAATATTAGGAAAAGATAGTGAATTGTTCTTGTGAAATATGTGTGACAAAAAAACAGCATGGCAATGAGTAAAATTCCTACAACAAAAAAATTAGAGAAAAAAATCAGCAAAAATTATATATTAGTCATTCACTCAGAGGAAAATTCCTACAATTAATACCTCCCAAAGAGAATAATAATTCTATGAATAAATCAAATATGAGATGATAAAAGAGTACCTTGATGCAAAAAATCTGTAAAGATTTAAGTATCAAAATATCTCCATTCAAAACTAAAATAGTATCAAAAAAAACTAAAATAGTATCAAAAAAGAAGAAAATAGATTGCTAAAAATTTAATTAATGCTATACAGCAAAAGGGTTGAGAACATTTTACTGAACCCAAGTGCTACTGATTTTTGAGGGTGGGTGGAGAACAAGAAATTGAAGTATATGGAAATGGAGGACAATGATGGACCAAGGGGCAGTTGACACCTGGAGGAGAGACACAACAAATAAAGGCATATTCTATTCTAATAAAAGTTATAAGTGGGACAATAGAAATAAAAAATACATCTTTGAAACCTCTAAGTTTAATAAAAAAGAATGTTTAACCTTAATATAATAGGAAAAATCATCACCATTTACCATTTACCATCTGGATCCAACTGGCTCTTTTTATACATAATTTATAAAAGTAAGAATAAAGGACTTGTGAAAAATAACTGTATTTGAAATTTTAATAATTTAAACATAGCAGTTTTCCATTCTATCTTAGTTTTGAAGGGATATGAACATGTACATACATATATGTACATATACACCCATCATATGTGTATATATATGTATAGCTATATTTAAGATATACATATAGATATACATACCACATCAGTAAGCACAGATAAATTAAGTCATTAGGAAGTTAAAAAAAAAAAGCTATCAATTAGTTTTAAAAAACTATAAGATGAAAGTTATCTGGAGTCCTTTTCCAATCATGAATAACTTTCCCAATCAACAACTGATCAATCACTTAGGCAACAGATATGAGGGGCTTTTGGATGAATTGCATCTGTGGACCCCCCCCCACACCGTGTCTAGCAAACAAGCAAACAGGAAAAAAAAAAAAAGGGAAAGGAGTCAAGCAGAAAGAGGGCAGCATCTGGTGCAGAGATCCTATGTTTGTACTTCCTAGAGCCAAGAGAAATAAAAGGGCCCCACTAGAACACTAGAGGGAAACTGTGACTACCTTAAGCAGTCCCAAAGAGGTGAGGAGCAAAATCATAGAGGCGAGGAGCCAGGCCAGAGAAACCAGAAGTCAAAACAGTAGGGAGTCAGAGTGATAGAGAAATAATTCTGACCAGCAGGTAGCAGAAGGGGTGTTGACCTGACGTCACATTATTGGCAACACAGGATCTTTGAAATAGCAATAGTCAGAAACTCTTTTCTGAGAAAGCTGAAGTATTTCTAGGATGGGAGCTGCTCCAGTCTGCCTTTGAAGAAAAGCTTCCCCACACTGGGACTGTTGGACTGCTGCAAATTAAAGGCAAGTATGTCCTCATAAACAAAGGTTGCCAAACACATGAGCAGGAAAGTTATGAATGACAGTCAAGAAAAAAATGAAATAACAAATTCAGTCACAAGGACAACAGATGTGGAAATTGTCATATACAACACTTAATTAAAACCATATAATAAATCAAAGACAATAGAATAATATCTACAATGTGTTAAGAGAGGACAACTATCAATTAAAATTGTGTATTCAACAAAAATGTGATTTAAAATAAGGTAAAAATTTAAGGGCAGAAACAACAAAAAATGCTAAAAGGAAGACATGATGAAATTACAAAGATGAGTATACCTCAGGAAAAATCCTGAAAATGTAAATAGACATTTTTTTTTAATTTATTTCTATTTGTTTATTTACAGCATAACAGTGTTCATTGTTTTGGCATCACACCCAGTGCTCCATGCAGTACGTGCTCTCCCTATTACCCACCACCTGGTTCCTCAACCTCCCACCCCCCCCCCCCCGCCCCTTCATAACCCTCTGGTTGTTTTTCAGAGTCCATAGTATCTCATGGTTCATCTCCCCTTCCAGTTTCCCTCAACTCCCTCTCCTCTCCATCTCCCCATGTCCTCTATGTTATTTGTTATGCTCCACAAATAAGTGAGACCATATGATACTTGACTCTCTCTGCTTGACTTATTTCGCTCAGCATAATTTCTTCCAGTCCCGTCCATGTTGCTACAAAAGTTGGGTATTCGTCCTTTCTGATGGAGGCATAATACTCCATTGTGTATATGGACCACATCTTCCTTATCCATTCATCCGTTGAAGGGCATCTTGGTTCTTTCCACAGTTTGGCGACCGTAGCCATTGCTGCAATAAACATTGGGTTACAAATGGCCCTTCTTTTCACTACCTCTGTATCTTTGGGGTAAATACCCAGCAGTGCAATTGCAGGGTCATAGGGAAGCTCTATTCTTAGTTTCTTCAGGAATCTCCACACTGTTCTCCAAAGTGGCTGCACTAACTTGCATTCCCACCAACAGTGTAAGAGGGTTCCCCTTTCTCCACATCCTCTCCAACACATGTTGTTTCCTGTCTTGCTAATTTTGGCCATTCTAACTGGTGTTAGGTGGTATCTCAATGTTGTTTTAATTTGAATCTCCCTGATGGCTAGTGATGATGAACATTTTTTCATGTGTCTGATAGCCATTTGTATGTCTTCGTTGGAGAAGTGTCTGTTCATATCTTCTGCCCATTTTTTGATATGATTATCTGTTTTGTGTGTGTTGAGTTTGAGAAGTTCTTTATAGATCCTGGATATCAACCTTTTGTCTGTACTGTCATTTGCAAATATCTTCTCCCATTCCGTGGGTTGCCTCTTTGTTTTGTTGACTGTTTCCTTTGCTGTGCAGAAGCTTTTGATCTTGATGAAGTCCCAAAAGTTCATTTTTGCTTTTGTTTCCTTGGCCTTTGGAGACATATCTTGAAAGAAGTTGCTGTGGCTGATATCGAAGAGGTTACTGCCTATGTTCTCCTCTAGGATTCTGATAGATTCCTGTCTCACGTTGAGGTCTTTTATCCATTTCGAGTTTATCTTTGTGTACGGTGTAAGAGAATGGTCGAGTTTCATTCTTCTACATATAGCTATCCAGTTTTCCCAGCACCATTTATTGAAGAGACTGTCTTTTTTCCATTGAATATTTTTTCCTGTTTTGTCGAAGATTATTTCACCATAGAGGTGAGGGTCCATATCTGGGTTCTCCACTCTGTTCCACTGGTCTACGTGTCTGTTTTTATGCCAGTACCACGCTGTCTTGGTGATCACAGCTTTGTAGTAAAGCTTGAAATCGGGTAACGTGATGCCGCCAGTTTTGTTTTTGTTTTTCAACATTTCCTTAGCAATTCGGGGTCTCTTCTGACTCCATACAAATTTTAGGATTATTTGCTCCAGCTCTTTGAAAAATATCGGTGGAATTTTGATCAGAATGGCATTAAAAGTATAGATTGCTCTAGGCAGTATAGACATTTTAACAATGTTTATTCTTCCAATCCAAGAGCATGGAACGGTCTTCCATCTTTTTGTGTCTTCTTCAATTTCTTTCATGAGTGTTCTGTAGTTCCTCGAGTACAGGTCCTTTACTTCTTTGGATAGGTTTATGCCCAGGTATCTTACGGTTCTTGGTGCTATAGTAAATGGAATCGATTCTCTAATTTCCCTTTCTGTATTTTCATTGTTAGTGTATAAGAAAGCCACTGATTTCTGTACATTGACTTTGTATCCTGCCACGTTACTGAATTGCTGTATGAGTTCTAGTAGTTTGGGGGTGGAGTCTTTGGGGTTTTCCATATAAAGAATCATGTCATCTGTGAAGAGAGAGAGTTTGACTTATTCCTTGCCAATTTGGATACCTTTTATTTCTCTTTGTTGTCTGATTGCCGTTGCTAGAACTTCTAATACTATGTTGAACAAGAGTGGTGAGAGTGGGCATCCTTGTCGTGTTCCTGATCTCAATGGGAAGGCTGCAAGCTTTTTCCCATTGAGGATGATATTTGCTGTGGGTCTTTCATAGATAGATTTTATGAAGTTCAGGAATGTTCCCTCTATCCCTATACTTTGAAGCGTTTTCATTAGGAACGGATGCTGGATTTTGTCAAATGCTTTTTCTGCATCAATTGAGAGGACCATGTGGTTCTTCTCTCTTCTCTTATTGATGTGTTCTATCACACTGATTGATTTGCGGATGTTGAACCAACCTTGCAACCCAGGGATGAATCCCACCTGGTCATGGTGGATAATCTTTTGAATGTGCTGCTGGATCCTGTTTGCTAGGATCTTGTTGAGAATCTTTGCATCCATATTCATCAGTGATATTGGTCTGAAATTCTCCTTTTTGGTAGGGTCTTTGCCTGGTTTGGGGATCAGGGTAATGCTGGCTTCATAAAAAGAGTCTGGAAGTTTTCCTTCTGCTTCAATTTTTCGGAACAGCTTCAGGAGAATTGGTGTTATTTCTTCTTTGAAAGTTTGGTAGAATTCCCCAGGGAATCCATCAGGTCCTGGGCTCTTGTTTTTTGGGAGGTTTTTGATCACTGCTTCAATCTCATTACTAGATATCGGTCTATTCAGGTTGTCAATTTCTTCCTGGTTCAATTTTGGGAGTTTGTAGCTTTCCAGGAATGCATCCATTTCATCTAGGTTGCTTAGCTTATTGGCATATAACTGTTGGTAATAATTTCTGATGATTGTTTCTATTTCCTTGGTGTTAGTTGTGATCTCTCCCTTTTCATTCATAATTTTATTAATTTGGGCTTTCTCTCTTTTCTTTTGGATTAGTGTGGCCAATGGTTTATCGATCTTATTGATTCTTTCAAAAAACCAGCTTCTAGTTTCATTGATACGTTCTACTGTATCTCTCGTTTCTACCTCATTGATCTCTGCTCTAATCTTGATTATTTCCCTTCTTGCATGTGGAGTTGGTTTGATTTGTTGTTGATTCTCCAGTTCTTTAAGGTGTAGAGACAGCTGGTGTATTCTGGATTTTTCAATGTTTTTGAGGGAGGCTTGGATGGCTATGTATTTCCCCCTTAGAACCGCCTTTGCTGTATCCCATAGGTTTTGGACCGAGGTGTCTTCATTCTCATTGGTTTCCATGAATTGTTTAAGTTCATCTTTGATCTCCTGGTTGATCCAAGCATTCTTAAGCAAGGTGGTCTTTAGCTTCCAGGTGTTTGAGTTCCTTCTGAACTTTTCCTTGTGATTGAGCTCCAGTTTCAAAGCATTGTGATCGGAGAATATGCAGGGAATAATGTCAGTCTTTTGGTATCGGTTGAGTCCTGCTTTGTGACCCAGTATGTGGTCTATTCTGGAGAAGGTTCCATGTGCACTTGAGAAGAATGAGTATTCTGTTGTTTTAGGGTGGAATGTTCTGTATATGTCTATGAGATCCATCTGGTCCAATGTTTCATTCAATGCTCTTATTTCTTTATTAATTTTCTGCTTCGATGATCTGTCTATTTCTGAGAGAGGCGTATTAAGATCTATTATTATTGTATTCATATCAATATGACTCTTTATCTTGATTAATAGTTTTCTTATGTAATTGGGTGCTCCCATATTGGGGGCATAGATATTCACAATTGTTAGATCGTCTTGGCGGATAGTCCCTTTAAGAATTATGTAGTGTCCTTTTGTATCTCTGACTACAGTCTTTAGTTTAAAATCTAATTTATCTGATATGAGAATCGCTACCCCAGCCTTCTTTTGAGGCCCATTGGCATGAAAGATGCTTCTCCATCCCTTCACTTTCAGTCTGGGTGTATCCTTAGGTTCAAAATGGGTCTCTTGTAGACAACATATGGATGGGTCCTGTCATTTTATCCAATCTGCAACCCTGTGTCGTTTTATGGGAGCATTTAGGCCATTCACACTGAGAGTGATTATTGAGAGATAGGTTTTTATTGACACCGTGTTGCCTTTGAAGTCTTTCTGTCTGTAGATTGTTTCTATATTTCTGTTCAACGATATTCTTAGGATTTTTTCTCTTTTATAGGACCCCCCTTAATATTTCCTGCAGTGTCGGCTTGGTGGTTGCATAGTCTTTTAAGCCTTGCCGGTCTTGGAAACTCTTTATCTCTCCATCCATTTTAAATGTCAGTCTTGCTGGATAGAGTATTCTTGGTTGCATGTTCTTCTCATTTAGTACTCTGAATATATTTTGCCAGCCCTTCCTGGCTTGCCAGGTCTCTGTGGAAAGGTCTGACGTTATTCTAATGGGCTTTCCTCTGTATGTAAGAAGCTTCTTTGTCCTAGCTGCTTTTAAGAGGGTCTCTCTTGAAACATAATTCCCCATTCTAACTATAAGGTGCCGTGAGGACTTTCGAGAATCTAAAATCTTGGGAGGAAATCTTTCTGCCTCTAGTACATGAACATTGTTTCCATTCATGAGATTGGGAAAATTTTCATAGACAACTTCTTCCACTATATCTTCTAGACTTCTTTCTTTTTCTTCCCCTTCAGGGATTCCAATAATTCTGACGGTGGAACGTTTCATGGCATCGTTTATTTCCCTGATTCTGTTTTCATGGCTTCTGAGCTGTTTGTTCCAGGCTTCCTCCTGATCCTTTCTCTCTATTTGTTTGTCCTCCAAATCACTAATTCTATCTTCTGTCTCAGTTACCCTAGCTTTTAGAGAATTTAGATTGGATTGGAACTCATTGAGAGCGTAAATAGACATTTTAAAAAATGGAATATCTGGAAATGAAAAATAGTCATCAAAAGAAAAAACTCAATGCTTGGTTAAACAGCAGATGAGACTTAATTGAACAAAAAAGTAATGAGCTGGAAAAAAATAAAATAAAATAAAATCTTTAAAAAAAAAAGTAATGAGCTGGAAAATATATCTTAAAACCTTACCCAGAGTGTAGGTAAAGTAATTAAGGAGATGGAAAATATAAAATGACAGTAAGACATATATTAGAATGAAAAAACTGTACATACCTCTTCAGAGTCTCAGACGGAGAAAAAAAAACCTGGAGATCAGAAAAGAACATATATTTAAATAAAATTTTCCATAATGGATAAACAGGATTCCACAGATAACAATAGGTTAAGTAAAGAGAAACTAACACCTCTATCAATGCCACTGAAATCCTAGAACACCAAAGACCAAAAGAAGATCTTTTAAGTAGCCTGAAAGCGAAGACAGATTATAAAAGACTGCAATAGTTAAATCACCTCAAACTTCTTCCTTTTTTTTTTTTTTTTTTTTTTTTAGAAAGAGAAAGAGAAGGAGGTGAAGGACAGAGAGACAGAAATTCAGGCAATGTGAGGTTCGATCTCACCACAAAACTGAGATCACGACATGAGCCTCAATCAAGAGCTGGATGCTTAACCAACTGAGTCACCCAGGTGCCCCAATCACCTAAAACTATTTAACAGTAATGGAAACCAGAAGATAGTAAAGAGTACCTATAAACTGTTGAAGGAAAACTATTGTCAACCTAGGAAAATTTTTGTTCAAAAATAAGATAATAGACATAAGGGCAAAATTTTTAAGAAATTAGGTAGGCACAAAACTGAAGCATTTCGCACCTAGAAATCTGCTTTAGGCAAACTGTGAAAGAATCTACTTTTAGAAGAATAATCATGCTAGGGTGCCTGGGTGGCTCAGTGGGTTAAGCCTCGGCCTTCAGCTCAGGTCATGATCCCAGGGTCCTAGGATCGAGCCCCACATCAGGCTCTCTGCTCAGCAGGGAGCCTGCTTCCCCCTCACTCTCTGCCTGCCTCTCTGCCTACTCGTGATCTCTGTCTGTCAAATAAATAAATAAAATCCTTTTTAAAAAAGAAGAAGAAGAATCATGCTAGAATGATGGTCTCAGACGTAGGAAGTGATGGTGAAAATAGAATGATAAACATTTCTAGTATAAAACAATAATGTCTATTATATGGGATTAAACAAAAACAAAATATTCAACAAGAGTACTAACAATATTATATAAGACATAAGAGGAAGATGTAAGCTAAATATTCCTCAGGGGGACAGCTTGGACACAGAATGTCAAAGCCCTGGCAAAATGAAGTATGCAACCAAAATGAGGTGTTGGAACCAGAAGGGCTTCTACTCTGCAATAAAGTCCTGCACGTGGCATCTAGAGCATGGAGAAAGGGAGAAAGGTGTTGTCCTGAGGGTAATATAGTAGCTTGACCTTGGGAGCTCAGGTGGTGGCAAAGAAGAAACCTGTGGGAAGGATGAAATAGCAGCAGCAATGAGAAATTGATTGCAGATAGGAAAATTGATCAAATAAGTATATTAAGGATGATGAGAACTATATTTCTCAGAGTTGCAAAAGGGGGAACAAATATGAAAAGCAGAAAGTTAAAAAGAATTTTGCAATATTGGATTGGGATGGGAGGTATTGGTGTGAACTCATCATGGTGTTCAATATACATACCTAGTATGGTCCACTAAGATGATCTGAGAGCAGCAACTTCCCAACAATACTGGGCACTTAGCGATCACAATGTGACTGCCAAATACTATCCTCCCCCAAAAGGAACCATAGCTTCTTGGAGGGATGAGCCAGAGAATATACAAGATAGGTCTGGAACATCTTATATGCTAGAAAGCAAAGAAATGCTCAAAAAATGAAAAGGAGGTATCAAAAGAATAAGGGACCCATCATGAATTAGTTTCCACTGGCCCAATACTGTATAATTTGAGCATCAAAACAAAGATGATGGTAATAGGTAATAGAATATATATCTTCCATTAAAATGGAAATCATGAGTCTACACTGATGTAAATAAACAAATGAATAAATTAAAACTTTGATGAGAAATGTGATATTTACATGGTTTTCAAGTTCCTCTCAACGATATACTACTTAATTACAAAAGGAAAAGGATTACTTCACAGAAAGAAGCCTGTACACACTACATTCATCAACTGATCAATGTAAACATCATCTGTAGAGTGACATGAACATTAGCTATAAAACAACATCTAAAAAATAATAAAAATCATGTACCTCCTGATAGGAAGCAATAAGAATAGTGCAGCATCATTTCTATTCTTGTCAAGGAATAACCTGAATATAATCACAAGACAGACCAAATTTGAGGGACATTCTAAAATACATTGGCCTATAATCTTTCCACGTGTTAAAGTCATAAAATTAAGAAAGCACTGAAGAACTATGCCAGACTGAAGGAGTCTAAATAAAGACATGAAAACAAAATGCAACATGATTCTGAGATTAATCTTTTCACTATAGAGGATGTTACTAGGACAACTGGCAAACTTTAAAGAGGTATATGGATTAGATGTCAGTAATGTATCAATGTTAATTTCCTAATTTCAATAGTTGTATTGAGGTTACATTGGAGAAATGTCATCATAGGAAATATAGTCGAATGTCCGGGTGTGAAGAACCATAAAGTTTTTAAGTTTTTCTCAAATTATTCAGGAACAAGACATGTTTTTTGTAGTGTGCTTGCAATTTTCTATAAATTTGAGACTGGCTTTAAAATACTATATAAAAATATATACACATATGGATACATACACTCACATGTACATATACACATACACACACAAACATCAGGAAATAAAGTATTAAGACTGCCAGAACACTTATAAAAGAGTGTACTCACCTGCTAGGTAGCAGGACATATTACACAGCAATAGGAGTTAGTACACTTGATAGTAGCTCAGGGATAGATGAATTAACCAATGAAATGAAAATAAATGCCCAGGAAAGGACCTTTGCATATATGCAACTCTCATATGTGGTGCAGTCACCTAGCTAATAAGGGAGGAAGGAAGGTTGAGCCAATAAATTGGTGCTGGGACAGCTGGATATTCAGGTGGGACTTCTGGAAATGTTGCTCTGCTCTTCAAATCATCCTTTTAATTCCTCAACCAATCCAGGTGCTTAACCCCGGGTTTGGGGACATCTGTGTGACCCTTCAAGTATTCCCAGCCAAGTGGTTTTTTACTTGTGATCTTTTAATTTGTTCTATTTCCTAATTGTTTGCCAACATTCAAAAATAAGATGATATGACATAAAACTCTAGATGGCCTTTTTTTTTTTTTCTTGAAAAATGATCCTGCACTTTCACTTGATGATAATAATTTACAGCTCAGTAGTGCTGCCCCCATTTACAGGGAACATAGCTCAATTTACCAGAGAACTACTCCATGCATTTACATTGCCTATTAGGGACCACTAGACACTGGAGTTATCTATCCCAGGTCCAGTTAAAAGTGTTCTATTGCCATATATATGGCAACCACCAACTCTTTCCCAGCTTTGCCATGGTGGGTGGAAGTCAAGTGTCAGTCATCACTGCTTTCTAGTTAGTTTCAACTTTGCAACTTGAGGGGTTGCCTCTCTGTCTTCCAATCGGATGCTCAGATTGCTTTCTTTCCTAAACTCTGCTATTCGAGCCGAAGGCAGCAGCTTAACCCACTGAGGTTAAGTTAACCCACCCAGGCAGCCCGGGAAGGGCATTTTTTTTTTTTTTGGAAGGGCATTTTTAATAACAGTTTCATTGAGGTATAATTCATACATCAAGATTTCACCCTTACAATTCAGTGGTTTTTAGTAACTCACAATGTTGAACTTGTATCACCCCAAAAAGAAACCTCATACCCATTAGCAGTCACTCCCCATTCCTTGTTTTTATCTTTAAAACATTACTTCTGCTGAAGGTATTCTACTTTGGTTAAGTATTAAAGTCAACTCAATTATCAGACAATAGAACCAAAAGAACTTTGGAGAGCAGGTGTTTGTTTATCTGGACTCTCTTGGGATTTCTGAAATAAGACCCTGTAGATCCACACAATATTATGTATTGTGCCCCCAAGGCTATATCGCCTGGCAAATTAACTCTAATATCAGTGAAGTTTGCTTCTATGTGCCTTCTTCATTCCATAAATCGCTTACACTTTTTCAGGCTTTCCTCTTTACTTCTAGGTACCCAGAGAACACTCACAAATCTCCAGCCACCTAGCAGGAACCATTCAGATTCACCTTTCTTTGTTGGAATTTTCCATGTTCCAAAAATGATCATACCGTCCCCACCCCATACCCATGTCACCAGTGCTTCTGTGAACTGAAATAATTTAAGTGTTAGGAGTAAAGCAACGATGATTAGCCACATTCAAATAAAGAGATGACAGCTAGTTGTATTTTTAAAATAAAGAGTTTTAAATGTGAAATTGTAGGCTTTAAGGGCATAATTTTATTTCCAGTAAAGGAGGCATGAATAGGCAGGTTGGCAGATCTTTCCAGGCATGAGTGACTTGACACAAGTGGTTTTTCTACATTCTTAAGTACCATCTGTAAAGCTAAAATTTTTCTGCATTTTGCTCTAGTATAGCAACATGGCTTAGTGAGAGTTCCAAGCTTTTTATTTATTTCTGTGGTGCAAACAGAAAGGAACCACAGGGTTGATAAAAGCAGAACTGAAGACCTACATAATGCAGACAGTCCTCAGTAATGCCTTTAAGGACCTTTCTCTAATTATAAAAGTATTATACGCTAACAAGAGAAATTTTGGAGAATATAGACCAGTTTAAAAATATTTTAACTACTTTAAACCCCACTAGCCTCTGTTCATATTTGGGTATATATTTTTTCTAATCTTTCTTATACTGAATATGTCAATTTCTAAAGCATTTTCTCCTCTTTAACTCATATGAGCTAAATTAAGCTATTAACCCTTGATATAAACGTAAACTACTAACCTTAGAAATAGCTACCTTAATTTTAAAATTACTTTCTTAGAATTTTTAAAAGAAACTCATTGAGGACATTTGCAAAATGCAAAAATTTATAAAGAAGAAAATAATAGTTACTTGTAATTCTACTCTCAAGTAATAACTACTGGCTTTCATAATTTAAATAAATTTAGCAAGGAAAAGTGTCTAGTCACCACACTGTTGCCTAAAAGAGCGGAAATTACTAAAGCTAGTGTTCTGGCTGGACTGACTGCCTCGTCAGCCTCTCCTAGATCATATGTGACATGGGTCTCTCCACTACCCAAAGGTGTTGGTAAGTTAAAATTCTTAACAGAATTTTGGTAAATTTTCTCAAGGGCTCACACAAGAGAGTAAAGAGACAAGACGAAGGCATACAGAAGACAAATGAAATAGCTTCCCAACAACCAGAAAACCATAGTCACATTGAATATGACTTAACTTTGTTAATTCCTCTTGCAAGTTGCATAGACATTGACATCCTATCAGTAATCCTTTAAAATAGCATCTCTTAAATCAATTAGAGTATATGAATATGACACTGTGAGAATCAGTGATCTTGAGACAACAGTTACATGTCATGTTCACTTTTCATTTATTTATTTTTTAATGGACAGAAATGCTGAATTTCACAAAAATGGGAGAAAGAAAAGCAAAATATCCTTTAAGAACGATTGTTTTTTACAAAGTCTTAACAAAAAAAAGTTGGCACTAAATCCAGAAAAGTCAAGCCATTCCCTTGGCACATCTCACTTTTCACACTCCTTTCCACAGTAATCAAGCATTCCCTCCATTGTGCTCTGCTCTAAAAGCAGAATAACTTCCAAGTATTTCTTTGTGACTGTAACCATATTAGCAGTTAGGCTCTAAACCTGTAGCTACCCTGGGCTCCTCTGGGAATGCTGGGTAATAGAGCTGGGGAGAGAGACCAGCTTTACCATGGAAATATCCAGCAACACAGGATCAGTTCCAGTGCACAGAGAACTCAACATGGATTTCAGCAAGAAATTGGTTTTGTATTGTGTCATCAGTGAGGTATTAATTTCTATAAATAAAGGTGCTGTTTTAATCTTTTTAAATCATATCCTATGAAAACAAATGGAATTTTTCACCAGACTTTGAGAGTATGTTTAAAATGGTTTGATTTAAAATATAGACTATATACTATGCACAATCACGTTACTTACGTAAGGGCGGTAAGAGCATAATTTTAAAGATTTCTATTAGTTACATAGTATATATTTTGGGAAAAAATGCTTTACATTTTAAATGGAGAGGGCTCTAAATGTTCTTTAAGTTCCTAATATGATTAATGTCAATATTCCTTTGGCCAGAGCCATGAGAAATTATACTAGACAAAAAGAAACCTCAAAAATCAGCAAATCTTCAAATTTCACATCATCAAAAGCCTGGAAACAAAAATGAGAATTTTAAGTGAGTCCAAAGGTTGTCTGTAAAGGCTACTCTCTTGAGGGCACCCAGAAGAGGCATGTTCTGTCGAGGACACCTGAGACTGAAGCGCGATGTGAGGAATGGCTGACAACCAACTAAGAGGCATCTATTCTAGAACAGCTGAAACTGAGGCATGACCAGATGCCCATGTGACTGCAAATCCGGACAGGCTTGCCACCGATAGTTAAAAGTCCAGCCTGAGGGAAATTTGGCTGCCACTCAGGAGAAACATGCCATGCATATTAAGATTCCATGGACAGAGAAAACAAACAATGGTTTTAAATATGAGCCTCAAACCAAGGAATGTAATATCAATTCAATGTCTGAACTCTGTTGTAACGGATAAATAGTAAAAGTAAAAAACAGTGCAAAGGTTCCAAGTTGAGGTCAATTAATTAGCCTCCAGAACTACTAGAATGGTTATCAACAGAGCAAAATAAAAACCGCAAAAAAAACTATTTTTTTTTTTTTTTTTGGATGACATCAAGGTAAAAAAATCATTGTATGGCCACAGGCTGCAGTAAAAGGAAACTAGTGTTTTGTACGCGGATCCCACTGCTTTCCTTGGACCATCCTCACTTTTTTAAACCCCTATTGTTCCCACGAAGCATTTCTTTCACTCTAGACATTAATAGGCCACAAGTGTAGATGTTCCAAAGTGTAGGCACTGGTTGGTAATTGAGCTGCTTCTCTATGTAATGTGTTTCACAATGAAAATTCCATTCATATGTGCACTGTATGGCAAATGTATGTATAAATGCATGCATGTGCATAATTACATATATATTTTTTAAAGATTTTATTTATTTATTTGACAGACAGAGATCACAAGTAGGCAGAGAAGCAGGCAGAGAGAGAGGAGGAAACAGGCTCCCTGCTGAGCAGACAGCCCGATGAAGGGCTCAATCCCAGGACCCTGGGATTATGACCTGAGCCGAAGGCAGAGGCTTTAACCCACTGAGCCACCCAGGTGTCCCAATTACATATATCTTTTTACAAAGCTGTAAATTATTATAGCTCTATTTTAATTATTATGATTGTAGAAAAATATTGCAATAATGACTTTTAAATGAATTTTATATAAAGATGATGAAGGGTACTCTAAGGAAAGCTGCTCAATATGCCTATATAAAAAAGAAAAAGAGTGATGCCTGGGTGGCTCCGTCAGTTGAGCATCCAGCTCCTGGTTTCAGCTCTAGTCATGATCTTGGGATTGCTGGATCGAGCCCCATCATGGACTCTGTGCTCAGCAGGGAGTCTGCTTCTTTCCCTTTCCCACTGCCCCTTTCCCCACCACTCGTGTGTGCTCTCTCTCTTTCTCTCCCTCTAAGATACATAAATAAATCTTTATTAAAAAATAAAGAAAGAAAAAGAGAGAGAGCCAGAAAAAGAAATAGGAGAGGATAGGAGAAGAAAAGAAGAGAACAGGAACAGGGACAGGAGGGAAGAACCACAACATTGTAGGAGCTGAATCAGAGTTTAAAATTTTAAACTAATATAAACTAGTAAAGTAACTTTTATGTAGGAAGATGAATTAGATATAGATTTTGGTTCATGGTAGAAAACTAGAGTGGACATTCCTACCTTCAGTATACTTTCTCTCTTTCTTCCAGTAGACCCCCAAACTTCACTTTTTTTTAGCCTTTAAGGAACTTCATTCTCTGTGATTATAGTACACCTAACAATTACAGTTACACAACTATCCCCAAAGGTAAGAACTACAAGTTACATCAACCATACTCACCTCTGAGGAATTTAAAGATTCTTTAAATTTATTTTAGAGAAAGAAACTGCATGAATGGGGGAGGGGCAGAGGGAGAGGGAGAGAGAGAATCTCAAGCAAACTCCTGGCTGAGCCAGAGCCAGACACAGGGCTCGATCTCAGGACCCTGAGATCATGACCTGATCTGAAACCAAGAATCAGGTGCTCAACCATCTGAGCCACCCAGGTGCCCCCTGAGGGATTAAATTAGAGCAAAGACCTATACATGGAGATGTTTGTGGCTGGTTGATCCAATGAAGCCATCTCAGAAAGAATGCTTTGTTTCCTAAAGCTGAAAACCACAGAGAAACTTTAGCTTCTGTCTTCTATTTTGTCAAGCTAATGTGTATTCTGCAGACAGATCTCATTTTCTTGCTTAAGTTATGGTTCCTTTTGCTTTAGGCAAAGGGTTCTAGGCTATACCTCCGTGGATTCAGGGACCATTTCTAATTTCACTCACTGTTACATCTCCTGTGCTTGTCTCTGCATTGAGCTCTTGGGAGGCATTTAACTATTTGTCAAATGATGAAACAATATGAGTGAATAGGTATGCCCCAACCCCTGAAAATACTTCCTCCCTTTAAGATTTAAAGAGGAATTTACATTTTAAATCTAAATTGTTGAGCTAATTTTCATTAAACATCCCAAATAATGTAACAGAGATGAGCTGAGTATTATTATAAAAAGTTAGATTTAAAAAGCAAAAAAAAATTAGAATTTTTAAAAAATGACTTTTGCAGTTTCCATTACATGTTCTATTTTATAAACATATAATTTGTAAGTAGTAAGTAAGTATAATTTGTAAGTTTGTACTTATTCTCATAGATGAATAACATTTTAACACACTTTTCATTCTTACCTGTGTACAGATTATTTGCACGAATTATTTTGTTTTCTCAAAACCATCAGTTCACTAAAATTAATTGCTACTTTAATATTTTGAGTGCTGTTATGAACTAAATTTTTGTGTCTCCCCCAAAATTTGTATGTAGAAATCGAATCTCCAATATGATAGTATTTGGAGATGGGGCATTTGGGAGGATATAGCCTTAGTAAATGGGACCAGTGCCCTTATAAGAAGAGGTCAGAAAACCACTTTTACACTATGTGAGGATACAGCAAAAATTTGACAGTCCAACATCAGAATCCAACAATGCTGGCACCCCAATCTTAGATTTTCAGTCTCCAGAACTGTGAGAAATAAATTTCTGTTGTTTATAAGCTACCAAGTCTGCTGTACTTTGTTATAGCAACCCAAACTAAGACAAGTACATTGGCCCATAATTACCAAATTTGGTACATGTCCCTCTGAGGATCCATGAAGGTTTTCTAAGAACTTTGTAGGCAGTGAAAGACTTAAGAAAATCCATTTTCATATTCTTATGTCTACTTTTTGCCAAAATTGATCTGCCTGAGAATAGGTTTGTGGTCAAAGCATCAATTTGGTTTATATTTTCTATCTTCCCTTCTCACAACCAAGCTTCCCCCATATTACAATAGAAACAGTTGTGTATTAACCCTCCCAACTCTTACCAAAAAGTGTCTGAAATCTTTTTTAACCAAGTTAACATAAGCTTTTGATAAAGCTTTTGTCTTTTCTTTCTCACACACTTTACTGTTCTAGACAGTGGGGCATTAGAAATGTGGTATTTTGCCTGTGTTAGAATACTCTAAAATCAGATACATTTATAGAGTTGGGTTAAAGGAGTAGTGACCATTTTCTTCTAAAGATCTATTTTCTATCTCCCCAATTCTTGCCAAAGAAATTGTTGATGCCGAGGAAAATCCTGAGGAGAAAAAGCAATAAAATTGTGCCGGTAAATACTGAAGGGCATTGTAGATTATTTTATTTAGGTGAAAACTCATGGATAAACTCTGTCCTGTCTGTCTATCTATTATCTATCTCAGAATATAAAGAGTTAAGATTTATAAAAATGCATGTTCTCTTTCTCCACCCTATCTTTCCTTTCAGAATGATTTAGCTCAAAAACCAGTAGGTATGGGTGCCTGGGTGACTCAGTGGGTTAAGCCTCTGCCTTCGGCTCAGGTCATGATCTCAGGGTCCTGGGACTGAGCCCCACATCAGGCTCTCTGCTCAGTGGGGAGCCTGCTCCCCCCTCCCCCGCCTGTCTACTTGTGATCTCTCTCTGTCAAATAAATAAATAAAATCTTTAAAAACAAAACAAAACAAAACCAGGAGGTATGGCAGAGCAAAATAACACAGCTAGGGAAAGGAGTTCAAGCCCAGCAATGCGTGTTTAAGCAAGGTGAAGGAGGCATCTGCACACTGCCCATATGTGTGTTGCCAGAGCTAAGAGGTATGTGAGAAGGTTGTGGGAGTGGGGAATGTTGGTTGTTGGTAACAGGAGGTTGTTTGCATACAGGTGGGACTGATCAAATGAGTAAATACATTGATGCGATCCAAATTTCTTATTGTCAGAGAAGAGTTATATATACATATATATTCATATGCATTACACATATTAAAATGTGCATTTCTTTTAAGATTTTTACTTATTTATTTGAGAGAGAGAGGGTGCACTAGTGGGAAGAGAGGCAGAGGGAAAGGAAGTAGCAGGCTTCCTGCTGATCAGGGAGCCTGATGTGGGGCTTGATCCCAAGACTCCAGGATCATGACCCAAGCTGAAGGCAGACACTTAACTGAAGCTGAGACACCCAGGTATGCATTTCTAATTAAACTTTACTTTTTAGATTTATCTATCAATTTCTATATTTGTTTCTTTGATTAATAATGTGCCAATAATAACTGTAATGATAACTTAATCCAGATGAAGGAAAAATAACATTTAGGTCCTCTGGTCACTGAGAATATAAAAAAATTAATTTCAATTTATATACTTTTTTTATACCAGAAAGATACAAATTGTTATCAATAAAAGACCTCCAAGCATAAAAATGTATTATGTTAGGATAAAATTCTGTGGGAGAAATGGAATGGAAATATGAGTTCAAGGAGAAAATGGAACAATGTAAAATTTCTGGTTGTTAAAGAAGAACTTACTCATGATGATGGTGGGCATAAAGTATAGTATTTAAATTACATCAAATAGATATACTATGTCACTATAGTATTTAAACTATATGAATAGCTTTGTTGAAATGAATATTACAACTTTATATCAAGTGTCAATAAATAAGGTATGGCAGAAATCATATCTTTTGAAATTAATTGATGATGAAAAAATTTCACTGTCAATTTTTTTTCAAAGATTTTATTTATTTATCTGACAGAGAGAGAGATTACAAGTAGGCAGAAGGCAGGCGGGGGAAGGGGGAAGCAGGCTCCCCCCAGAGAAGAGACCCCGATGTGGGGCTTGATCCCAAGACCCCGAAACCGTGACCTGAGCAAAGGCAGAGGCCCAACCCACTGAGCAACCCAGGCATCCCTCATTGCCAATTTAAAAATGGACAAAAAAGTAAAAATAGTTTCCAAAAAATGTTAGGGACATGCAAACAACCCCTAAAGGTAAATATTTCATATGTGTTTATAACTAGAAATATAGAAATTCACAAAAATTAATGTTTCCAAGTCTACAATAGTGTGTGATAAAACCAGGAAGGTCTGTTTGACTCTGATCCTCTAAATTTCTCACTGCACCTTCATTTTCCCAGATTTCCCTCACTCCGATTCACTTCCTGTTCAGCTCACTGACCCTATGGAACTGACCTGCAGGGGCCACAAGACCACCACAAGTGCTTGGCTGCCAACTCACAAAAGCAATCACGTATCTTGAAAGAAGTTGCTGTGGCTGATATCGAAGAGGTTACTGCCTATGTTCTCCTCTAGGATTCTGATGGATTCCTGTCTCATGTTGAGGTCTTTTATCCATTTCGAGCTTATCTTTGTGTATGGTATAAGAGAATGGTCGAGTTTCATTCTTCTACATATCGCTGTCCAGTTTTCCCAGCACCATTTATTGAAGAGACTGTCTTTTTTCCATTGTATATTTTTTCCTGTTTTGTCGAAGATTATTTGACCATAGAGTTGAGGGTCCATATCTGGGCTCTCTACTCTGTTCCACTGGTCTATGTGTCTGTTTTTATGCCAGTACCATGCTGTCTTGGTGATCAAAGGCAAAGGAAACAAAAGCAAAAATGAACTTTTGGGACTTCATCAAGATCAAAAGCTTCTGCGCAGCAAAGGAAACAGTCAACTAAACAAAAGGGCAACCCATGGAATGGGAGAAGATATTTGCAAATGACAGTACAGACAAAAGGTTGATATCCAGGATCTACAAAGAACTCCTCAAACTCAACACACACAAAACAGATAATCATATAAGAAAATGGGCAGAAGATATGAACAGACACTTCTCCAATGAAGACATACAAATGGCTATCAGACACATGAAAAAATGTTCATCATCACTAGCCATCAGGGAGATTCAAATTAAAACCACATTGAGATACCACCTTACACCAGTTAGAATGGCCAAAATTAGCAAGACAGGAAACAACGTGTGTTGGAGAGGATGTGGAGAAAGGGGAACCTCTTACAATGTTGGTGGGAATGCAAGTTGGTGCAGCCACTTTGGAGAACAGTGTGGAGATTCCTGAAGAAACTAAGAATAGAGCTTCCCTATGACCCTGCAATTGCACTGCTGGGTATTTACCCCAAAGATACAGATGTAGTGAAAAGAAGGGCCATCTGTACCCCAATGTTTATTGCAGCAATGGCCACAGTCGCCAAGCTATGGAAAGAACCAAGATGCCCTTCAACAGACGAATGGATAAGGAAGATGTGGTCCATATGCACGATGGAGTATTAGCCTCCATCAGAAAGGATGAATACCCAACTTGTGTAGCAACATGGACGGGACTGGAAGAGATTATGCTGAGTGAAATAAGTCAAGCAGAGACAGTCAAGTATCATATGGTTTCACTTATTTGTGGAGCATAACAAATAACATGGAGGACATGGGGAGATGGAGAGAAGAAGGGAGTTGAGGGAAATTGGAAGGAGAGATGAACCATGAGAGACTATGGACTCTGAAAAACAACCTGATGGTTTTGAAGGGGTGGGGGGTGGGAGGTTGGAGAACCAGGTGGTGGATAATAGGGAGGCCACATATTGCATGGAACACTGAGTGTGGTGCAAAAACAATAAATACTGTTACGCTGAAAAGAAAAAAAAAAAAAGCAATCACGTAGAGACAATATACCTTCCCATAAACCTCTGCATGAACTCCCCCTTCTCAGTCCACTTTGGCAGGGGTGTTTGGCTTCACGAGTTTTCTATAAGCGCCAACATGTCCACCTGCCACAGTGCTTCAGGAGGCTGGTTAGTGCTTCCTTCTCTGGTCCTCCAGATTTCCCTTCTGTACTTTCATTTCCCTAGCTCCTCCCACAATTATGTAAAGTTTAAATCTTATAATAAATCTCTTATTCTTATAATATGCATGATGGGGGCACCTGGGTGGCTGAGTGGGTTAAGCCTCTGCCTTCGGCTCAGGTCATGATCTCAGGGTCCTGGGATTGAGCTCCCCCCGGCAGGCTCTCTGCTCAGCAGAGGACCTGCTTCCCCCTCTCTTTCTCTGCCTGCCTCTCTGCCTACTTGTGATCTCTGTCTGTCAAATAAATAAATAAAAATCTTAAAAATACGCATGATGACTCTACTTCTTCACTGACACAATTATTTTTACCTAAAATAATTCCTTAGTAATAGAATCTCAGTATTGGGAATATGGAATTGGTTCTCTGATCTGGCTAGATTTAAATATAATTAGGATCCTGTTGACAGTGACAAATGGGGCAATGATAGTCCATGGCATACAGTGAAAACATTACCTAAAGTGTCGCCTATAGCCACTTGGAAAGACCTTGCATGTCCAAGTGGTTGCTGGTGCAGAAAAATTTAGTGGAAATATGAGTAAATTTACCAGATTGATCTGGTTGGTTCTAAGTGTGCTGGAGAACATGGAGAAGGAAAAAATGAGATTAAGGCTTTAAAATTCCAACTGGAAGTCTTGCTAAGGAACCAAAAAGCTTCTATAACTGCCCTGAAGTTAACTCTATCTTCTATAGTCACAGAATTGAAATTTCTAAAAACCAAATCCAAAACTTAATCCAGAGGAAGGCTGTATAACAATGCAAATTTAATTCATAACTTCTCAGGGTCTCTTAGGGAATTGAATGAAAAAGAATGAAACCTCAAAACTTGAGAGGAGGGCATATAGGCAAATTCTAATAAAGCTGAGAATTTTGAATACCCAAATTCTGCAGTTCCCTTTGACATTTAAATCAGTATTTCTACAAGTTTCTGAGATCAACCTCCTCTTGTCTGAAGTAATTATAAAAGATCTCTTACTCAGTACTGCACATCCTCCTCAGCATCAACTCCCATCACCTCTCACTGCTTCTAGCTCTATAAACAGATTCACATCCCAGATGGCTCTAAGGGTCCAGCTACAAAGCACAACCCATAAGGATGAACCATACACATCAAGGGATGGGAGGGAGAATTAAGATTATTTTATTATAAGACACTTGCACTACTTGAGAAGTGGAATAATGTTATTTGAAAGTGGGCTTGAATTAGTTGCAAATTCTAGGGTAACAGCTGAATAAAGAAATAAAAGAAGTATATTTGATATGCTAAGAGAGCAGAGAAAATGGGATCATACAAAATGCTCAATTAAAACTTCAAAAAGTGGTGGGCACCTGGGTGGCTCAGTCAGTTAAGCATCAGCCTTTGGCTCAGGTATGATCCTGGGGTCCTGGGATTGAGTCCCACAAAGGGCTCCCTGCTCAGTGGGGAACCTCCTTCTCCCACTCCCTCTGCCCACCCTTGCCTTGTGTGCTCGCTCTCTCTGAAATAAATAAATAAAATCTTTACAAAAAAAAAAAACTTCAAAAGGCAGAAAGAGCACAGAGAACAAAATAGCAACAGAAAAAAGGCAACAAATAGAAAACAGTAACAGTAACAAGTATAGTAGAAATTGATCCATCTATATCAATTATCACTTTAGACCATTATAATAATAACCTAAATGCACTAATTGAAAGACAGATATTATCAGGGTGGATCAGAGACTCAACTATGTATTGTTTATGACAAGCTCACTTTAAATATAAAGATGGACATAAATTAAAAGTAATGTACTTAGGGGTGCCTGGGTGGTTCGGTGGGTTAAAGCCTCTGCATTTGGCTCAGGTCATGACCCCAGGGTGCTGGGATCGAGCCCCACTTTGAGCTCTCTGCTCAGTGGAGAGCCTGCTTCCCCCTTTCTCTGCCTGCCTCTCTGCCTACCTGTGATCTCTGTCTGTCAAATAAACAAAATCTTTTAAAAAAAAGTAATGTACTTAATTTTTATAGGTTAAATATAACTTAACAACTTAAAAAATTAGAAATCTTACAATGTCACCTTTCAGATCACAGTGGAATTAAACTAGATCAATAAGAGAATGATGGCTGGAAAATCCTCAAATATTTGGAGAATAAACAGTACACTTCTAATTGACACAGGGATCAACAAAGACATGTCATGAGAAATTTAAAAATATTTTGAAGTAAATGAAAATGGAAACACAGCCATCAAAATTGTGGGATGCGGCAAAAACAAAATTTAGAGGGGAACTTACAGCATTGAATATGTATATTGGAAATGAAAAAAGATCCAAAATCAATCATCTAAGGAAATTAGATCCATTTTAGGAAACTAGAAAATGAAGAGCAAATTAAATCCAAATTAAGCAGAAGAAAATAAGTAAGATTTAGAGTAGAAATCAATGAAATTGAAAGTAGAAAATCAATAGAGAAAAATCAATAAAATCAAAAGCTGGTGCTTTGAAGAAATCAATAAAACTGATAAGCCTCCAGCAGGTTAATTAAATAAAAAAGAAAAAGGATGCAAATTACTAATATCAAAAATGAAAGGGGGGCATTAATACAGATTTCATGAATATTAAAAGGATAATCAAGAAATAAAGAATTTATAAAACTCTATGTGCACAAATTTGATAACCTTAATGGAAAGTACCAATTCTTTGCAGGACAGAACCTATCAAAACTCAAACAAAAGAAACAGACATCTGATAGGCCTGTATCTATTAGAGAATTTGAATCAGTAATTAATAATCTTCCAAAACAGATAGCACCCAGTCCTAATGGGTTTACTGGTAAAGATCACCAAACAGTTAAGGAAGAAATTATGCCAATTTTCTACAATCCCTTTCAAATACAGAAGCAGAGGGAACACTTTATAATTCATTCTATGAAGTCAGAATTACCACAATTTCAAAACCAGTACATTTTAAGGCACAGAGATCTTTGGGATCAGGTAAGTGATTATGGTATTCCTAGAAAAGATAGATAATAACCTACTAAAGTCTTAGTTGATTTTTATAAGAAGAAAAGCTCTAAATCTAAAAGTTTCACTTGATTTACCATAAATTATGGTTCTCCAACCAATTCTTTTATTTGAACAAGTTTACACATTCAAACCCATTTAATGATGAATAGGTCCACTCCCCTGAAGCAAAGGTCCCGCTACACTGCCAAAAGTTTTATTGTAAATCTTCTTCCTAGGCTGTTTTCAAAGGGACATACAGCCATTGTGCTTGGTGAAAAAGAAATTACTAGACAATTACGAAATCAACAGATTAATGGGGTTTGCCTTATGTCCATCTTATAGGGGGCTCCCTAAATGAATGCACTTAATGGTTGTTTCCTCACTTATAGAATGCATAATTAGAATAAATATACTCAGGATGCCTTCGTGGCTCAGTTACTTACATGCCTGCCTTCAGCTCAAGTCATGATCTCAGGGCCCTAGAGCGAGTCCTGCATAGGGCTCCTTGCTTGGCAGGGAGTCTGCTTCTTCCTCTGCCTGCTTCTCCCTTTGCTTGTAATCTCTCTCCCTCTCTGACAAATAGATAAATAAAATCTTTAAAAAAAAAAAAAGGGAATAAATACACTCAGCAATTGGCTGAATCCCCACATTGTCCCCTGACCTGGAGACAGAAGGTTATTATGGTAGGAAAATTTAACGAAAATCTCTAGGACTATCTCTAGCTAACAGCATAGCAAACCAAAAGAAACGCCACATTTATAGAGGAATATTAGCAGATATTAATACCTTTTAATTTGCCTATGTGGACTGTGCAGAGGACATATTAATCTTAAAGAACAACAAGAGCATAGTACAAGTTTAATTAGGTGATGATTTAAATTGCAGCTGCTTTTCTAGATGTGGTTTAATCATCATAGCACAATAATACATCCCCTGGTGTGGTAGCTATTAATCTGGCAAATGCAGTTTGCCTCACCTAGAAGGGCCAGCAATAAATGCTAATTGTCTTACCTATATCAAATCTCCATCCCTTGTCATAATCATAATCCAGTCAAAGAGACCTTTATTGTTTCTTCATTCACAAGGTAACACCTTGGTCCACTACATTGATGTTATCATGCTTAGTGGACCTTGTGAAGAGGAAAGTAAACCTTTCTAAACATCATTAGACATATGTATACCCACTGGCTGGAATTTTTAGGGGTACACATATGTGTACCCACTGGCTGGAATTTTTAGGGGTCTAGACATTTGTATACCCCCTGGCTGGAATATTTAGGGTTCAAGAAGGATAAGTTGCTGCAACTGACTTATCCTACCTTTTATGCCTTTTTGGATTTTTGAGGCAGCATATACTCACTTGGGTCTGATACTACAATCTATTTACTGAGTAACCCAGAAGACTTCCAGGATTGACTAAAGTCAAAAAGCAAAACACAGTTATGAACAGGTTCAGGCTGTAATGCAAGTGGCTCTCTTACTTTGCTCATTTGACCTAGCTGATCTGATGGTGTCAGAAGTGTCTATGGAAGATGGGTATGTTGTATGAAGCTAATGGAAGGTCTCTAATGGTGAATCACAGAGCAAACCTTGAAGATTTCAAAACAAAGCCACCATTCTCTACATATAACTATTCTATTGAGAAACAACCTTTGGCTAGCCTTAGGGTTCTCATGGAAAGAAAAACACTTGATGGAGGTAACCAAATTACTGTGAAAATTGAGCTTCCCAAAGCTGTCTGTTTGAACAGGGTCTGACTCACCAAACCATAAAGTTGAATGTATACATCGGGTCTCCATCATCAAGTAGAATTGTTCATTATCAGGCTAAGAAAATCTTAGAAGCACAAGTTAATTCTGTAAGTAAGTATCTCAGACTTCCAAGTCTCATATTGCTGCTACATTACCTCCTATCTCAACCCACAAATATTTTCTATGATCTGATGACTTCAGAAGAATAAAAAAAATCTCAGCCTGCTTTACAGAGACTGCTGCATGATATGGTGGCACTACCCAAAAGTAAACAGCTGTAATACTACAGCCCCATTCAGGAGTGGCCCTAAAAAAATAGTTGTGAAGGGAAATCCTCCAGGTGGGCAGAAGCTCATAGTGCAGTTCTTTAAGCATTCAATTCTTGGTTTTGGCTCAGGTAGTGATCTCAGGATCATGAGATCAAGCTCTGAGTCAGGATCTACAATGAATGCAGAGTCTGCTTGAGACTCCCTCTCCCTCTATCCCTTCCTCCTATCACATGCTCTCTCTCTCTCAAATAAATAAATAAATCTTTGAAAAAATGAAGTCTGATAGTCTAAGTAGTCAAAGAACAGATTGGACTGAGCTAGTTTAAGGAATCAAGAATAGCTTTCCCTAAGTAAATAATGCCTACTTTCAATTCAGAAGCAGAATCAGAATTTAGCTAGTCCATGAAGGGGTAGATGTCAGATTGCAATGGAGAGAAAGATTATGATAAAGGCTTAAAGAGAACCAGGATAATTAAAGGAACCAAATGTGAGTAAGCATTAGAGTGCTGTAGGAGCTAGTAAGGGAAGATAAGCCTAGGGTTTAGTTGTTGAGGACCATGAAGGTTAAGGATTTTGAATTTTATCCAAAAAAAAAAAAAAAAAAAAAGGTTGTGACATTGTAGCAACTTAAAATATTAAAGTGACATGATTGGATTTGCCTCTTAAAAAATCATATGGTTTGGGTGCCTGGCTGGCTCAATTGGTTTAGCATTGGACTCTTGGTTTCAGCACTGGAGATATATATATATATATGTATGTATGTATGTATATATATATATACACACACACACACACATACACACACATATAGCTAAATATATATAAATATATATATCACTAAATATATAAAAATATATATATAAATATATATATCACTAAATTCCAGATATACACATAAACACATATATGTAATACATTTCTTTATCCATTCATCCACTGATGGACACCTAAGTTGTTTTTATATCTTAGCTATTGTAAATAAGACTACAATGAACATGGAAGTGTGTATGTCTTTTCAAATTAGTGTTTCATTTTCTTCAAATAAATGCCCATAAGTGGAATTGCTGAATCATATGGAAGTTTTATTTATTTATTCTTGAGGAACCTCTATACTGTTTTCCACAATGGCTACACCAGTTTATATTCCCATGAACAATACACAGAAGGATTCCCTTTTCTCCACTTCCTTGCAAATACTTGTATGTTTGATAGCAGCCATTCTAACAGGTGTGAGCTACTACCTCCTTGTGATTTTGATTTACATATCCCTAATGAGTAGTGATGTTGGATATCTCTTCATGTACCTGTTGGCCATCTGTACTTCTTCTTTTAAAAAGTGTTTATTCAGATCTTTTGCCCATTTTTTAATTGGATTGTTTGTTTTGCTATTGAATTTTGAGTAATTTATATATTCTGAAATTAACTCCTTATCAGATTTGCAAATATTTTCCCCATTCAGTTAGTAGGTTGCCTTTTCATTTTGTTGATGGTTTCCTTTGCTGTGCAGATCTTTTTAATTGATGTAGCCCCACTTATTTATTTTTACTTTGCTTTTGGTGTCAAATTCAAGAAATCTTCACCAAGACTGATGTCAAAGGGTTTACCACTTAGGTTTTCTTCTAGAAGTTTTATGGTTTCATGTATTACATTCAAGTCTTAATCCATTTTGGGTTAATTTTTGTGTATGGTGTAAGATAATGGTGCAATTTCATTCTTTTACATATGGCTATCTAGTTTTCCCAAAATTTATTAAAGAAACTATCCCTTCCCCATTCTATATTCTTGGTTCCTTTATCATAAATTGATTGGCCATATATGTGTGGGTTCATTTCTGAACTTTATTCTGTTCTATTAATCTATGCACCTGTTTTTATGTTAATATCATACTGCCTTTTTAAAAGAATGTAAAATTTTTTACTTATAAAATCTTTTAAAAAATGGATTGTGGTGGGTGTCAAATCACTGTGGTATTTAGATTCTACTGGATACATTTTAAAGTGATAGAACAATTTCATTTTTAAAGTTATATATTTATAACATATACCTACAATTAACTTTTTGTAACTACTTAATTTTCTAATAGAAAATATTAATCCTCAACTTAATTCTTTACAAATATCAAACCATTATGTTGTACATTATGTATGTATATAATTGATATTACATACTAATTACATCTCATAATAAAGCTCTTATGGAGCTATGTAAGCAAAATGTTTGCTTTGGCTATGTGTGATCTTTTGTGTTTCCATACAAATTTTAAGGTTGTTCGTTCTATTTCTGTGAAAAATGCCATTGAAATTTTGATAGAGGATGCATTGAATCTGTAAATTTATTTGGGCTCTATGGATATTTTAACAATATTAACTTTTCCAATCCATAAGCATGGAACATATTTCCCATTTATTTGTGTATTCCTATATTTCTTTCATTAATGTCTTAAAATTTTCAGTGTACTGGCCTTTTGTGTCTTTGGTTAAATTTATTCCTAGGTATCTGATTATTTTTGATGCAATTTGAATAGGATTGTATTTATTAATTTATTTTCCCGATAGTTCATTATTAGTATGTAGAAATGCAACAGATTTTTGTACATTGATTTTTCATCCTGAAACTTCATTGAATTCACTTATTCTTTTTTTTTTCCATTTTATTTATCTTTTCAGCGTAACAGTATTGTTTTTGCACAACACCCAGTGCTCCATGCAAAACGTGCCCTCCCCATTACCCACCACCTGTTCCCCCAACCTCCCACCCCTGACCCTTCAAAACCCTCAGGTTGTTTTTCAGAGTCCATAGTCTCTTATGGTTCGCCTCCCCTTCCAAATTTTTTTTTTTTAATAAACATATAATGTATTTTTATCCCCAGGGGTACAGGTCTGTGAATCGCCAGGTTTACACACTTCACAGCACTCACGATAGCACATACCCTCCCCAATGTCCATAGCCCCCTCCCCCTCTCCCAATCCCACCTCCCCCCAGCAACCCCCAGTTTGTTTTGTGAGATTAAGAGTCATTTATGGTTTGTCTCCTTCCCAATCCCATCTTGTTTCATTTATTCTTCTCCTATCCCCCTAATCCCCCATGTTGCTTCTCCATGTCCTCATATCGGGGAGATCATATGATAGTTGTCTTTCTCCGATTGACTTATTTCACTAAGCATGATACGCTCTAGTTCCATCCACGTCGTCGCAAATGGCAAGATTTCATTTCTTTTGATGGCTGCATAGTATTCCATTGTGTATATATACCACCTCTTCTTGATCCATTCATCTGTTGATGGACATCTAGGTTCTTTCCATAGTTTGGCTATTGTAGACATTGCTGCTATAAACATTCGGGTACACGTGCCCCTTCGGATCACTATGTTTGTATCTTTAGGGTAAATACCCAGTAGTGCAATTGCTGGGTCATAGGGTAGTTCTATTTTCAACATTTTGAGGAACCTCCATGCTGTTTTCCAGAGTGGTTGCACCAGCTTGCATTCCCACCAACAGTGTAGGAGGGTTCCCCTTTCTCCACATCCTCGCCAGCATCTGTCATTTCCTGACTTGTTAATTTTAGCCATCCTGACTGGTGTGAGGTGATATCTCATTGTGGTTTTGATTTGTATTTCCCTGATGCCGAGGGATGTGGAGCACTTTTTCATGTGTCTGTTGGCCATCTGGATGTCTTCTTTGCAGAAATGTCTGTTCATGTCCTCTGCCCATTTCTTGATTGGATTGTTTGTTCTTTGGGTGTTGAGTTTGCTAAGTTCCTTATAGATTTTGGATACTAGCCCTTTATCTGATCTGTCGTTTTCAAATATCTTCTCCCATTCTGTCAGTTGTCTTTTGGTTTTGTGAACTGTTTCCTTGGCTGTGCAAAAGCTTTTGATCTTGATGAAATCCCAATAGTTCATTTTTGCCCTTGCTTCCCTTGCCTTTGCCGTTGTTCCTAGGAAGATGTTGCTACGGCTGAGGTCGAAGAGGTTGCTGCCTGCATTCTTCTCAAGGATTTTGATGGATTCCTTTCTCACATTGAGGTCCTTCATCCATTTGGAGTCTATTTTCATGTGTGGTGTAAGGAAGTGGTCCAATTTCATTTTTCTGCATGTGGCTGTCCAATTTTCCCAGCACCATTTATTGAAGAGGCTGTCTTTTTTCCATTGGACATTCTTTCCTGCTTTGTCGAAGATTAGTTGACCATAGAGTTGAGGGTCGATTTCTGGGCTCTCTATTCTGTTCCACTGATCTATGTGTCTGTTTTTGTGCCAGTACCATGCTGTCTTGATGATGACAGCTTTGTAATAGAGCTTGAAGTCCGGAATTGTGATGCCACCCACTTTGGCTTTCTTTTTCAATATTCCTTTGGCTATTCGAGATCTTTTCTGGTTCCATATAAATTTAGGATTATTTGTTCCATTTCTTTGAAAAAAATGGATGGTATTTTGATAGGGATTGCATTAAATGTGTAGATTGCTTTAGGTAGCATGGACATTTTCACAATATTTATTCTTCCAATCCAGGAGCATGGAACATTTTTCCATTTCTTTGTGTCTTCCTCAATTTCTTTCATGAGTACTTTATAATTTTCTGTGTATAGATTCTTAGCCTCTTTGGTTAGGTTTATTCCTAGGTATCTTATAGTTTTGGGTACAACTGTAAATGGGATTGACTCCTTAATTTCTCTTTATTCTGTCTTGTTGTTGGTGTACAGAAATGCAACTGATTTCTGTGCATTGATTTTATATCCTGACACTTTACTGAATTCCTGGACAAGTTCTAGCAGTTTTGGAGTGGAGTCTTTCAGGTTTTCCACATATAGTATCATATCATCTGCAAAGAGTGATAGTTTTACTTCTTCTTTACCAATTTGGATGCCTTTAATTTCTTTTTGTTGTCTGATTGCTGAGGCTAGGACTTCTAGTACTATGTTGAATAGCAGTGGTGATAATGGACATCCCTGCCGTGTTCCTGACCTTAGTGTAAAAGCTTTCAGTTTTTCTCCATTGAGAAGGATATTTGCGGTGGGTTTTTCATAGATGGCTTTGATAATATTGAGGTATGTGCCCTCTATCCCTACACTTTGAAGAGTTTTGATCAGGAAGGGATGCTGTACTTTGTCAAATGCTTTTTCAGCATCTATTGAGAGTATCATATGGTTCTTGTTCTTTCTTTTATTAATGTGTTGTATCACATTGATTGATTTGCGGATGTTGAACCAACCCTGCAGCCCTGGAATAAATCCCACTTGATCGTGGTGAATAATCCTTTTAATGTACTGTTGAATCCTATTGGCTAGTATTTTGGCGAGAATTTTTGCGTCTGTGTTCATCAAGGATATTGGTCTGTAGTTCTCTTTTTTGGTGGGATCCTTGTCTGGTTTTGGGATCAAGGTGATGCTGGCCTCATAAAATGAGTTTGGAAGTTTTCCTTCCATTTCTATTTTTTGGAACAGTTTCAGGAGAATAGGAATTAGTTCTTCTTTAAATGTTTGGTAGAATTCCCCTGGGAAGCCGTCTGGCCCTGGGCTTTTGTTTGTTTGGAGATTTTTGATGACTGTTTCAATCTCCTTACTGGTTATGGGCCTGTTCAGGTTTTCGATTTCTTCCTGGTTCAGTTGTGGTAGTTTATATGTCTCTAGGAATGCATCCATTTCTTCCAGATTGTCAAATTTGTTGGCGTAGAGTTGTTCATAGTATGTTCTTATAATTGTCTGTATTTCTTGGGTGTTAGTTGTGATCTCTCCTCTTTCATTCATGATTTTATTTATTTGGGTCCTTTCTCTTTTCTTTTTGATGAGTCTGGCCAGGGGTTTATCAATCTTATTGATTCTTTCAAAGAACCAGCTCCTAGTTTCATTGATTTTTTCTATTGTTTTTTTTTGGTTTCTATTTCATTGATTTCTGCTCTGATCTTTATGATTTCTCTTCTCCTGCTGGGTTTAGGGTTTCTTTCTTGTTCTTTCTCCAGCTCCTTTACGTGTAGGGTTAGGTTTTGTACTTGAGACCTTTCTTGTTTCTTGAGAAAGACTTGTACCGCTATATATTTTCCTCTCAGGACTGCCTTTGCTGTGTCCCACAGATTTTGAATCGTCTTGTTTTCATTATCATTTGTTTCCATGAATTTTTTCAATTCTTCTTTAATTTCCTGGTTAACCCATTCATTCTTTAGAAGGATGCTGTTTAGTCTCCATGTATTTGGGTTCTTTCCAGCTTTCCTCTTGTGATTGAGTTCTAGCTTCAGAGCATTGTGGTCTGAAAATATGCAGGGAATGATCCTAATCTTTTGATACTGGTTGAGACCTGATTTGTGACCCAGGATGTGATCTATTCTGGAGAATGTTCCATGTGCATTAGAGAATAATGTGTATTCTGTTGCTTTGGGATGAAATGTTCTGAATATTCAGAACAGAACACAGAATATCTGTGATGTCCATCTGGTCCAGTGTGTCATTTAAGGCCTTTATTTCCTTGTTGATCTTTTGCTTGGATGATCTGTCCATTTCAGCGAGGGGAGTGTTAAAGTCCCCTACTATTATTGTATTATTATTGATGTGTTTCTTTGATTTTGTTATTAATTGTTAGTAATTGTTATTAATTGGTTGATATAGTTGGCTGCTCCCACGTTAGGGGCATAGATATTTAAAATTGTTAGATCTTCTTGTTGGACAGACTCTTTGAGTAGGATATAGTGTACTTCCTCATCTCTTATTATAGTCTTTGGCTGAAAATCTAATTGATCTGATATAAGAATTGCCACCCCAGCTTTCTTCTGATGCCCATTAGCATGGTAAATTGTTTTCCACCCCCTCACTTTAAATCTGGAGGTGTCTTCGCGTCTAAAATGAGTTTCTTGTAGGCAACATACTGATGGGTTTTGTTTTTTTATCCATTCTGATACCCTGTGTCTTTTGATTGGGGCATTTAGCCCATTAACATTCAGGGTAACTATTGAGAGATATGAATTTAGTGCCATTATTAGTCAGTAAGGTGACTGTTACTGTATATTGTCTCTGTACCTTTCTGATCTACTACTTTTAGGCCCTCTCTTTGCTTAGAGGACCCCTTTCAATATTTCCTGTAGAGCTGGTTTGGTGTTTGCAAATTCTTTCAGTTTTTGTTTGTCCTGGAAGCTTTTTATCTCTCCTTCTATTTTCAATGATAGCCTAGCTGGATAGAGTATTCTTGGCTGCATGTTTTTCTCATTTAGTGCTCTGAATATATCATGCCAGCTCTTCCTGGCCTGCCAGGTCTCTGTGGATAAGTCTGCTGCCAATCTAATATTTTAACCATTGTATGTTACAGACTTCTTTTCCCGGGCTGCTTTCAGGATTTTCTCTTTGTCGCTAAGACTTGTAAATTTTACTATTAGGTGACGGGGTGTGGACCTATTCTTGTTGACTTTGAGGGGGGTTCTCTGCATCTCCTGGATTTTGATGCTTGTTCCCTTTGCCATCTTAGGGAAATTCTCTCCAATGATTCTCTCCAATAGACCTTCTGCTCCCCTCTCTGTTTCTTCTTCTTCTGGAATTCCAATTATTCTAATGTTGTTTCGTCTTATGGTGTCACTTATCTCTCGAATTCTCCCCTCATGGTCCAGTAGCTGTTTGTCCCTCTTTTGTTCGGCTTCTTTATTCTCTGTCATTTGGTCTTCTATATCACTAATTCTTTCTTCTGCCTCATTTATCCTAGCAGTGAGAGCCTCCATCTTTGATTGCGCCTCATTAATAGCTTTTTTGATTTCAACTTGGTTAGATTTTAGTTCTTTAATTTCTCCAGAAAGGGCTTTAATATCTCCAGAGAGGTTTTCTCTAATATCTTCCATGCCTTTTTCGAGCCCGGCTAGAATGTTCAGAATCGTCATTCTGAACTCTTGATCTGACATATTACCAATGTCTGTGTTGATTAGGTCCCTAGCCTTCGGTACTGTCTCTTGTTCTTTTGTTTGTGGTGATTTTTTCCGCCTTGTCATTTTGTCCAGATAAGAGGATATGAAGGAGCAAATAAACTACTAAAAGGGTGGCAAAGACCCCAGAAAAATGCGCTGTAACCAAATCAGAAGAGACCCCTAATTGTGGGGGGGAGAAAGGGGATAAAAACAGGTTCTTTCAGAAAGTGGTTGGTTTTCTGTTTCTAGAGTTGCTGTTCTTCTTCTCTTCACTCTCCCGTTGGATTTGTAAGTGTTTGCAATGTTTAGATAAGCTATCGAGCTGATCTCCTGCTACCTGATGTATTCTTAGGCTGCTACTTCTCTGCCATCTTGACTCCTCTGTCCAAATTCACTTATTCTAACAGGTTTTTTTTTTTTTTTTTTTTTGTGTAGTCTTTTGGGTTAATCTATGTACAGTATCATGTCATCAGCACATAGTGAAATTTTTGCTTCTTCATTTACAAATTGGATGATTTACAAATTCACTTACAAATTTATTTCTTTTTTATTTCTTTTTCTTGCCTAATTGCTCTGGTTAGGATTTCCAGTACCACATTGAGTAGCACATACTATATTTGCTTTATTCCTGATCATAGAGGAAAAACTTTCAACTTTTCATCACTGAGTCTGATGTTACCTATAGGTTTGTCATATATAGCCTTTATTACTTTGAGCCACAGTCCCTCTACACCCACTTTTTTAGACTTTTTATCACAAATTAATGTTGAATTTTGTCAAATGCATTTATTAACATAACTATAATTTGGTATCCTTCATTCTGTAAATGTGGTTTATCACATAAACTTGCAGATGTTGTCATCTTTGCATCCCTGAAATAAATTTTGACTTGATCATTGCATATGGTCCTTTTGATGTATTGATGGATTCAGTGTGCTAATGTTTTGTTGATTAACAAATGTTAATCATGATAGTGGCCTGTCATTTCCTTTTCTTGTGACATCCTTGTCTGGTTTTAGTATCAGGGCAATGCTGGCCTCCTAAGACTAATTTGAAAGTGTTCCTTCCTCTTGTATTTCTACAATAATTTGCGAAGATTGGTATTAATTCTTCCTTTATATGTTTGGTAGAATTTACCAGTGAAGCCATCTGATTTTAGACTTCTGTTTGTTGAGAGAATTTTGATTACTGATTCAATCACCTTACTGATAATAGCTCTGTTCAAATATTCTATTTCTTCCTGATTCAGACTTGGTAGGTGTATATTTCTGGGAATTTATCTATTTCTTCTAGATTGTCAAACTTGTTGGTATATAACTGTTTACAGTAATCTCAAATGATCCTCTGCATTTCTGTGGTATAAGTTGTAATGTCTCCTCTTTCATTTCTTTGTGAGTCTACCTGAAGTTTTGTCAATCTTACTTATCTTTTCAAAGAACAAGCTTTCAGTTTCATTGATCTTTTCTATTGTCTTTTAGTGTCTATTTCATTTATTTCTGTCTGTTTTTTGTTATTTCCTTTCTTCTACTAGTTTGGGCTTCATTTGTTCTTTTCTTGTTCCTTGAGGTATAAAGTTAGATTGTTAATATTTGAGATTCTTCTTGTTTCTTTATGTAGGCATTATCACTATGAACTTCCCTCTTAAAATTGCCATTGTTGTGTCCCATAAATTTTGGTATATTGTATTTCCATTTGCATTCATCTCAAGGTATTTTTTTTTCTTTTTCACCCACTGATTATTTAGTGAGATGTTGTTTAATCTCCATATATTTGTAAAATTTCCACTTTTCTTCTTGTAGTTATTTCTAGTTTTATACCGTTGTAAAATATACTTAGTATGATTTCCATCTTCTTCCTAAATTTATTAAGATTTGTTTTGTGGCCCAACATATGGTATATCCTGGAGAATATTTCATGTGCACTAGAAAAGAATGTGTATTCTGTTCCTTTTGGGTGAAATATTCTGTATTTATCTGTTAAGTCCATCTGGTCTAATGTGCCAATTCAGGCTAATATTTCTTTAATGATTTTCAGTTTGGATGATCTATGTCTTGCCATTGATGTAATTGGATTTAATTATAATTAAAGTCCCTTATTATTATTACATTGCTATTTATTCCTTTAGGTCTGTTAATATTTGCTTTATATATTTAAGTGTCCCTTTTTCAGTAGCTAAATATTTAGAAATGTTATATCCTCTTGTTGGATTGATGGCTTTATCATTATGTAATGTCCTTCTTGGCCACTTAGTACAGTCTTTGTTTTAAAATCTATTTTGTGTGATATAAGAATAGCTCGCCCAGCTTTCTACTGGTTTCCATTTGCAAGGAATATCTTTCCACCTCTTCACTTTCAGTCTCTGTGTGTCCTTACACCTGAAGTGACTCTTTGGTAGGCAACATACAGATGGATTATTTTTCTTTTATCCATTCAGTCACTCTATGACTTTCAGTTGGAGAATTTGGTTCATTTAGATTTAAAGCAGTTATTAATAGGGGTCTACATATTGCTATTTTGTTCATTGTTTTCTAGGTGTTTTATTCCTTTCTTCTTCTCTTGAACTTCTCCTTTGCAGTTTCATGACTTACTTTAGCAGTAAGCTTAGATTCCTTTCTCTCTGTTTAGGGTTTGTAGCAGGACAGAGTAGCATTTGGGATCAAGCCCTTTGACATGGAGATCAAGCAAAGGAATAACTCATGAAGGAGACTAAGAGACAGCCAAAGGTAAGAGGACTTTCAGGAGTGTATTGTCCTACAGGTGCAGAGAAGAAAGTATTTCATGAGACTGAAGGAACTGCTGAGAAGGCAAGTACGATGATGACTAAAAATATGAACAGTAAATCCACCACCAAGGAATTGCATTATTGGAGGTCTTATTTGAGTTATTGGAGCTATATTTCGTGTATTAAAGATCATATCTTATATTAGAGTTATATTTCAGAATTCTATCTCAGAATCCTATCTCTGAAGAATTATATCCTTCAGATTTTGGTCACCTGGGTCTAGGGCTCCTAGACTGCTGCTTCATGAATTAGGAAAAATACCCTTGCTTCCTTTTACATTACATGTCATTACATGTGATATCTGGGTGACAAAATGATACTACTTTGTGTTACTGTGCTACTAGTATCTTGCAATCTTGCAAAAAATTCAGCAAAATTGTTCTCCCCCCTCCTTTAAAGCCTTCATTTTTTAAGGCTCTGTCTCAAGTTCCAAAGGAAGTGAGGGGAGAGAGAGGTAAAGACATAGGAAAAAGGAATGACTACTAATCCCAAAATTATCCCTTCTCTCTCCTATAGACTCTAGCTCTGAACAAGTTTGTGTATTTCATGTGGTCCAAAATCTCTTCCAAGTGGACTGGTGGCAGGACCACTCCTTTTTTTTCTTTTTCTTTTGTCCTCAACACTGATAAATCCTTGTACTAAACACAATGGAGCTGTCAAAATGAGGACCCTGCTAAATACAAATTGAGATGTTTTCTTTCCTAAAGAGATATCTTACTGAGCCTTCAGAGACAACTTATTTGTTATCTTGGCATGTGACTCTTGCAATGTCTGAAAATCTACCGTACATTGTTTTTTTTTTTTTTAGAAAAACAAAACAAAATTCAGTAAGATCAGTCCCAGTATCTATCCCTGTGACCTGAACTGTTCTTTTTATTTCTCAGAAATAACTAATTAAGCCTACCCCTTGCTCTCTCACTTAGATCTGTATTCATGGTGTTTTCCTCAAATTAAAGTTTCAATGTTGTGTAAATATTGACCCAAGATTTAGAAATATTTTTTAGAAGAACTAAATTGCAAGGCAGGCTGATACAGAAGAGATCTAAAAATGCATTCTCTATAGTGAGGCAAACCTATATAGTAGAAAAAGTACTACTGATATTCAGATTAACAAATGAGTATTCATCTTCTTCCACAATCTGGCTCTTGAACTTGGTCAAGCTTATAGGAATATTGCATAGATAAAATGTATACGAAGTTATTTAGCTTGGTGATCAGCACATAGTGGATACTCAATAAATATTAGTTTCATTTTATTTCTTAACATTAGTTTTCTAATTTTCATTCATTTAACAAATATTTCTGAGAATTTACAAAGTGACACATACTCTGCCAGCATTATGTGCACACCAATGAAATACAGACAGAGACAGTGCTTGTTGTCAGGGAAGTTACCAGGTATGTGTGTAAAGTGAAGACAATATTCAGCTCACTAGAAGATCAGGCAGTCAATGCCTTATTGACCCAAAAGACCTATGCAGGTTCATTTTCATACTTTTAATTACAAAATAACTGTGTTTTGATTCCTGATACAGAAATACAGAGAAAAGTAGGAAGGTAGAATTCTAATATATATCTCAACTTTTGTGTGAGCATAAGAAAATTCCTTAAAGCATTACACTATGTTTGTTTGGCATGAGGGCTGTATAAATGCCAAAGGGCTAAGTGTTTTTGCTGAGACCGTCAGTGAAAATCTAGACAAGGAATAGATTTTTAGATTTCTGACATAAATTAGAAGCAAAAGCAAATAGACATGGGGAAAGAGAAAGAATTTTGGGGTCCTGGAACACCCACAGGTGGTAGGAGGAAACTATGAAAAGCCTACATTAGTCCTTGCACTTTTCTAGACCAAGAATCTAGCCTGAGAGGCAAGTGGAGAAAAGACACGGTATGACTATAAGTGGGATTCTCTGAGGCATTTATCAATGCAGAAAGTATGAATGTTGATATTTGTCAGTCCACATACACCCTGATTGGCCAGTCACTGTCATTAGAGTGTCTTTAAGAATGGGAGAGAGAGGATACCATTCTTCTCTAATTTCCCTAACATCTACTTACATTTCTGAAAGAGAAAATGATTAATTTCACTTAATTTTTAAAAATTGCTGTTGTTGAAGATGATGACTTTAATAATTAATTTTTAATAATTTTAATAAATTTATATTATTATATTTATGTTATATACTTTAATAATTTTGAAATATTATATGCTCATTGTTCAGAAGAAATTTTTTTGATAGCTTCTAGACGTGGGAGAGTCCAGTAGCTTCCTCAAATAAAAGACGTGAGTTGAATTGCTTTACATTACAGAGGCAGGTGGTATTTGATATTTGAAGAGGAAAATTTTGGAGTGAAAGTAGAACCAGAAAGTGTGAACTTTTTCCGGGAGAGGAGAAAGATGTTTCATATTGCAATGTGGTCTGAGAGGGTTGGGGACATAAAATGTTGAGGATATGTGTGAGTGTGTAATTTCGCATTGCTGTACAATGTGATTTCTTACAAAATTGCAGCAAAGACTTTATTGCCTGCTAGGTTTGGTTTCTTGTAGAAACAAGTGAAGTTACAGAGTTCTGCCTTCTGGTTGCTAGTTGCTGTAGGGTCAAAACACATCCCACACATGCAGTCATAGGAAGCTCTTGGCTGATGCTGGGTTATAAATGTGTATACTTGTTTTAGTTGTATTTCAACCCTGGTAAGCAAACAATTAGACTGCTTTTCAGAATTATTACAAATCAATTAATTTCTTCTTGTAGTAGTGCAAGGTTTGCTCATAAATCAGAATATTTAAAACTTCCAGTGTATATATAGTTGCATTTATTAATTGCTTTTATAAATACAAAAATTGGGCAATATTGGTGGAAAAAATGCCAGACTTCAGAGAAAAGGGAAAAAGGAATGGGTCAACCACAGAAATGTTCATGATCACAAAACTGCAGAAGGAAATAAGAAAAAAGTCTCTGAACACCTTCCAGGAATAAATTTGACCATTTTTCAGTTAAGCCTTGAACAATTAAGAGAAGGGTGGGAAGAAATCTGGAAACAGAGTTCAAACAGAGAGGAATGGGGGATAAAATATGAATGGATTTTTTCCCTTAGGTTTTAAAGAATGGGGTGGGTATGCAAGGACCAATTGTGAGTCCAAGTTGCAAGCAGCCTGATAAGAGGGATGGGACTCTGTGAAGGAAGGGTCACTGTGACAGAGCGAGTAAATGAAATATAACTTGTTAATGTGAAAGAAAAATTGTCTGAGTCTTATTTGCATCAGAAACTTTTTGCCCAATGAAAAGGAAGAACTTAGTATTCCTAAAAAATGCTTTAGTGGTTTTTCGATAAAATTTCATGGGATTTGGACTTGGGGAAACTCACCCTTGTTGACTGTCACCCATAAGCCAAGAGCTGAATCATTTTAAGCTGTTCTTTTCCTTTTGTAGCTAATCTAACAGTGATTAGCTAACATTCTTTTTCCATAATGTTCCTAATCAGAGTAAATGGTTGAATGGACCTCCTAGAGCATTTCCTTCTTGCAATATTATACTAAAACTTTGATTCATAAATAGTGTGCAGTTTTTCTTTACAATTAGAATCATTTAATAAACACGATTGCTGTATCATCCCAGAAGCTGGGAGGCTAGTGTTACTCTAGTTCAGTTCATCAAAAAGAAAACAATTCCAAAATGAATGAATCTAAGAGGCATCACCATTGTTGTGCTATCTGCTCCTGAAAATTTTTTTTTAAGATTTTATTTTTAAGTAATCTCTTCACCCAATATGGGGCTCAGATGCACAACCCCAAGATCAAGAGTAGCATGCTCCACCAACTAAGCCAGTCAGGTGCTCCTGCCCCTGAAAAAGTTCTGTGGTACCCCAGCAGACACTGTGTATTTAGTAGGCACTGTGTTGTGTTGCTCAGAGTCTTTGTCAGAATGGGAGAACCCGTGCTCGCAGCTTCTGAAGTTTACCAGCTGCTTTCAGAAACTGTCTTCAGCTGAAGAGAACTCCCTTGTCTGCGGTCACCCTCCTCACCATCCTGAGGGTAGTCCATAGCAATGGCTCATTGCTATTGTACTCTAAAGATCTAACTCTTCACCTTGGGACAAATTCTGAAGCGCCATCCGAGTTCTAGATATCCTTAGGGGCTGAGTCTTGTTGAAACTGCATCCCAGTCCAAATTCTCCCTCTGTCTATGCGTTTGCTTCACTCTCCCACCCCTGGTGCTGATTCTGAGAGTCTGCCCTAATAATAAATCCCTGCACTGGTCTCTCTGAGTCTGTTTCCCAGGACCGTTCTTGTTAGGGGCAGAAACAGCAGAACCTGGTAGGAGAGAGGTGGTGTGGGTAGATTTTATTTTGGACCAGGACACTTTATTGCTTCTCCAAGACCCACCCTAACTTGATCCAAAAAAAAAAAAAAAGGTTTTGACTCTATAAAACTTTCCTTTAGTGAACAGAGCTCTGCTGTAGCTGGGGAGTGAGGGTAGGGGGAAAGGTTCTTATATAAAGGAATGCTCAGAGAGATCCTTGTACTTTCTGTCCTCAGAAATCTGGTTTCAAGGCCTAAGCGGGAAACGAAATGTTGGAAAAGCCAGTAAGTGAGTCAGAGAGAGAGAGAATTAATCTCAAATACTGGCATAAAAGTAGGGTCAGATCGTGAGAATGAGCTAAGGTTTAACATGGGACTGTGAATTTGTAAGCCAGAGTATTCAAAACTCAAGTGTGCATAAGTAATGCCAAGACTATTAAACAAGAAATGACAAAACTATTTAATCTATTCCTTGACTCTTGGAGATAATCAGAGCCATCTGTTCCACCATTTTTAAAGCCGCTTCAAAATAATTACATTCCTGTCTTACCTAAAATTGTACTTTATAAAAAAGAGATTTAAATGTAACAATACTCTCTATCCTTGGGTCACTGTTCGCTCAACAGCATTTCATTTAATAAGCATCTTTGCCTGCCATGTCCATATGTGTAAACTGAGTGCTAGGTTAATACTATAAACTGGCTTTTTGGAAGAAGAGAAAACTAAAGGGAAATTAAGTACCATTGTTTAAATTGTAAAGAAAGCCAGAATAAGAGGAAGTAATAATAACTTAAGATATTTGTAGTCAGGTTCAGGGCTGGTATCTAAGATGCCTCACTATTTACAATGTGACAACTGAACAATAACTTTCAGGCTTATAGCACTCTCAGGTCTCAGTGTATACCATTACTGTCATCTCAGCTACAATGGGGATAGTCACCTTAAGGAAACAAGAAAGTGGCATATTTTATATTTTAATTAGGCAAAAGTAGCATATCGACAAGCTAACCCCTCAGCTGGGCTGAATATTTCTGGTTAACTCATTTCTACTTACTCTTTGTCAGTGGAGCAGAGGTGCTCAAATGTGAAAAAGGAGAAACTCCAGGCATTTCTATTTTCATATATTTACTCCTCGAAACGTAATCCTCATAACCTTATAGGGAAGGTAGTCATATCATTTTACAAATGGGAAAACTGAGAATAGCCTCAGAGTTAGACAAGGGCTGCAGCAGGCCAAGGTACAAAGCAGAGGCCCATTTGTTGCCAGGGGTTATCTTGGTTATGTGCAGTTCAAGGTAAAAACAGGATCCATAAAATTGGATAAGAATAGGTAAGACTGGTAAGAATAAGATAGGTAAGAATGACTGAACAGAAATGGTAAAAGGTTAGTGAAAGAAGGCTCTAAAAGGCAAGATGATACAGCGACAAGAGGGGCAACTTCTCAGTGGAATCAAGGAGCAGACTAATCAGGGGTGCTCTGAAACTCTTTGAATCTTGTCTTTCTGTTATGGAAAAGGAAGTGATACCTAGATCTGAGATTGGCTGTATGTAAGACATGAAGCAGTACCTGGCACTTGGCAAGTCCTCTCAATCTGTGTTCTTTCTTCTTTCCTTATCTTTCCTTCCTCAGCTTCACAGCTGTGCCCAGAGTGGTCTTAATTTTACAGAAGGGGATAAGAAATCAAAGTCAAGACAGAGCTCATGAAGAAGGGGGGAAAGAAAACCATAGTCGTTATTTAATTATGGATATAACTTAAAACCCAATCTTTATTTTATGTCAAAAGTTGAAAGGACCTTTCAGGTTTGAGTAATTAAATCTGATTTTAGGAACTTTTTGATATTGGGGAAAAAATATGGAACTCCTTGATATTGGGGGGAAAATATGTGGAGTCCATTTTGACATTTTCACAGGGGTACTTTCAAATATTTCCCAACAGCTGAAGCCAGAATGTAATCTACTCTTTCTCCATCACTTATTTGCCTCCTAGGAATTCACAAAATTAAAGCCATATGAGTGCACATGCTTGTAATCTCCCCCATTGTCACTCCACAATTTCATGTGGACTGGCTTCTTTTTGTTCTCCTTTCTGATGTCAATCCTTTTTGTTCTCTTAGTCCCAGCTCTTTGAAGGAAGGGTCATCTAATTCATTTTTATAGCTCCAGCAGGCCAAGTACAGTGCCATGGATAACATTTGCATTTAACAAAATGTTGTTGACTAAGTAAGTGGATTTGTAGATCTCAATCCAATGTAGTAGTATTATCAAAGTCAGAGTGGGAGAATTGGGACATACATGTTAAAATGCAGAGGGCTGTATCAGAATTCAAGTTCTGGAGACTTCTAAACAGGCTCTTTCAAATGAAAAGACACAAAGGAAATTGGGCCAGAATTCGAGATTAGATTAGAAAGAGAACAGAGAAAGAGGATGGCAGCTCTGACCACCTGGCAGATGAGGGTCAATGGGACAGGTAGGGGAAACTTTGGAGGATAACCCATCATCTGAATTTTCATGGCTTTTACTTTAGAGAATCAACTGCATCACTCTCTCCCTTTACTCTCTCTGATTTCACTTCTGTTTTTACTTGGAATTCTCTCTCCATGTGTTTCACAATCAATATTTCTGGAAAAAGATGACAAGGCCAGATGTTATCTGTATTGAACATACTTCCACATCTGCACGCCTCAAAGTTTAAAGGCCACCCTATGACTCTTTTAGATCTGTTAACCCTGGTCTAATTAGTATGGCCAAGGTACACAAGACACTAACCTTGGTAACCAATGTTGAAGGAACAGTTTGTGGCTCGTTTCTGAAGGAGGCTGCTGAGCAGTCAGAATTTTACACTTGCTCTCCTGTATACCTTATGAATGCCTGTGTTGGAATTAAGTTGGAATTGCCAGATTTAGTAATAAAAATGTAAATATAAATTTATAAAACAAATTAATTTGAATTTCATATAAACAACAAATACTAAATGTAGTATTTGGGATATACTTAAATGTGCTAAGATGGCTGCTTGGGCTTCACACATAGAGGAAAGGAGAGAAACAAAACTGTTCATTCCTGTTAAGGGCACTTTTCTGAACAAATACCTTAAACTTAGGTTACTGGTGAGATTTTGGTCACATGGTCACATCTAACTACTGAGAAAGCAGTCTTTGCAGTGGACAGTCACCTGCTCAGTTAACAATCAAAGACTATTACTGAGAAGCAAGGGGAAAGTAGATATAGAAGACCAACTAGTCATCTCTGTCAGAAAAGTGATGGGAATAAAGGTATGTTTCAGAGGTAAAATAAACTGAACTAGATTGTATATGATGATGCTGATGCTGGGTTGTGAAAGCGAAATAATAAAGTCTTTCAATTTTATTTCAACCAGGTAAGTTTACAGAATGGAGCTCCCTTTTAAAATAAATGGAAAATATAAGAGAAACATACATTCAAATCTTGTTACGTGAACACCATAAAACATTCAAAGTAAAATACTATACAGATACTATAGGAATATGACACAGTGGCTAACCAAATCTAGTAGATGACAGTGTGGCCATCCTTCTTCCACTTTCCTAAGACAGTGTGATTAACTGCAGGTGCTTGCTATTATTGTTAGGAAATAAAATGTTTAGCATGGTACCTGGTACATAGTAAATGTTCAATAGGTTGATTAATGTTTAATATTTTTACCTATATTTCCAAACAGAAAAGTCATCCAAGAAATCAAATGGAAATAAAAAATTGGAAAATAAAAGAAAAATTTGAGGATGCCGTGAAAAGTAGTGAGAGGGGCTTTCTGCAGTGGTTATAGAAATGTAGAGCACGGATATCATCCTGTAAGCTGGCTCTGCTGGCCAGGCAGTGACAGAAACCAATTTGTTTTCCCTTGGAGGAGACAGAAAAACTGTTGTTCACTGTATCCTTTTGGATTTCCTGGAAATTTGAACTTAGGACAGGAGGAAGGAGAGGCAATTGAAAGACCCTAGAATAAAAGTCAAAGATGAAGATACTACACATAAACATTGGTGTTACAGCTAGCCCAGCCATTTACAGCTTTAGGGCCAAGGACAGCAATGCAGTAGTAATTTATTAATGGAGCATTAAGAGCCACACACATGCAAAATACTTAGATTTATGTTATCACAACTCCAGAGTGGGGATTCAGGGGGAGTTGGTTAGAAAGTGGGTGCAGACAAGGCTGTCTGAAAGATGGTTCCCACCTTCTACAGCCAGAAACACAGACTTAGTTAGAAATAGCTCAGATATGGCAGAAAAATGTGATGGGGTAAAAAGTTGAGAGAGTGTTAAAGTATGGAGGATGAAGAGCTTAATTATGAAAGAACAGTTAGGGGTAATTTCTAGAGGGAAGTGAGATTTGAGTTGGACCTTGACGTGGTAGGTGAAATTTTAGTATTTATGGGAGAGAGGAATACTTTTCAGGCAGAGTGAATATCGTAAGCACAGGTGTGAAAGGGCAGACTGTGAGGGACACCATGGCTCAAGAATTAGTGTATATGTACCGTACTAGCTGTGGAAGTTACACAGCCGAGACAAATTGCAGAGGGTTTCTCATTGCAGATCGAAGATTTATGAGTTTGTCACAAAGGCATTAAGAGTTCTGAACAGAGTAAAAATAGAGCAAGTCTGTGTAGTAGGGATGTGCGATGGGGAGGATGGGCTGGAAAGGTCAAAGACCCAAGATCAGTCCACAGGCTGCTGTAATAGTCCAGAGAACCGTGGAAACAAAAACTTACATAAAGTAGAAAACACAGTAGTCTCAGACTAGTCTGGCAAGAATAGTTATTAGTTACTTATCAACAAGCAACGAGGGTAAATTACTTAATCAGAGGATCATTATATGTTCTCTAAAATGCTGCTCCAAATTACATCACAAGTTTGCTGTGGAAAGTAAATAAACATGTGTGAATTCCCCGGTGAATGGGCCTTACTCCAGCAAAAATATTTTCAAAGTTTCTCTCTTATCCTTTGTAAGAACAACCTGTGGGGCTTGTACCATTTCTATTTCGGCCCTTAGCGTTGTTGTGCAATAGACTGGTCTTTCTTCTCTCTTCCTGGACTGCGTGCCTCACCGCCCTGGTCTCCACTCCTGGCCTCTCTTGGGCAAGCCTTTGCACACAGTAGGCTCTCAGAAAAAGCGTGTGAGCAAACAGGATGTGCAGGGCGAAAGAGACGGCCCGGACCAGGCTGGAAGCAGCGCACATCCCAGGTTATCTGCCGCTCGCCCGGTTCTCTGTTCCCTGGGTCGCGCCTGAGAGATCAGGGTGTCACTGGGCAGCGGGCAGCGGGCACGGTCCCGACGCTGTTCAAGGAGCGGGGGTCCCTCCTCCTGAGGGGCGCGGGCTAAGGGATGAGGAACCCAAGCGACTCACTTCCAAAAGCGAACAGAAATCTCCCTCCTCCCGGCCTCCAGAGGTTCGTCGTCAGGAAATCCTAACCCCTTCCCCCTCTTCTCTGGCCCTCCTTCCGGCCCCTGGGAACCCCGGCGCCGTTTTCCAGAAGCCTCCTGGCCGGAGGCGGTCGCCGAGCGGGGCGGTGCGCGTGGGTGGGGGCTGGGCCGGGGGAGGGGAGTGCAAGAACTTTGAGAGTCAGCCTCGGGGGCCCGCGGTGACATTCCTGGAGGCGCCACGAGCAGGCCCGCCTCTGGCGCCCGGGCCGGGAAAGAGCCGCCGAGAGACGCCGCGGGAAACTGTAGTGTCGCCGCCCCGAGAAAGACCCCTGGCAGTCCGCTGCGGCCGCGCGGGAACCAGACGGCGGAAGACGTGTCCGCAGGCATGGCCCTCTTCTTGCTGGAGCTATCGCTGCCGCAGCTACTCAGCTTCCCGGGCCTGGCCCTCGCCGCGGCCCTGCTGCTCGTTGTCCTGTGCTTGCGCTCCCGGCGCACCAGGTAAGCGCCCCTGCGGCCTCACCGCGCAGCTCCGAGGCCCGGGCCACGCATGCGCCCTGGCCCCGCGGACCGTGCGCGACCGGGACAGCGGAGGGAGTACCCCGTCTCCCCGCTCCTTGTGATTTCAAGTGCGGATAGTCAGAACTTGCTGCGAGGCAGCGGCGTCTTGGGGGACTGTGTAATCACAAAGGCTGCTTCTGCGTCTTCCCCGTACATACGCATACATATTAAAGCGTTGGGACCGAATTCGATTTGCTGCTCCAGTATAGGTTGTATGTAATAAGCCCCAGGTTTGCATTATTCATTATGCATCACTCACGGCTTCCAAACAGACACATTTTGGGGCCGAGTTAACAATGAGTTGATGCTTTATGGCCTAGAATTTGTAGGGCATTTAGAGGGTGAATTTTCTTACATTTCCTTCAGAGAAAAGTGAAATGTTTCAGGAGAATGGCAGTGTACGGTATGAACAGTAACTCTGGGTGCTGCTCTGTGCCTCAGTTTACTTCACTGTACCTCATGTGGAAAAATGCGATAATAATACCTCCTGGGCATTTGGTGACTACTAAATGAGTTTATAGTGTGTATTTTGTGCATTTACTGTATTATTTTTATTAGGACAAAACCAATAACACAACGCAAGAAGTGTGTCACTTCTTTATCTGATTTGAAAATGTGGAAGTAAAAACGAATATTCCAAGTAGAAGCATTCACTCGAAATCACTATATTTTCTGTTTGAGATTAGATCTGTTTGCTTAGGTATATATATACAAAGATATGTTTATATGTATATGTGTGTATGACACAGGTTGTTTCTCAAAGGTTTGGGGAAAATGGCACCATTTTACTACATTCAAATATATAGGGACGTTTCTAGAATGTTCATGGATTAATACTCTAGAAGGGAGTATTGCTCTTCTTCCCCAGGCAGATTTTCAGTGATTTTGCTGATGTGTGCCATGCCCTCCCTCAGGTTGCCTTTTCCGATGGCTGTGCTCTTGCTTAGAGCCCAACTGGGAATTTAGGACACTCTAATTTCAGTGTTACTCTGTTCTATGTAGGTTCCATCTTCCACAGTGTCTATCCCTCAGCCAAGGCCACATTTAAAATAAAACCAATAAATTCAAGATACAATTTGAGTGGTGCTAGGAAACTCGGTTCCTTTCCAGCAAGTCATTAATTATATACATATATTTTTAAAAATGACCTTTTTTTTTTTTTTTTACTAATAATTGACTTAAATATAGATACTTTCTAAATTGTTATAAAGACAACATGTAAAAACAGTCTGGTTAGCAAGGCCAACTTGAAAACAAACATGTCTCTATTATTCTTTCCCTACCTCCCATTCCCTGCAAAAATGACAAAAGTTAGTCCCAGAACAATATAAAATAAATATAAAATGATTAAATTCTTCTAAATAAATGAAATACAGAGTGGAACTAGGGGAGAATTCATTTTCTTATTTCTTCCGGTTCCTAAGACCACCGGAATTCAATTTTTTTCATACTCTAATGCTCCTGCCTCTGACTTATAAGAACCCTTGTGATTATGTTGAACGTACCCAGATAATCTAGGATAATCTTCCCATCTCAAAGTCCTTAATTTAGTCACATCTGCAAAGCCCTTTTTGTAATGTAGGGTAACATAGTCATAGGTTTGGGGGATTAAGACATGGACATCGTTGGGAAACATCATTCTTCCTACCACAGTGCTCCCTCTAACCTCCAAAGATTTATGTTCATCTTACATGCAAAATATACCACCCCATCCCAACAGTCACAAAAATCTCAACCTATCATAGTATCAGCACAAGGCCCAAGATCTCATATAAATCTCATTCATCTCCCAAGTCCCAAATCTCACCATTTAAATCATGTAAATTAGTGTGGGGATCTCAATATGATCCATTTGGGGACAAAAATTCCCAAGAACATCGTGGGTCCTTCATGTATGTGACAGGGATTGACTCCATCAGTAAGAGGCTCCTCCACAGATTTTTCTTGGATCATTCAATTTACATTCCTGGCTTCTTTTGACATCGCTGAGGGGAAACAGTCACATGCTTCATCTTTTCGATGATTGACCAATACTCTACATGTGAATGAGTATGTATGATTAAATTGTCAAAAGTTCGAAATAGCCAATGTGAAAACAGTGAATCACTGAAGTAGGAATTATGCAGAAGTTATTGTGCACACACCAAAAAGACAGTTTGCAAACTGGAAGTGCTCAAACTGGAACATGGAATGAGACTCTGGGGTATATTTTTATAAAGCAACTTGTATAATGAGAGAGTAGTGACTGTTTATTCTTCACAGCAATGGGTTTTATTATTACAGTTTTCAGGGGTTACCTCATATAAATCTTGGGAAACAGTTTAAGTTTTGCTTATCATTTCCAGAGGCACAGGCAAGAAATAATCCAGATCAAGTTATTCTTGCAAAATAAGCTAAATTAAGCTTTGCCTGAATGACTAAACTGGTTCTGCCTGCCGAGGGAAGCTTCAAGACTCATCTCCATCTAGCTTTGATTTTAACCGAATACTCCAACCTTTTGATTTTTCCCAGGCACTAGCAAAATGTGTCCAGCCACATCCTTGGCTTTCTCTCCAGAGCCCTCCTCCTTGATAGTGTCCTAGTTTGCAGTCTGGATAGGCTGAGAATTTCCCAAAACATCACTTCCTGGTCCCTCTGTGCCCAAGAATTCTTCTCTTCTTCTACATCTTCCCTCTCACATTTTACTGTAAGCAGCAGGACAAACAAGGCTACCCCTTCAGCACATTGCTTCAAAATCTCTTCAGCTAAATATCCAGGTTCATCCTGTACAAATTCTATATGTAACTGCAGGACACAATGTAGCTGAGCTTTCTGCAACTCTAAAAATCCCTTTTGTCCAGTTTACAATGGCATATTCCTCCTTTCATCTGAGCCCTCATCAGCAGTGCCTTTGATGTTAATATTTTTATTTATGGACTATTTAGGATGCTATAATATTCTTTAAGGATATATATATATATATATATATATATATATATATATACACACACATATATATATCTCCCATGATCCTCACTTTCTTCTGGGTCCTCATCAGAGAGCTGGTAACATCTGTATTTCTACTCATCATCTATTCAAGGCAATCTGGATTCTTTTTCTATCATCTTGCTCAAAATTCTTCCAGCCTCTGCTCATTGACCAATCAAAGTCATGTCTTCTACATTTTTAGCTATTTGTCACAGCAGTGTGCCACTTCCAGGTACCAGAATCACACTAGTTTCCTATTGCTGCTATCCCAAATTTTCCCAAATTCAGTGATGTTAAGCAACATGGACCTATTCTCTTACAGTTCTGGAGGTCAGAGTCTTCCTGGACTAAGATTAAAATTTTGGCTGAGCTGAGACCCTTCCGAAGGTGCTGGTGGAGAATAGTAGGTTCTGAGAACAACTGAACTTGCACTGTATAAGTCTTCAACTAGAGAAACACCTCAAAGATTGAGCCCAGAAGAGGTTGCCTCACCAAGAGACATTTTCCAGACTACCTCAGAGAGAATCCCCTTCCTCAGCAGTAGATTCAAAGGGTCCATGAATTCTGTAACTCCTGACGGTGCCTAACTCTTCTGAGTCATTTTCCTTAACTCAAAAATGGAAACAACAGCTGTCACACTAGGTAGATGTGAGACGCAAAGTGCATGAGACGTGTGAACGCGTTTTGTAAAGTATGCTATCACTTCAAAGACAATGGGCTTGTACCATTATGTTTCTTTGTCACTTCCCAGAAACGCTTTTTTCCTAGTTGCTGTTTAGGAGAAAAAAATGGGGTGATTTTCCTTCCTTCTCTCCTTCCTCTACCCCAACACACATATCCCCATGCCCCCCAAATGCTGTAATTGGTAAGAAATACAATTTAAATGCTGTTAAGATGAGTCAAAGTAAAAATTCAGTGATTTTTTTTTAAGCTGTAAGATGTCAAGGTTATGTAGATAATGAGTTATTTTGAAATGTTGATTTGTTGACATGACTGTATCACGTAAGTCAATTATTTCCTCTTTCTAATTGATTAGTTACTCCCAAACTAGACATATGGTGCGCTAGATCCCTCACACTATTACCACTGCCTAGACAATGAGAAGAGCTAGGTTGCAATCATTAGTGGATTTTTTCTTGTGTCTTCCTCTTTGCTCATGACAAAATATAGGAAAAGGATATGGGCAGCTGAAAGCAAGTAATTTTCTGCTCAAGATTGTGCTGATTTCACAGGTGGATTTTTATGTTTTTACATAGGAGGTGCTAGAGAGAGCTCCAGGCACATTTGTGGCAACAAGTAACCAGTTATGCATGGTGCTACACTTTCCCTTATTAAACTGCAGTGTTTGGATTGGTCTTGTTACCATTTGAGACCAATTTCAGGTGTGCTTTGCTGTTTTATTTTGTAACTTAAAAAAAAAGAAGGTCCTGAAGGTAGAGAATCTTCCTATTATGTAATTATAGGAACGTGTGAGCTCTGAAAACCCTTCACTATTTATTTGTGTGCCCTTCAAAGTGACCATTTAATACATTGTTGATTAGGTCAACGTTAAGGATTGCTAAGTGCTGTAATCTTATTTGCTGATAAATCCTGGCTATCTTTTAGAAGATATTATGTGTTTATGTAAGAGAAATCAATTCAGAAGTTATAGTAGATGGGCGTAAATCGGATACCTCTGTAGGAATAAAATCTTGGAGTGCTTACCTTAGAAATGTAGGACTAGTTATGTATCTAAAGTCAACCATGACTTAGTGTTCCCTAATGAGGGGACTTTCTTGTAGAGGACAGTGTAGTGTAAGGCAAAGAGCATGGCTATGAAGTCAAATGGACCTGGACCCAACATCCAGCTCTATCCAACACTATCCAACACTATCATGCTGATTTTTGAGAGGAAGGTAAGGGAAGACAGAAAAGAATAATGTGGAGGCCCTACTTTATGCCATGCTTTGTGCTGAGATGTTTTGCATATGTTATCTCATTTAATCTTTACTGTGGTTCATGAGATAATTGTTACTAAACTATTTTTCAGAAGAAGAGACTAACACAATAAGAGATTAGCTCATTTTCTATGGTTGCAGATTTCCCCAGAAGTTGAGCTGGGTTTTTGATTCCAGTTCCCTTATAGCTATGGTAGACAGTAAAGCCCCCTCAGCCTCAAAGTTGTTCTCACCTTCATTCCTAGAACCTATGAATATGTTAGGTTACTTGGCAAAGGGAAGGTTGCAGATGAAATGAAGGTTATTAATCAGCTAACCTTAAAAGGAGGGATTATCCCAAACATTTGAGTGGGCCCAGTGTAATCACAAATTAACACTGGAAGAAGAAGGTAGGAGAGGAAGTCTACCAACCATGGGTGGCTTTGGAGATGGATTAAGGAGTCTAAGAGACAAAGAATGTGCAGGCAACCTCTTGAAGCTGGAAAGACAAGGTTTCCCCTCTAGAGCCTCCAGAAAAGAACCTAGCCCTACTAACATCTTGATTTAGTCCGAGACCCACTTTGGACTTCCGGGCTACAGAGCTGTAAGATAATACATTTATATTGTGTAAGCCACAAATTTGTGGTAATTTGTTACAGTAGCCACAGAAAACTAAGGCAGTAGTCATATATGCCATGGTCTTGGCCTTAAACTATATTGCCTATTTTTTTTTTTTAAGATTTTATTTTATTTGACAGAGACACAGCGAGAGAGAGAGAGAGAGAGAGAGAGAGAGAGAGAGAACACAAGCAGGAGGAGTGGGGGAGGGAGAAGCAGGTTTCCTGCCACAGGGAGCCTGATGAGGGGCTCCATGCTGGGCTCAGTGTGGGGCTCGATGTGGGGCCAGGGCTCGATGCAGGGTTCCATCCCAGGAACCTGGGATCATGACCTGAGCCAAAGGCAGACGCTTAACAACTGAGCCACCCAGGCGCCCCAACTACATTGCCTTTTGTAAGAAAGTTGAAAGAGTAGGAGAGACTGGGCCTTGGGTGACTTCTGGTTGCCTCTGAGGAGTAGGACAGAAAATAAGCATTTCTAAACACTCAGTGCCTTCATCACTATACTAATGCATAATAATTTGAGAATCTGGAGTCCTAAACTTCACAGATCATCATGGGCTATTCATTAGTCTCTGTTCCTTATCCATCAATATACAAATAAGTTTTGAAAGCTTTGTATGTATCGTGCATCTCTGAATCTTTAAAATCATTTTGAAAATAAGTCATAGATTGTTGGCATTGAGATCTAGATGTGAACTGGTCAGATTTCTTTCTTTCTTTTTTTTTTTGATTTTATTTATTTATTTGACAGACGGAGGTCACAAGTAGGAGAGAAGCAGGCAAAGGGAGAGAGAGAAAGGAGGAAGCAGGCTCCCTGCAGAGCAGAGAGCCTGATGCAGGGTTGGATCCCAGGATCCTGGGATCATGACCTGAGCCGAAGGCAGAGGCTTTAAACCACTGAGCCACCCAGGTGCCCCCAGATTTCTGATTTCCCAGACTTGGCGCATCCCTGTATTCTGCTGCCCACAGCCTGGAGGATAAAGCAGAAGAGGATCCCGAAGATTTGAGGAGACCTAGGGGGGATGAGATGTTGCACTTCACTGACTTCCCAAAAGTAGTAGAGCAGAGAGAACCATCAGCTGTAGAGGAAAGATTAACAGCCTCTTGTAGGAGAATATTTTTGTATTTTATCCAGAGTAAAATCCCACTGAAACTACTTCAGGTTACTCTTCTGTGAAAGGCAAAGGACAAAATTATAGAAAGCTACTTTGCTGAATAAGAGAAGGTGACATCCATTATATCGTGCATTTTTATAGCCAGAGTGCTCATTTTTATGGCTTTGGCATTTTTTTCAACACAGAAGTATTTGGGATGGGATTTTTTTTTCCTCTATAGGGAAGTGGAAAGGATTAATTAAGTCTATAATTGCTTAATGCAGAAATTAATAGAAATTTTAATAATAGTGCAACCATAACAGGATTTAAATCCTTTGTCATCTCTCCTCATAACTTTATCCTAAAGAGTTGATGATAATGAAGAAGAAACATCAGATGCCTTATTTTACTGACTAGTTTCTCGGTGAATATTTGTCATAAGAAATGAAGGATGAATGCATGAATGGACAGTTCGGTGCGGTAATTCTCTACTTCTAATATGGATATTTTAGAGTTGTAGATATTGATATCAAGGTATACAAACTGCGTACAAAATGATACATCAAATGTCATACATAACATGTTTTCTGCAGCTAATTAGAAAGTGAAGATGTCATAAGCAAGTGCTTACCTATCAGGAATATTTACAAATGGAGATCTTATCAGTGCAATGTTATTCTTTAGTGTAAACCTAACTGAAAATGTAGCGATTGGAGTGCATTCAATTCCTAAGATTCCTGCTTTTTCAAATTCAGAGTTTAAACAGATACTGTTAACTTTCCTTTTGGGTTTTGTAACTGTGCTTATGATTCCCTTCCCTGGCATAGATAGACAATGTACTTTATTTAATAGATGAGTGCTCCTTTGAGAAAGGGCTGAGCCTGGTTTGGTTAATCACATAAAATCACACACATTTAGGTCCTCAATACACTTGAATAATGGTAGGATGATTACTCAGAAACTATTAGAGACACCATGTTTTCTTCTTGAAAATCAAAATCGTGCTGGTGAAAAACATGGCTTTGTATTAGCTGTACCTTGGAACTATGAACATCCAAATCACTTTATCTCAGGAAGACAAGTGGTTTCCTGCTCAGTCACGTGTAGTGGGGATTTAGTGTCATGATATTGTATTTTGGCGGTGATGTCTTTTTGGGGCAGGATGTGAGGGGATAAATGTCTTTGCGTGATGGACAGTTAACCACTTTTCGGATAGCTACTCCAATATTGTTGATTCTTACATATTTTTGTGTATTGAGTATTATAATACTAGAAAATTATTTCTGGCTTGTTTATAATAACAGCCAACACTTTTGAGCACTTCCTATATGCCTATTGGACATAGAGACAAGTATTTTATATTCATTATGATGTTACATTTATTGACTCTTCCCTCACAATAACTTTGCTCATTTTATAGAGGTAAGAAGTAAGTCTCATTTAAATAATGTTCCCAAGGTCATATAACCGGAATGAAGTGCAGGTGTACTCAGATTCAGACCCACTGTGTTTGACTTCCAAGTCCCAAAATTTAACACTTTAAATTTATCTTTTTCTCTTATTCTTTTTAAATCTTTGCAAGAATGTTCTGACATATACATTTACCCTTTACTGAAAATATTATGATGTGATAAAACTTTTAAACATTACTAGTAGAAATTCAATTAAGACAGGAATGTATATGTTAGGACTTTAAAATAAGAATGTGTTAAAAATCTAAGAAAAGCAGATAATAATAGTCTGTTGTATCTCTCTTGCACTAGATTGTGTGAAAGTCACATTTGAGGGACAATATGAGAAAAATATATCTTTTTCCTTATATACTGGCTTTTGCACCCTTTCATTTAATAACTCAGCAGAGGATTTGAGATTCACTGCAAGTCCATGTTAAGATACAACAGAGAATAGGACAAATGACATAGGACCCTGCCCTTTTTTTCTTCCTCTGGACATACACAAATCTGCACATACTTAATGTATATAATTTGATGAGTTTGTAGATAAATATACATCCATGAAACCGTCATAAACATATCCATCACATGCAAGTTTTCTCCCATGTTTATATATGATGATGATGATGATGAGATAAGAGCACTTGACAAAATATCTATCGTCTTAGCAAATTTTAAGTATACGATATAGTATTATTAACTATAGACACTATGATATACAGATCTCTAGGACTTACTTATCCTGTATAACTAAAACTTCATGCCCTTTGACTAATACTTCTGTTTCCTCCTCCCCACGGCCCCTGTTAATGTTCATTCATTCTACTCTCTTCTATGAGTTAGACTATTTTAGATTCCTTATGTAAGTGATATCATATAGTATTTGTTCTACATCTGGCTTATTTTACTTAGCATAATGCCTTTCAGGTTCATCCAAGTTATCACGAATGGTGGGATTTCCTACCTTTTTAAGAGTTAATAATATTTCATTGTATGTATAGACCACATTTTCTTTATCCATTTATCTGTAGATGGATACTTAGATTGCTTCCATATCTTGGCTTTAATGAAAAATGAGAGTGCAGATCACAGGATCCTTATTTTAATTCTTTTTTAATATATATCCAGAAGTGTGATTACTGAATTATTCAGTAGTTCCATTTTTAATCTTGAAGAAATTCCATACTGCTTTCCAGAATAACTGCACCAGCATTCCTAACAATGGTGTACAAGGGTTCCATTTTATCCAAGTATTTGCCAACTCTTGTTATCCTTTTATTTTTTTTACGATTTATTTATTTATTTGAGAGAGACACAAAGAGGGTTTATTACACAAGTTGGCTGGAGGGTAAAGGGAAGAGGAGAGAGGGAATCTCAAGCAGATGCCCTGCTGAGTACAGAGCCCAGCGCAGGTCTCAATCCCATGGCCCTGAGATCATGACCTGAGTCTAAATTAAGAGTCAAATGCTTAATCAACTGAACCAGCCAGGTGCCCCTTGGTTCTTTGATAATAGCCATCCTGGTGAGCTGTCATTGTGGTTTTGATTTGCATTTCCATGATGATTAATGTTGTTGAACATCTTTTCATATACCTGTTGGCCATTAATATGTCTTCTTTAGAAAAATGTCTGTTTAGTTCCTTTGTCCATTTTTAATCTGTTTGTTTTGCATTTCTGTTGTAGGCGTTCCCTATAGATTTTGGAGATGAATGCTTCATCAGATATATAGTTTGTAAATATTTTCTCCCATTCTGTAGGTTGCTTTTTCATTTTATTGATTGTTTCATTTGCTGTGCAGAGGCTCTTTAGTTAGGTGTAGCCCCACTTGTTTATTGTTGCTTTTGTTTCCTGTGCTTTGGGTGTCATGTGCAAGAAATCATGGTCAAGAAGCTTTTCCTCTGTTTTCTAGAAGAGCGTGCCTCTTAACCACAAAGAATAGTAAACAGGCTGAGAGTCATCCCTTAATCTTTCTGAAAGCTTGTAAATCTGATTCAAGATCACTGTTTTCACAGGGAAAATAGTGTTGAAGCAACCTGGAATCAAAGGGGAAGGCTATTTCACCCTCCGGGAGTCAACTGAAGACAGTTGGGTGTGTCTCCCATTTTAACCCTCCTCAGAAGTGGGTTCCCCAAGCTGTTGAATGTGTCATTGCTGCAGTTATTATTGCACTTATAGAAGCAGCATTAAATATTGTGTGAGGAAGTGTTACAGACAGTTCAAATATTACTCGATGTCGCAAAGTGTAGTGGTTCTTGATATGTCTCTTGAATGCTTTCGGGCCTATAGTGAACGTTCAGTCTTGCTTTGGATTTCGAACGGCCGTTTTCTCCTGGACAAAGAATCTCAGTACTATATGCAGAATGTGTAACTTTGCCCTTACATTTCTTTGCAGGCATACATGCAAATTCTTTCACTATACATTCAGTGTGTGTGTGTGTGTGTGTGTGAATATATAAATGTATAAATATATGTGTGTATATATGTGTATATATTTCAAACTAGTTCTACCCTTTTTGCTTGTCAGTGTGTTGTGCCATATGGTATCGAGCATCATGCCAAAAGATAAAAATATTTCTAGAACATATGAAATCACCAGTCAACTGAAGAAGGGTAAAGACTTTTGACCACAGCATTTGTGACTCTGATGCATTTGTGGGCAATAGTACGTAGCTTCATACCCCAATTCTAAAAACAGGACATATTTCGAAGTTAAAATGGCACTTACTTTTTAAGGGAAGGAATCCAAAGGCAAAGGCTTCGAAAATTTTATTTTTCTAAAGGAATTGATTCAAATCAGTGTTTTCTTTCTAAACTGAAATTCTCCATATTTATTTATAGAACTTTCCCCCTCTTATTTTAATCTCTAGAGTTACCATACAGAGAGGCCTGGGAGATGGAACCCACCCACGGCAGGTGGATTGAGTCTTCTGGCTGTGGATAACATGGCCACTATGCAGTTTTTCTAACTTATTCCATAGACGGGATGTTTTAACCAAAAAAAGAAAGGTATAGGAAATCAAATCCCATAGCGTTCTTAGGGCCCATGGAGCAAAGCCATAATAACAATGTGATTTCAGAGCTATTTACTCTCCAACAATAAGCAATAAGCATAAGCAATCTGGGCTATAATATGCGGTACTGTGCTACTCAGATTTTACTCATTTTAGATCTCAAGTAGACCTAGATTTCTTTGTGCCACATTGAATATTGTTTTCAACTACTCAAGTGACAAAAATGAGGGAAAAACAGTAGTTTATTTCCTAGCTAAGGATTGAGTGTATTTTCTTTTTTTTTTTTTTTTACCAGAGAGGTACAGTATGATATAAAAAAGAGGAAGTGCCATTGCCATGACATTTGTGGCTAACAGTTCTGTAAATAGTACTTATGTTCTTTGACAAAGATCTAGTCCTAACTTTTCATCTCTTCACTAATTGATTCTTCTTCTTTTGTATTTATTCATCTTCCCTAATCATCTTTTTTTCTTTCTTTCCTTTTTTTTTTTTTTTTTTTTTATAAAATGGCCCTGCATGGGGGGCTTGGATTTTATAGGATGGATCCAACAAGAATAGTCTTGTTAGAAGTCATCTTAGCAAGGCTCCTTCTCATTTTATGATTTATGTCTGAACCCAGCTGTATTGCAATATACTTCTTAGGCAGTGGTTGCTTTACCACTTTGTTCTTGTGCTTTTCCCTTTGTTCACTGGACATCTACTATAGAAAGTTTCTTTAGTTCCAAATATAAGTTAATGAAGTTGAGGAGGTAGGTTAAATGTTCTTAATTACACTACATTGGAAGATATATGCAAATTATGCTCCACTTTATAAGCAACTGTAATATTTTTAAAGGGCTAGTCTTTCCTTTTTTAGGAGCTAAAGTGACTGATTCATGTCAGTTTCCTCAATCTGCTTTAGTGGGACTAAGATAACTCAGTCCCTCTTTGAAACTCTGTATTTGTACTCTTTTAAAACAGTCATGTTTGAGAAGAAATCCTGGCCAAATAGAACCAAAAACTGAAATAGTGTCTATTTTTGGACTTTAAAAATTGTTCATGTCTTGGAAAAAGGAACACATAACCAAAGATTCTCAAGCACTGTTTATATGATAGGGTAAGAGGACCTTTAGGTATTTTAGGATAACTCAGATTTGTAGGACGTCTCATGGTCTGTGTAGCAAATTTAGAATAATTCTAAGTTAATCATTTAAAATTGATCATTATTTGTCAACAGCTTTGAACAATGACAGTTTTATTAACATAATTATGATATACGCAGATTTATTTTCAAATCCCCTTCCTTATTTATAATTTGTTATCAATAGAAGGAAAAACAGGGAAGAGACATACAGGGACATTGTTTCTGTCTGTTACAGGTTGACTTTAGAAAAATGACTAGAATTTCAGGTACCTCTAGAGCTTACTTTTCACAGGTCTCTGAAGCCTTGCTAAGATCAAGTAAAGAAGAATCCACAGTAGTAAGTACTTTTCTTCTCTAGTTACAGTCTCCAGGCTGTCACTGAAATGCTGCAATTACAAACAGATTCAGAAAATAACTTAGAAAATTCATTTTTACTAGAAGAGAACAACAAAGATCATGATATTTGTGAAATCAGAAAAAATGAAATTCCCACAGGAGAGGAAATGGCATGATAATATTTCTCACTCTCTCTGAGCCTCAGTTTTCTCATGTAAATAAGGAAGTCAGACTAGATAATAGCTTTGGAAATAATTTGCTTCTGTAGGGAATAGGGACATTGCCATTCTCAAATTAACCCCTCAAACTACACACATTTCAGCTGTACAGAATGTACGTGTCTTCAAGTACAGTATGTCTTCTTCTGACTTCATTGCAATACCCTTTTTTTCTGCCCTTTTAGATCCAACATAAAAGCTGCACCTTTCTGGAGTTTTTCCAGCTCTTTCCCAGGCAAAGTTTACCATCTCCTCCTCCAGCCTCACACCTCAGAATTCACATCATGATGTATTGTAATTATTAGTCAATATGCATTGCTCCTTGGTAGTGTGTCAGCACCTAGGATGAGAATCAGAGCCTGCTTTTTATTCATCTCCATGTCCTCAGAACCTAGAAATAAATGCCTGGTGTATTGTAGGCAGTCAATAAGTAATACATTAATAGTTTTAAAAGAAATGTCTTTAAATAGAACTAATGCTCATCATCATATGGACAATAAAGCCTGTGTGCAATTTTCTTTTTAGGCAAAAAGTGCTGTGAAACCTGACATACACAGTTGGACTACACAGAATATGACTCATAGCTCCATGTGAGTTAGAGCTAAGCCAGTTATTGGGAATTACTCTTAGGCTACCTGTAAACTACAAGAGAAGTTTAAAGGCCCTGCATATAATGATTATAAGACCCTGAATCCCGTAGTGAGTTCAGGGCCATGAGAAACATCTCATTCCTTAAGACTGAGAGCAATACTCTTTTTGAGAATTAGAGAAAAGAGTTGTTTGAATGGGATTGGGCGAGGACATTTGGAAATCTAAGCATGTCCCGAGAACTCGGATCAGAGACAAGAAGGCCATTTCAAAAAACAAATCAGGTGAAACTCTTGGTACAAAAGTGAAATAGAAGAGGGTGAGGTATTCGACCACCCATGTTTATTCAGAATATTTCAGGTGGTAATATAGCAGTACTGTTTAAGAGTAAGAGCTTTACAACCAGAGAGATGAGGAGTTTGAACGCTGGCTCTGTTATTTATCTGAGGTGAGACTTTCCACAAGTTAGTGGAGGGTTAGAAATGGTTTTTGAGGCAGATGGATGACTGTGAAAAGGTTTCCTTGCTCAGACCCTTGAAGGAAAGGAGGTATGCACTATGCAGTGAATAATTATTGAACTCCTATGATATGGAAAACACTATGCAGTGAATAATTATTGAACTCCTATGATATGGAAAACACTGAGGTGAGTAGAAAGCAGAATAAAATACCATTTCTGGTTCCAAGGAGTTTATAACTAAATCAGGAAGATATGTACAAATAGGTCCCCATCCCAATCTTCAGTGTTCATATTTCCCCCCTCTATTATTGCTTAATACCTATATTGGTCCATGTTTACCTACTTGGTTTCTTTCACATGATTCCAGAAGGCTGTGACTTACACTGGGAGGAGAAGTTGAGGCTACTGGTGTCAACTGCTACTACTGATAGGAATTTCCCAACAATCATAAAGGCAAAAGAAATGGATTTTCCACCTCAATCCCTATCTCTTAAATCCATTAGTTTTCCCTTTTGTGTGTTCTTTGTATGTTCTTTTCAATGGGCTAGAAGAAAACCAAGTGGGGTGGGGTGTCCAAGTGAAGAAATCAGTCAAGGCAAAGAGACCGATGATCTGTACTGAATGTTGCTGACAAGTCAGGTGAGATGAGGACCAAAAACAAATATTTATTGGTTATGTATAGAGATAAAAGTCAGTTTCTGTCCTCAAGGAACCCAAAATCTATAAAGACACATAAATAATCAAGCAAGTCCATCGTACAGTATAATAGATAATTAGGATGGAGATAAAGCACAGAAAAATAAGTGTTCATGGGGGTGATAAATTAAAGAAATTCTTAGCAGTAGGAACTGCTAAGACTTGGCGTTGGAGTACAGGTGGATGGAAGGAAGGGGAAGGGAAGGGTGCAAGGATGACTCTTGACTTCTGGTCTAAGTGACTGGAATTGGGTCATTCGATAAGACAGAGACTGTTTAGGAGGATTAGGTTTGAGGCTAAGAGGATGAGTCCACTTTTTGGATGTGTTGAATATGCAATGTCTGTGGGATGCCCTACTATGGTATTATCTTTGTATAATTATCTTTGCAATTGTATGCATAGATATTATTTTTCCTTCAATTCTACCTTCATGGTTTTTATTAGGAAAAGGGCAAGAGTGATGGGTAGGTTACTAGAAATAAATTGAGGTGACTGCCAACTCTAGACAATTCTCACAGATGTCACATTTTCACCAACATCTTATGTTATATATAAATGTTATCTTCCATCCTTTCACAGGATATGTCTTATGGGCCAAAGTAATTGGTTAAAGGACAGTCATATGACCTGAGTCTTCCACTTGAGTTTTTCAAACTGCAGTTGACAGGAAAGATCCATTCATCCCTGGTTCTAGAGTTAAAAGGATGTGAGCCTGGAAATGGCTAGCAACCATTTGTCCTATATTGGGACAAGGAAGCAGGTCTACATTAGAGAAAATTTACCTAATAAACAACAACAAAAACATCAGAGAGGATAGCTGACCATCATCCTTCTTCATTCATTCAACAAATATTTCTTGAGTGTCATATTTATATACCAGGCATTTTAGAAACACCAGTGAACAAAACAGAAACACACACACACACACACACACACACACACACACACACACACACACATTGTACTTGTGGAACCCAGAGACAGACACTAAATACAAACACAATAAATAAGTAAATTATATACTGTGTGAATAAGTGCTATGGAAAAAGTAGAGCAGAATAAGAGGGATCTGGAAGTGGGACTGGCTATAATAGGGTCATAAGTTTAGCCATCATTGAGAAGGTAATATTTGAGCAAAGAATTGAAAGAATCAAGGAGGAGGAGACTGAATGTCAGTGGAAAGAGTGTTCCAGTATAAGAATGGAAAGGTGAAGGGTGTCTCTGGGGTGTGATGAGCTGGTCAGCATTGTGGGAAATAAGTAACAATGCATAATGTTGTTGAAAATCAGGTCAGAGGAGTACCAAGTAGTCAGACTGTGAAGGGCCTTCAAGACCATTGTAAGGCTTTGGCTATATTTCCTAGGGAAATGAGGAGCCACTGGAGTATTGGGAAGAGTGGAATCAGGTAGTTTGATTCATGATTTAAAATGATCAGTTTGCCTGTATCAAAGAGAGCAGGGTGGAAGTCAGATACCAACGGGAGGTTAAGAAATGATCGTGACATGGGTCTGACAGGGTTTTGGCAGTGGAAGTGGTGAAGATAGTCAGAAGCTGATTATATTTTGAAGGTAGAGTTGTCAGGATTTCCTGGAAGAGAGATTTGTTGACAACTGAAGGAAGGAATTGCCATGAGTTCATGTAAAGAATTGCAGAATGGGTACATTTGGGAGGGAAAATCAATGGCTCAGCTTTGGACAGTTAAATGAATGTGCCCTGTGGGCAGTTGGATATTTGAGTGTCAAAGTCAGGAGAGAAATCTGGGCTAGAGATATAAATTTGTAGGTCATTGGAATATAGATAGAGAAGTAAGACAATAAGAGTATTTGAGAGTAAAGTGTAGGTGTGAAAGAGCAGAAGGACCAAGGGCTGAGCCTTGGCTACTCCCACATTCAGAATTTAAGCAAAAGAGGACTGGCAAAGGGTAATTAGTGAGGTAGAAGAAAACCCTGAGAATGTGGTGCCCAAGTGAAGAAATCATGTCAGGGAAGAAAGACTGATGATCTGTACTGAGTGTTGCTGACAAGTCAAGTGAGATGAGGACCAAGAAATGACTCTTGAATATAGCAAGATAGAGACCATTGTTGATCTCAACAAGATAAGCTTCTGTGGAGTGGCAGAGCTGAAAATCTGTTAAGGGGAGGCTTGATGGAAGAAGACAGGAATGAAATGGAAGGCAGTGACTACAGATAAATCAACAAAGATTTGTTTAAAAAGTTTTGTTGCAGAGGGACTCAGAGAAATGGGGGCAGTAGCTGGTTGGGGACATTTAATTAAGAAAAGGTTTTATTTTTAGATTAAATATATGTAAGAGAAGTGATAGCATGTTTGACTGCAAATGGGAAGGATCCTATAGAAAGAATAAATGGTGATATACACCAGAGACGTAAGAATTTCCAAACAGAATTTCTTGCGTTAATGAAAGGCATTGTATATTAGTCAGGGTTCTCCTGAGAATCAGACAGATAAGGGGTGTGTGTGTGTGTGTGTGTGTGTGTGTGTGTGTAATATATATGTATATTATAGAGAATTGGCTCACATGATTATGGCAGTTGGCAAGTCCAAAATTAACAGAGTGGGCCATCAAGCTGAAGAGCCAGCAAAGAGCCAATGTTGCAGTTCAAGTCCAGAGGCCATCTGCTATGGAATCCCTTTTTGCTTGGAGGAAGTTAGCCTCTTTGTTCTATTCAGGCCTTTAACTGATTGAATAAGGCTGACCAACATTATGGAGAGCACTCTGATTTATTGAGAGTCTACCAATTTAAATGTTAATCTGATTCCAAAACACCCTCACAGAAATAGCCAGAATAATGTTTGACCACATATCTGGGCACTAAGGCCCAATCAGGTTGACATCAAATTAACCATCCCAGGCAGGATCTCATGTGCAAGAGGAGGGTTGGATTAGATAGGGGTCTGGATTGTTCCTTCATGAACAAGTTAGGAAGGCAGAGCATGGGTATGCGGTGCTGGTTGGTGGGTAGGTGCTGAGAGCCTGCAGAAGTTGTCTTCAGATTGCTTCAGTTCTCATGTAAAGTAGGAAGCAAGGTCATCAGATGAGAGTAAAATGGGGACAAGGTGTTAGAAATTTGAGGAACAAAGGAAAGGGAAAGTATGATTTAGTTGACCAGCAACATGGGAGAGTGAATGGAGTAGAGAAATGTGACAAGATTGCTAGACTGAATTCAGAGCCATTTGAGATTTGGGGTCACGGATTTAAGGTGAGACCTGACAGAATGGTTATATTTTTCTTGTCCATATTCACTGCACAGGCTAGGTGAGAAGCAGAGCTTCAAACTAGTGGAGTTATGGCCTTGCCTGTGAGTTGCCTGTCCTGTGAGAAACACAATAGTTAAAGGAGTAGGCCAGGGAGTGATTGAGATGACTGACCACAGAATTTAAACTAGAAAACAGGTCCAGGAGGGCATCAAGTGGGAGAGGAACTCAAAAGGTGGATATTCTGAGGTCATCAAGCCCCTGGTACCTCTTAGTCTTGGGGCCAGTTTTACTCCTGACTTCAGTTACGTGAGCTATATTCTTTGGAGCCTAAGTAGATTGGGTTTCTGTCACTTGAAACTGAAAAAATTCTGCTAGGATAGGTAAAAAATATAAGAAAAAAAAGGGGGGCGGGGAAGGACCAACCTGAGAAAACTTCTATCTCTAAACATGTGGTTCTTAGCTCTCACAGTGTATCAGAGTTAAAGTGCATTGACTAAAAAAATAATAATAATAATAAGATAAATGATGCTCAGATCCCACTCCTGAGATTTTGATGCAGTTGGTAAGGACTGAGGAAATTGTTTTCAAAACTCCCCACATAAACCAGTATTCACCCTGTGTTCAGAGTGATAGTTCTGAATCCTCTCAACTAAGGTCTTTAGTGACAGCTTCAAATTATTTAGATGCTGCAAATTAATCTTTGAATTAAATGATCAGTTAATTTTTGGTTTATCTCTGCTTGCTACTGGGAGATTTATGGGGGAAGGAAAAGGTGTTCAGATTTCCCCTGGATAATTTTTATAGCTCTAGTGACCAGCCGCATATGAAGCTCAAGGAGGCCAGCGATGGACTGTGGATTCATCCACAGCATACGTGTGACCCTGCTGTGCCAGGCAGCCTGGGAACAGAGAGGCATGGCTGTGATCTCCAGGAGCTCGCTGGGGGGTTTTATTTGTGTTATTGTTTGTTTAATGTTTATTATGGGGAGTATATTGGTTTTAGATTTATGGTTCAGTAGTTTTATTCTTTATGGTAGATGAACAGTTTATTGCAAATTAAGCCTCCTTAAATAATCAATGTGTAAAGTACGCATGCCCCTTATAATAGGCATTTATAGCTGGGCAGTACAGTATCCTAGAAAGGGCTTTGGTCTGTGTATCCAGACTCAAGCTGTGCTTGAGTTGCATTCCTACCCCATCCCAGCTCTGAAATTCAGGGCAAATTTCTTCCCTTCTTTGTGCCTTAGGATCCCCACCTGTGAAATGAAGGGCTTGCACTGGAGATCTTAGATCCATTTCAGCCATAAAACATTATGACTTAAGCCATAGTTTTATTTTTCCCCCAAATTATTTTAGGGACACTTCTAAGATAAAATGTATTTTTTTGGTTTTGTGACACCCTGTTAGTCTCACGTCTGGTTGATGCATCATTGCTTATTATTGGAATAATGCATGGTGCCTATGGAAAACATGAATCAAAGTCTGCTTTCCAGTATGGCTTTTAGGGATGCATTGTGGTGAAAGGTGAGGAGGTCTGTTTACAAAACAATTGCATAGTGGAGAATACTAAGCAATAGAGATGAGGTAAAAAGGAATGGTAGGAACACTGGTTCTCACTTGGCATCAGAAAGGAAGGAGAGAGAGCTGTTCCCATGTTGTTCTGAAAGGACTTCAGCAAAGAGCATTGGCAGTTTTCTGGGAGAAGAGGACTGTCTCTTGTTTGCTTGGCTGGGATAGTGGAATGAGGATGGAGGCATGGGCCAAGGATGGGGAGGGAGCTGGGGGGAAGCTAAGGTTCTATTTGGAAGGTGGAGGGAGCAATCAATTTCCTTTGGAGAAGCAGAAGGAAAGACTTGAGTTACAGAAAGGTAGATGTTGAACTGAATACCAGCAGCTGACACTGCTATGAAATGGAACAGATAGAACACATTCAAGTACTAATATTTAATCTTTTTATTGAAGGTTGAACAACTAAAGTAGGGAATGGGGACTTAGAAAGGGGTAAAAAGTCCTTGGAAAAGAGGAATACAAAATGAGTCTTGTACATCCTGGGACGACACACAGAGGAATCGTGTTAAGGTAGTTTTGGGCTCTCAACTTTCATATACTTTATAAACTTTTAATCTAACATTGATGTGCCCAAGAACATGCTTGGATGCCAAAGAGACTCTCCTACTTCCTCTTTTAAGATCTTCCAGCTCTAGGGGCGCCTGTGGGCTCAGTGGGTTAAGCCTCTGCCTTTGGCTCAGGTCATGATCTCAGGGTCCTGGGATGGAGCCCCATGTCCAGCTCTTTGCTAAGCAGGGAGCCTGCTTCCCCCTCCCTCTCTACCTATTTGTGATCTCTCTCTCTGTGTCAAGTAAATAAAATCTTAAAAAAACAAACAAACAATCTTCCAGCTCTTATTGAATCTGACCATTTTCTCAAGGTATAAAAATCCCATGGGTGGGGAAAAAAAGTGGAGATTCAAAATGTTTGTGTTTGTCAAGACTCCTTTAATTAGGGCACTGCTCCATCCTTCCCATGCATTTCATTAAAGGATTAGATTCCAATAAATTTTGCTTTTTAGGTTGAATAAGAATGTGTCAAAATGTGTAATGCATTTAATTTGTTTTGTTCAATTGTGTGCTGCTAATGATTGAAATACTTTAATGATAATTTAACCCAAGAGAACATTTTTAACAGAGTATGGTGCCCATGAGCATTAAAAACAATATTTTAATTTTTAATACACATATTTTTTTGCAGAGATGTATAATGGGATCATCTTAAAAAAAAAAAAGAAGCTGGTGTATAGCAAATAATCCTGTGCAACTGATCTTATATAGTTTGTAGTCTGTTCTGGAAAATCTTATCAGGATTTGGAACCGCTCAAAGGGAACTTTTGATTTGATTTGTTTTTTCGAATGGCCAAGTGAGGCATCTGGTTATGCCTAAAATCAGACAAACCTTTGAGTTCAAATATAGCCAGCTATCAACTATATAATCTTAGATAAACTGCTTAACTTCTCTGGACCTCAGTTTTCTCCTAAGTAAATTGGCGATATAAGATATATCTCATGGGGCGCCTGGGTGGCTCAGTGGATTAAAGCCTCTGCCTTCGGCTCAGGTCATGATCCCAGCGTCCTGGGATCGAGCCCCACATTGGGCTCTCTGCTCTGCAGGGAGCCTGCTTCCTCCTCTCTCTCTGCCTGCCTCTCTGCCTAGTTGTGATTTATCTCTGTCAAATAAATAAAAAATATTAAAAATTAAAAAAGATATCTCATAGCTTTGATTTGAAGAGTAAATGAGGTATTGATGTGAAGGGCTCAGGTACACGGAAAGCTCTCTGCCAGTGGTCTCTCTCTTCCTCTCATTCTCATTATAAATTAAAAAAAAAAAACACCTCAAGTTAATTGTAGATCAATTGTAAGTTAAATACAGCTTTTAAAAGGAACTTCATGGGTGCATGGAATCTGCTTCAGATTCTCTCCCCCTCTCCCTGTGCCCCTCCCAATCATGCTCTCTCTCTCAAATAAATAAATAATTTTTTTTAAAAAGTAACTTCACTTGAAAAATTATCATAAAAGAAGTTGAGTGAATTAGTTTAAAAAAAACGAATATTGGAAAGACATCAAAATGAGCAGGTTATAAAAGAATTGCTCCTTGATATATAAATAATACCTCTTAGTTCACCTTCTCTTTTAGATTTTTGTACATTATTCATGTCTGTCTATCTACCTACCTACCTATTTATTAATGTAAGAAACATCTGAAAAACACTTGTTATTCCCCAGTAGTTTATAACCATGAATAATAAAATAGGGAGGGAAAATGTTTTGGAGGGAAGAATACTACAGAGTCTTTTAGTTAATTTTGGTTTCTAAGATTAATGCTTACAGCAATTATCTGCAAGCTGATTAGAGGTATTTGAACTCTTAAGCGAATAATGGCCACCCAAAATGGTTTCTTCTCAAAACGGATATGAACTATATCTGTTTATATATATATATGTGATATATATATAATGTATATATGTATATATTCATATATATATGAAATATATAAATGTATCCCTTTAATACTGTGCAGACTTGTGCTGTAGCAAGCTGTTGGTAGCCCTGATCATTGAGTCATTAAACCGGGGTTTCAAGTGAATTATGAAAACTTAGTGAAATAGCCTATTTTCTTACCTATTTGTATTATCCTCTGAAACTAAGTCCACCCAAGTGTTGATAATTACTAGTTGTTTGGTTAATAGAAGTAAAATTGATCATTAAACTTGGAAGTGAAGAAGAGCCAAAAAGGAAATTCAGTACAATCACTCATGAACAGGTAGGTTTATTCTCACATATCAAAGTAATTTTAATACATCCCCTGTGACCCTTTTCAGGACTTATGCATAGCTTGTACTTATATATGTAGCTTTACAAATAATTCTCTTAGATAAGATAAAATTGCAACTATAATATTCTTATTGATGCACTAAAAAAATCTACCATAGTAGGTTTTTGAACTGTAATTAGGATAACTACCATACTGTGTGACTCTCCATAAGCTGAATGTGTATGTTCTGTGCTATCATTTATAACAGTTTTTGCAAACTAAAGAAATTTTCACATTTGAAAATTTTGGAAAGCAGTTTCAGAATCTCAACTTTGGAACATGCCTGTCTTTCTCATTTCCTGCCTCCCTCATAATCCCTGCATTTCTCTTTGCTACGGAATATGCATAGGAGCGAATGGTTTGAAGACAGTACTGTACACAGTTCACACAAGGTCTTGTTAAGAAGATGGGACTGCATCTTCAACCATATGGAGTGCTGAAATTTTTGGGAACAAACCAAAATGGTAATCTGAAGTCTTATTTAGGAAACAAAACTTGTGTGACTAGAAATAGACCCAACTCCTAAATATATTCTGGTTTATGTGCATTCTGGTATAAACCACATGTCACTAAGTAGGGTTTTAGGGGGTCAGTAGAGGGCAGGCATACTTTTTACCTAAGGAATCTATACACCAGACCAGAAACTGATTATATTCGTTTCTAGTTTGATAATTTCAAGTCTTCTCTACCCTACTGACAAATTGATACTTTACATACAGATTTTTTAATATTGTCAATCCCTTTGAGAAAATGAGTGTTCATTTTAAGACAATTTTGATTATGAATTATGACTTTGAAAATCTTTTTTCTACATTTCAGTTTTTAAATTATCATATAAAATATTATCTGAAATATTGGTTTTCTCTTGGGCTTAAACAAGTGAAAATAAAATTGTAGATTCCTCTTAGAATTTTTATTTTTTTCTCCAAATGTTACCTGTGATATGCAGTTGTGATAAAGTGGGTTCAAATTGCTAGACTTTTTCAAAGTCATCATATCTTTCTAACTAATTAGCTGCTTTATCTTAATCCAAATGATTTAACTACTGTGAACTTCAGTGTCCTTGTTCATAAAATTAAAAAAAAAATTTTCATGATCTAAGACCCATTCCAGGTCTGAATTTCCATTTTCATAGAAGTCTAACTTCCCCAAATCATAGTGTGATCATTTTCATATTTTTCCTTATAAATCATTTACCTGTTAGATTCTCTGTTTGCTGGTCCTCATAATTACACATATGGCTATATTCTTTGTTGTTGGCTGTCCTTTTCATCTTCTGGTATATTTCTTGTGCTATTAGTAGAGGGGAACCCATTAGAATTTATTGTTGTGAAATAAGTATAGACATTTAGAGATGTAAGTGATTACCAACAAATTAAGCCCATCCATTAAAAATTGAGGAAAGTGCTGGCAGAATTATTAAAGGACTTGATTCTGGTTTAGAGGATGGATCTATGAACTCAGATTCACAGACTGATGACCTTTCACAGTTCAGTGGGTCTACCCCTCTTAGCTGTGTTCTCAGCCCTAATGTTTCTACTCTGATGTAATCACTGGTTGGTGACATTTATGAATAAATCTTTGGTTCTGGTGAGCTACAACTGTTCCAGTTTCTGTATCCAGGGCTCCAGCTCCTCCCTCCATTACTGGGTTCAGAGCTGACAGGCGAAGAAAGCTACCCTAAGAATTATCTAACTTCTTTCTTCTCCACCTTCCTGCAGTACAACAGGACCCCATGATGCTTGGTGAACTCCTCAACAGCCTTTGTTTATTAACAGACTCTGCCTTGGGCTTCTCATCCTGTAGATGGTGGTTGGGATTTTCTGATGCCCCAGATGGGAGGCAGCATAGTGTGATAGAAGGTGAAGGGACTGAGGGCTTTCCCCTTAATTAAGTAGGTGATTTGGCCCCACTATTTTAAAAGGTAGGTTTTATTATTATTCGGATATAGTGAATAATACCACAATTCTGGGGCAGGTTGTGGGGGGGGACGGGGGAAGTACCAGGACTGGTCAAGTGGCAGAGAAAGCCAAAAATAAACATGGGAAGAAACAGGGGAGGCAGGATAAACAGGTTTAGGATTGGCTAGTTTGAATGATTTGAGTAGGCTCTGAGGCATAGGAGCTATCCCTAGTTTTCTGGTACCTGGCCTGGGATGATTAGAGCAGGGGTGTTGTCACCTAGATTGTGAGAGCCCAAGGTTAGAGAGGTGGTGGGAGCTATAGGCTCTGGATCCGTTGGTTTGCATATGAAAGGTATGCTAGCAGATCAGTGATTTATTACCATTAGGAATTGGCTAGCCATGGAAGGAACAGTCCCTTCAGTATCTGCAAGGCCCCAATATGTCGAAGTATCAAAATATGGAATAAAGAGTTATGCTTAATATACTTACAAACCTTAGAATTTTTCACTTGAAATAATATAGGTAATTATGTTATTACTAATTTGAAGTTAGTAATAATCTTAATACTATGACTGAAAACTATTAAGGTCCATTCATTATCTCATTTGCCCCTCACCACAATGAGGAATGAGGTATGAACTATGTCCTTTAATTAGATGTAAAATATAATGGTAGGAGTTTACTGGCCAGTTTTACCCAATAAATAATTGTGTCTGCTCTTCACCTGTTGACTGCATTTACAAATAAAAGAAAGGGGAAGGGCGCCTGGGTGGCTCAGTTGGTTAAGCCTCTGACTTCAGCTCAGGTCATGATCTTGGGGTCCTGGGATGGAGTTCCCCTGACAACCCCCCCATGAGGAGCCTCCCGGGTGGAGCCCTCTCCCCCCACCCCATGAAACCCCTGCCTCCCTCCCACATCCAGCCCCCTTGCCCAGCCCCTAAGTGGAGTCCCTTTGTGGAGCCCCTCACTCAGCGGGGAGTCTGTCCCTCTCCTTCTTCCTCTGCCCACCCCACCCCCCCGCTTGTGTTCTCTCATATAAATAAAGTCTTTTGAGAAAAAGGAGAACAGAATTATATTTATTGACTAACTCCTATGTGTCAAATATCTTCTTAGGTACTTTAGCATATTATATTATTAACTATTAAATAATTTTAAAAGATTTAAATAATATTAAATATACTTCATAATAATGTGGAACAGAAACTATTATGCCTGTTGCATAGATGAGAAAAATGAGGTTCATAAAAGTTAGGAAAGTTGTTCCAAGATTACATACCTAATAAGTGGCAGAACTGCGATTTGAACCAGCGGGGTCTCTTGGACCCAAGGCAGCAGCAAATCTCAATTCAAGCATCAACTTCAGTTGGTTGACAGTGTTGTCTGAAGCAGCATAGAAAAGGATTCTGGGGCTGTGTCTAGGCTCACTGGAAAAGAATGTTACCATTACTTAGTGACCTTTGTCACAGGAGTCAGGGGAGAGAGGCAGCACCCAGACATCTATTTCTCATCCTTGAAGTAGACTGTCTTTACTGCCTCTTCCACGCCACAGACCTATTATTCTAGGTTAACTCTCAGAGTAGGTAGTGTCTTAGTCTGCATTTCCCTGAGAGCAGAGCATGAAACAGAGAGGCTTGTATGCACATAGTTTCATTGAGAATGTGACCCAGGGGGTGGTTGTGTCATGGAGGAGACTACCACTTGTGCTCCATCTAGTCTGACCTCCTGAGAAGCTGCATGAAATGTATTTGAGAACGATCTGTATGGGAGGATCACAGGGGCAAGAAGTATATATGCATATATTGCTGCGCCCTATTGCACTAGGGCTGTTCAATGAGTGTTAACCCCTCTATACTGCTGGGTGGCACACATGTGAGTGTTTGGGAAGGTTTTGGTGTGGCCTGTGCCTGTAGTACCAGTGGAACCAGGGGTAGAAAGCAAGCAATGGGCATTGCCCTGCAAATCCATGACCTTGGAAGAGCTATGTTTATGCTAAGAGTGCTGACATTTAGTCTTAAGTACTTCCCGAACTTTCCCTCTCTCCATCCTATTCCAACTAATAGAAAGTTGAGCTCATGAATATCAGTCTTTTTAGAAAAGAGTAAGGACATGGTGCATTGAGTAATCCTATCTTATTTTTGTATCTATTATGTGCCAATCTCTGCGCTAGACTCTGTAAGCCCACAGTCTCACTCATCCTAACCACACTGTTGTGAAGCAGGGATTCTTGCCCTGCCTGGCTCAGAGGAAACAGTAGAGGAGCCTGGCTGAATTGCGCAAGGCCACCCGCACTGGAGCTCGGGCTGAAATTCAGACAGGCCTCCAACTGATTCCTATGCCCACATTTATTTCACTCTCTAGGTGTTCTGGTGCGGAATGTCTTGGCTTTTGTTTGGCTAGTGCTTGAGCAGTCACCGTGGGACTCTACAAAATGAACTCATTTCGGAGACTCAGGCTTGTCAGCATTTTGCAAATGAGTCAACTGGAGACCTGGCCTGTCTCCATGATAAGTGCTGGAAATCCCCACCACATCTCTGACTCAGAGATAGGTTTCCTTAGCCCGTGAATCTCTCAACCGCCTGGGTAAGCACAAAATGAAGTTGAAAGTTCCTAGAAACTGCACCTTTTTTCCCCAGAAGTTCTGTAAGGCCACATTTTCTCTAGAACCAAGAAACATAACAATGAAACAGCACATCAGAAGTTACAAAGAAAATGAGCGTCAACCTCTCTATATCTGAGTTTTCTCATTTATGAAGTAAAGGTGTGGATTTCGTGATCCCTAAGGTTCCGTCCAAGCTAAATTTTATGAGGCTGAAGCTATACTGAACCAGATTCCAAGGAGCGGGGCTGCTACATTTCTCTTCCCTTGGTATTTAGCACAGAACAGATTCTGAACCTCAGTTTGCCAGACACAGTGGAGTGCAAAACGGACAGTTCCCCTTTCTCCTTCCTTTTCTCCACTTCTTGCTAGTTCTTCATCCTATCCTTGCATCTACAAATTCTTCCAACCCAAACTCTGTGCTTAAAAAAATGGTTGAAACTTAGTGTGAAGGATCTCAAATCTGTATTCTCTTCCTCAGGTGTATTTGTGTATTGAGATTTGTATCTAATTGTGAAATTAAAAGGTGCTCCCCCCATTAAAAAAATTCACACATCAGCCAATTTCATTTTTTTGAAGGACAGGGCTTTTCTGAGGCTCTAAATTCATTGGACATGAAACTCAAATTGCCCATTTGACTCCCATCACAGACTTGGAAGACTAAGGATCTAGAGTGGAGGATGATGAGGAAAAGGAGTGAGGAGTGGGACATGAAATGACCACTGCCATAATATAGAAAACAGACTCTCCTTTCCTTCGTGTCTGCTGCAAACCCACCAGGTATAAAGCATGCAAGGTAGGGCAATGGCGTGACTTTTCAAAGCAGAGGCCAGCAAACTGTGGTCCAAATCCAGCCTAACCCCTGTGCCTCCTTTTGTATAGGGTGCGAGCTAGGAATGGTTTTTACAGGTGAATATTTGCAACTGATATGATGATTGAGCACACTCACTTTGAGCTTGAAGTAAGTGAAATGTTAACCCCCTCAAAAGAATTCCATTCCAGTGTTGTGAATGTGTAAACCTGGCGATTCATAGACCTGTACCCCTGGGGCTAATAATACATTATATATTAATAAAAAATAAAAAAATAATAAAAAATAATTCCATTCTTTTTATTAATAGGCCTATAGTATTAAAAATTGTACCTAGTTATTATGTTTTAAATTTCATCAGTGAGAAATATGAGGAAATTTTGACTCCCTCTTGTTATGTAATACCTATATAATTGATTTTGACTCTTGAGCCACAGTGCTTGAAATACTCATTACCCAGCTCTTTACAGAAAAAAAAAAAAAAAAATGTGCCAGACCCCTGGCCAGAGAAAAAGAAACCAGGCAGTAGGAGAAGAAAAGGGTGATGGGTGAAGTTACAGGGAACAGAGGCCGATGAAATGATGTTGCAAATAAAATGGAGGAAGTGGAATGTTCTTTCTCTACTCGTGTGAAGCACTTACACAGATTCTTGAAGGACTGGCTGGTTGTCTTCTCCCGACCCCAGCGAAAAATTACCTTTTCTGTGAAAACACCCATGCACACACCCGCAGCTGGCCTGCTATGAGGGAAAAGTGACCCTAAGCTGAAATCTTAGCTCTGTGATGAACTCATCATGGGATTTGGGGGAGATATTTCCACTCTGGTCTCACCACAGTTCCCTAAAGTTGCTGGCAGATCTTGCGATCATCAAAGCCAGTGGGTTTTCCCACTTCCCAATCATAAAATCTCATTTCTGAGGCTTCTGTCATAATCCTTTACTCTTGTTCTCTACTTGGCCCAGACTTGTCCTCAGAGCCCTGCCCTCCTTTCCCCCACACTTTTCCTCAGAGAGCTCACGCATTCTCTAATGTGATTACGTCACTCCTTTTCATAGGAAGGGTTAGACAGCTGTCTGTGGTAAAGGAGGCATTTACATCTGCACCTCCATCCCCACGAACCCTAACAGATGCATGCTCTTGCCAGGCCTTCTTCCTGCCACGCTTAAACCTTGCTAAATGGCCCTCATGTCTTTATCCACCCAGATCCTCAGTCTGCTTTCGTCTCTTGCTTGTGCTAGACCAATTTCTAGCCTTTGGGTCCCGTGTCTGCTTCAACCCTTGCCTGTAAGGGATGTTATGTTGAGCATTTAAATATCATTTTAAATTCAATGTATCAGATTGTCTTTTTGAGTCCTTCCAGTTACTGTCAGGGCAATCCCAACTCCTGGACTAAGATATTCTCAGATACAGAGACTTTGCATATCTCAAAAATCAGGTCGATCAACATAAACCATCAAGTATGCACAAATATTCCAATACCAAAAAAGAGATCCTGCACTTTTTGGACATGCTTTTAAAAACTCAATCAGATCTTGTATGCTACCCCCTCCGCCTCAGACCCTCGGTGGTCTCCTGCTCCTGTCAGAAGGGAGTGCACTTTCTGGCCTGGTGGGGGGGGCAGGGCTGGCAGAAGCTCCTCCCGCCTCCTGCCCTACCCTTCCCTGCCTTGCACAGGGCACCGGCCACACTGGCCTCCTTGTTCCTTGATGTGTCAGGCTGTTTCCCCCTTGCACTCCTGCTCCTTTGACTACAGCTGTGCCCCCACGTTCCCATGATGGGTTTGAGACTGTCATCCAAAGCACAGCTCAAATGTCATCTCCCCAGAAAGACTTTTTCTTAAACACCCTCTCTAAAAGCTATCCTCTCATTTTGTCATATGAATCCATTTCATTTTCTTTATAAATTTATCACAACCTGCAACTTTCTGGCTAAGGTGTTTGTAGACCTATTCTTATCTATTTGCAACATCCAGAATGTAAGCATTGTGAGAGGAGGACTTTTGTCTCTTTTGCCATTAGAAGGTCCCTCTGTTGTCCTGGTATATATTCATTCCTTTAAGATAAATGAGCAAAAATCAATCAAGGATTTGATTCAGGGGCGCCTGGGTAGCTCAGTCGGTTAAGCTTCAAACTCTTGATTTTGGCTCAGATCATGAGCTCAGGGTCTTGGGACTGAGCGCTGCATCGAAGTTCCCGCTCAGCAGGGAGTCTGCTTCAGGGTTCTCTCCCTCTCCCTCTGCCCCTCCCTCTGCTTGCACACACTCTCTCTCCGTCAAATAAATAATAGATCTTTTTTTTTTTTTTTTAGGAAAGGTCTGACTTGTTCTCCGTAGGGAAAAGGTTACTTTTCCTCAAAGTGAATGTTAATCTTTGGTGTGACAGGGTTACGTGTTTTGGTTTCAAAGAAATTCTCTGTATGCTTGGCAGATATATGGAAAGGAACCAGGTATGTTTGCAAAGCAATGGGAGCTAATGCAATGCTAAAGGTTTATATGATGCTTCATATTTTAACAAGGCAAAAAAATATTTTGTAGCCTATCAGTAAATTAAAATCAAGAACAGCCAAAGATAGTTTTGGCATTGTCTTTGTTTTGAAAAATTGTTATAAAATTTTCATGAGAAATTCCCGTCAGCCTTTCCAAATCTGAGTCCATCATCTTCATTTTTACAAAAGCGTTAGCCATTTAAAGAAGAACCATTGAATTCTGGTACATTCTAAGAAAAAGTCTTCTCTTTAAATCTTCAGTGGAAAATAATATTTCAAACACTGGATGATCTTAGAAGTTCACATTTGACCTTTACTTTTTGTACACTCTGTTAACTTTTCCAGATTGTTAATCCTGTGTATATATGGGAAGGAGGGGTTCTGTCAAATTCCTTTTCACCCTTTTAACATATAATAGGAGTAGTATATGCATAGTGAATTTACCAAAGCTCTCATAATCCCTGACTAGAAAACCTAAATGAAGATATTCAACAAGAAGATATTAATAGGTACCATTAAAGTATAGAAACTTCTCAGATTTTACTTTCATCATACATTGCAAAAGAAATGGTAACAAAATACATATATATATTTATATGTAATATATATAAATATATATATTATTTTATTATACATACCATGTTATAATATATAAATATAATATATAATGTTTGTATATAGGGTCAAAGTTTCAGATATATAATGTGAATATATATATAGGCTTACATATATAGAAAAAGACATAAGGTTTTGCAGTTTTACTTCAAATACTGTAGTGTATAATTTCACACAGAGAATACTGGAAAAAAAAATATTCTATCCTGAGTCCCATTCTGTATCCCTTACCACCTACCTCAGCTCTACATAATATCCCATATGTCTTTCCTCATTACTAGCATATTTTAAAGTCATTAGAACTCTGTGGGTGGCAGAGATACATTGGAGAACAGCTCATAATTAATATAAACCTCTTGAGGGAACTTTAGAATTTATCTTGGTATATACATGTACATATACATATGCATACACACACACACAAACACACCCAACACACTATTTTAACAGAAAGTTGGACATGACGTTTAGTTATGAAAATGTATTTCAAAGTATGTAGCCCTGCCTGTAAGTAAACTTCCTTTACATAATTTTTACATAATCTCAGCTATGTACCAATCATGATCTAGCTAGAACTCTGATTTGCTTACAGGACCTGGAACCTCACACTATAGATTTTTTTCTGGTATACATCATGGATCAGGTAGTGGCATCTGCTGGCAATGAGTGATATTGCTTTCTAATTCTATAGGTGGCCTGGCTTTCCATCACAGTACATCCCTGGAAAGCAGATCATAGTGTTGTTTTTTAAGAACCAAAATATACATAAAAAGATAAATAAGAAAACAGAGTGCTGATGATCATTTACATTTTGACTGGTATGTGACATGTGGAAGGAAGGAAATGAACTTTTATTGTGAATTTACTGTGTGTCTACGTGATGGTGTCTTCCTTCCCTTGCTAGCAGAGGTAAAAGATCAGAGAGGTTAAGAAACACTCCCAGGTTCATGGGCTAGGGAAGACACGTGCTGTGGTCAATAGTTAGGATGTCCTAGTTTCTGAGGCAAGAAAGGAAAGGCTGTTCAGACCCGGATATGGGTTGCCATGAACACCATCACATAGCATCATTTGAAGTGTATACTGCTTCAGGTTTTTTTGTGGTTTTTTTTTTGTTTGTTTGTTTTTTTAAGATTGTATTTGTTTACTTGACAGAGAGAGAGATCACAATTAGGAAGGCAGAGAGGGGCGGGGAAGCAGGCTCCCCGCTGAGCAGAGAGCTGGACTCGGGCTCCATCCCAGGACCCTGAGATCATGACCTGAGCTGAAGGCAGAGATTTAACCCACTGAGCCACCCAGGCGCCCCTGCTTCAGTTTTTTCTGAAGGCCAACTTTTCCATATGCATCGAAAGCCTTAAAAACATGCACATTTGACTAAACAGTTCTTAATCCAGTAATTTATCCCCAGGAAGTAATCATTCAAGTGCTTAAATATTTATTAATATATATGGTTATTGCATCTATATGTATGCATACCATATATTATAGCATTTACTGTAATAGTGAAAGATAAATGATCTAAATAATAACTAATAACAAAGGGTTGTCAACATAGATTATAGTATATCCCTAAAAGGAATGATATTCATTTGTGAAAAATATGTTGTATAGGAACACTTAGTGACAAGAAAAAATGTTTATTCCGTCTATTCCTTTTTAAGTAAAAAAACTATGATGTTGTATGATGCCATTTTTCAAGTAAAACTCCATATATGTACATAAGAGTTGTGTGGGTTTGTAGGTGATATACCCAAATGCCAACAGCTGTTTTCTCTGTTATCTCTGGAAGATAAGATGACAGAACATGTTTGTTTTCATCCTTTCCTTATCTTTAGTTTATAAATTTTCTACAGTGAGAACACATCACTTTTAAAATTTTAAGAAAAGAAATAAGAATATGGTCACAGGAATCAACCACGGGATCTAGAATACAGAGAGACTCCATGAGGGCAAAATCAGGGCAGGGGTGGGGGATGAACCCCTGCAGTGAGAAGTTAATGGGAAGTTGATGTTCAACAGCAGAAAAATCCGGTGTTGGGCGTAAGGATGGTATCTTAACATCAAAGACAGGGCAGGGTACCTCTAGGGATGCACGGTTAGCATCAGAGATGTTTAAATGGCAGCCATGGTCCCTGGGAGTAGCCCTAGGATATGAATCCCAGCCCCAGTTTTGTTCTAGAGAAATTGGGAGACCACAGGGAGAGCAAAAGTTAGAACTTAAGGTTGGCTCTGGGAAGTGGATGTAAAAGCCAAGATGGAGGGAGATGCAAGCCCAACTCAGTATTAGCTACTGAACAACTGTCCCAGGACTCCTTACATTTCCCATTGGTAATGCTCCAGAAGAACTTTGTTCCCTCTCTTGCACTCACACTGAGTATTTAGAGAATCATTTGTCTATAGAGAAATGAAGCATAATATCTAGTGTACTAAAGGTGGCTCAAGGCTATTAATGTACTTGGAATGAGTTGGGAAACATACAAATAAAACTAAACCAACAGATGGAGCCAATATCTTTTTTTCCCCACTTAAGTTTTCCCTGGGAAGCAAAGGTGATTAAATTCATTCCTTTAACTTCAGACATGCCCTTAGATTGGGATCATTTGCAACATCTACATGTTTTAAACCTTGGGAAAGATTTCAGTTATAAACTTCCGGAGAGAAAGAGATTATTAGAATCGGGTCAATAGATCTAGATCCTTCTGTGCTGCCATGCCTGACTGAGAAAGTCACTTTGAGTTTTTAGATCTCAGGTCCATCATCTGCAGAATGAGATAAAGTGAGATAAAGGTAGAGGATCCTTTCAGCCCTGAAACTCCAGGACTCTCTGGACCTGAAGAGCAGGACTCTCTGCTCTCACTTTCATATCCATATCTTCTGTCATATCTACCCACCCTAGCCCCAAATAGAAGAGCCACAAAAGGGACACTCGATCACAGAAAGTCAGACTGATGGAAGAGCTGGCTCTTTTCTCTTTTTTTTTTTCCTGGAATATCCTTAAAGACTGACTGCAGGGCTAAACACCTAGGAGCATTTTAGCATTCGTTTATTCACCTACTCATTCATTCAAGAAACAGCACCCAGTCTTGTCTCAGATGTTGTGTTTGATCTTAGATAAACAAAATTGAAGAGGATAGTTAGTTCTCCTGCTGTCAAGAAACTTTCTATGCAGTGGAGGAGTTTCAGTTCTCCTACTGTCTGTTCCCCTAGAGATTTTGAACTTTCTCCTTCTTCTCCCACTTTCACCCACTTTGCTTTTAGTAAGAGATATTATGATGAAAGTTGATTGAATATATGGATAGTATGGAGGTAGAAAAATATGGATAACCACTGACTTGGTGCAGGAGACAGACTTACAAATTGCCATCGTACAGTCTATAACAGGGTAATGCTCTTTGGTCATGGAAACAGCCACATGAACATGCCTGACGCCATGTTTTCTGCCCCACTTTCAAGAGTTTCTTACATAGCCAGATTCAGGGCTCAATTAACAAGTATTGCTCTGAAGTCCATCTATTTCTTTCTGTCCCCAGTGCTTCTCTCTTAATCCAGTTTTCCATCATCATTTACCTAGATTAGCATCTCCTGTGTCGTTTCCCTGCCCCCTGCAAATCTGTTTTCCATCTTATAGCCAGAGTGATCTTTCTAAAGCACAAATTTGATGTCTCTCTCCTGCCACTAAAGACTTAAAGTCTAAACCCTTAGTGCAAGTTAGGTTAACCTTCTCTTTGCATTTATCTCTGTGCATCATTTAGTATAGCTATCTTTCTCCTAGACTACTACAGAAAGCTCTCTAACAATGGAGACTAGTTTATTTATCAGGAAATGAATAATCCTAGTACTATGTCTCTGGCGCAGAGTTAGTGCTTAACAGCATTTGTGAGATGAATGTAGGATGTCAGTTTGTTCCAATTTTAGTATATGTGCTGCCGAAGCGAGCACTAGGATGTCAGTTTGGAGGTCATATTTAGTTGAAGTCATGGGCATAAATAAAATCTAGATATAGGAAGAACTCAGTTAGGGTTTTGCTGAAGGATAATAGATATATAATGAAGATTGGTAAACTAAGAACATAGACAGTAGAACCCTGAAGAGTACTAGCATTTTACTGGGTGGTGGAGGAAGGTAAATCTGTGAGAGTGACTGAAAAGACAGGGGGAAAGCAAGGAGAGAAGGGAGGAGGGGTACCGAGAAGCAGAGGATCTCAGTAGATGCTTCTTTGTATCTCCAGGCCCAGCACAGGGGCCGGTAAATGAATGAGTGGAATGAATGGTGGTCTCAGAATCCGATTCTGCAGCAGAGCAGAGTAGCACAGCCACTGAGAGGTGTTCATTGGATTTGTCAGTTAAGGGATCTTTGGTAATCACATGGATAATTACAGCTTCAGGGGAGCATTTGATGCTGAGGTCCGGGGAGGGACTGGACACCAGGAAGAAAAGCTGAAGAGTCTAGATCATGCTTTGAAGAAAATGGAGGGAAGCAGCCTGTGCAATCACAGAAACGTGAGTGTAGAGGAACAGAGTTTCTGTTTGTTTGTATTAAAAGGTGGGACATTGGGGCGCCTGGGTGGCTCAGTGGATTAAGCCGCTGCCTTCAGCTCAGGTCATGATCTCAGGGTCCTGGGATCGAGCCCCGCATCAGGCTCTCTGCTCCACAGGGAGCCTGCTTCCTCCTCTCTCTCTGCCTGCCTCTCTGCCTGCTTGTGATCTCTCTCTCCGTCAAATAAATAAATAAAATCTTAAAAAAAAAAAAAAAAAGGTGGGACATTTGTGATGATATATGCACACAGCGAGGGAGGGAGGTTGAAGTGGACTGCCTTAGCAAAGGCTGTGCTCAGGAAGTCCGAGAAATATCTCATAGTCCCCAGAAGAGGAGTTTTGGTGTGAAGGGATAAGCACAAATCCCAAAGTTGTGAAGGTGCTGCTTCTTCCAGACCAAAGCACAGAGCGTCACAGAACAGCCAAGACCTTAATTTTTCCCTTTCAAGTGCTCATCTTTGCCCATTGGGTAACTTGATACTTCCTTCCGCTGTGTATTTCCTTCATATTTCTCTAGTAATGACAATGATCATGGTGGTGATAATGATAGTAATCATAAGCCAGGTACTGTCAAGTTTTTTAAGAACTATTTAATTTAATCCACCTCATAACTCAATGATAAAAATAAAGTTATTATCCCCATTTTATAGATAAGGAAAATTAGTTGAGTAATTGGGTATTTTCTAGGAATTTGTAAAAGTCAATGACAAAACAGAATTATTTATAGAAATGTATTTTGTACTCAAAGTTTACCAATAAAATCTTTCATAAAGTGAGAGTATATACAGTGTTATAGATTTGTAAATGCACATTGGGGCTAAATACATTCCACAGAAGGCTGTTGGTGACAAGAATATGTCAAAATGTCCTTTTAATCTCTTTTGTGTCCTTAGAGAGTAATGACATAAACAAACGGTATTTAGAAAAAAATATATAGCACTAGGATAGATAGGTATCTTTTCCAAAATTCTATATCTTAGGTAATGAAAAAACTTGATTTTAAATTGTTTAATATCCTGTTTCTAGTCATTTGTTTTTGAAATTAAAATATTTCTTCTGGCTAATGGGGAAAAATTGATTACTATAAAGTAGTATTGGGATGATAACTCACATATAAAACATAGATATTGTTTCTTTTAAAGCACCAAAGATTGAATGAATTTAGGATCAATCCTTGAGTCTTCACAGCCATTGCAACAGAGTGCAAAATATATTTTAATATATTTTATAAATAAATGATAGTAACACGGAAGAATGACAGGGTTTCTTCCATTATTCTCTCTGCAGTTCTCAGAACTATTTTGTGTGTATGTGGTAAAACAAAACCAGGGGGGAAAAAATGCATTGCTTTTAAAGTAATCTTAAAGACCTGCCTTTAAAGTAGACAACAGCAGCTAGGAGATCAACGCTGGGAGATCCTTAGCTGCATTATTAATCTACCTTTTTGTGTTGCAGAATTACTGCACATCATACATGAGGGTCTACACGGCAGTTTTAACAAAAGATCTTGACTGTACTGATTTAAGAAAAGGATTTTATTCTCACCTCTTACATACCTACTTCTTCCTTTTTAATTCAACTTCGATTTAGCAAGAGAATTTAAATATATTTGAAAATTTTCATGGAGACAAATACTCTTTAATATGAAATGGATTAAAAAACATGCGTTGAATGGTTGACTCAGGGGCTTTCACTAAACTGGCCATGAATGCTGAAACCATCTGTTTTTCTGGACGTTGTCAGGGTGAGTGTGGCAGAGGCAGCTGTTTGAAAAGGGACGCTTTGGATGATGAACCAGCCCATTGTTTCTAAGCAATTCACTTGCATTCAGAGGCTCTACCCAAGCGTACTATAGAGCAATCAAAATCAAACTATTGTTTGTACCAATCATATTGATCTGAAAAGAACGTGGTGGGATGACCCCATTGTAGATGCAAATAGTTGTTCTGAGCAGCTGTATGCTGGCCAATATGTACCTCAGTAGGAAACAGGCTTGGAAGCTAGAGGGCTCTCTGCACCCTACTGGGGGAGGAAAAAAGATTATACCAGATTGAACTGCAGTTTAAGGGGACTGAGGGGAATGAAGACACAGGTCTGTTGGTGTTAGTGGTAATTTTCTCTCACACACAAAAAAATTGTCAACATTAACTCTATGTTGGTGAAGCAATTTTTATATTAAAGCTTTCTGCAAACTAGAAATCTAGAATCTCCGTAAAATTAGATAATGACTTAAAACTATAGCCCAAGAAGTGATTTGCTTTGGTTGCAAAGGTCAAGTCCAGACCAGCTCTGCAAATTAGGAAATGCACAATCTTGCCCTGTCTGGAATATTCATGCACTGTTTAAAGTTTTATAATTTATTTACATCTCAGAAAAATATAGAAACAATCTTGATATTGCAATATTTGCATGAATATTAAAAAGGACATTTTTGTCTGCAGAGAGCAAATGGAAGCACACGAAATGAAAATTATACTGTTTAATTTTTTTTTTTTAAATAACCTGAACGCTATCTTTTATCCATTAACATTTAAGCTTTTTGGTTGTCCTTGTCACTTCATTGCATACATGCTAATATCTTCTCATATAAAATTTAATCTGTTGAACTAAATGAAAGAATTAGTATCTCAAAGACATCTTTCATTAAGCAATTAACGAATCTCTCCAACAAATCTACAAAAGCATATGTGTTTATATTTAATAGTTATTTGTATGATCAGCCAGTTATAACACATGCATACATTTCATTTTAGTCATGATATTTATCGCTACACCTAAACTTATTGCCATTGTACTATAGAGTCCTGCTTAAAAATGTGGTCAATGCTGGTTATTTCCTAAAGAAGATACACGTTTATCGTTTATTGACTTTTGAAACTCCTCTGTGGTTCAAAATAGAGCAAAGGCAGTTCCTCCAAGCAGAACTATTTGGCTGTGCATGAATTTTTGCTTTATATTTCAGTGAAAACCAGAAATAGCAGGGTAAAGTTAAGATAATTTGGAGATTTGTGGAATATGTTTAAAGGAGGTTTCAATATCATATGCACTGACCAATCTTTACTGTCAAATATAGAGGCCGTGATAAGACTTTAATTTGAGTCTTTCTTAAGAGAATAAAAGAAACTATCTTATTTGAATTATACACAATTTTCATTGCTTAAATAAAATCACCTCTGAGCAGTACTTTAATTAGGAGCCTACCCTGCTTCTTCCTGAATATATTCAGTTGTCTTGGTGTCACTGTGAGTATGGCACGGGGTGGAGGCTATGGAACATTCTTTCATGGTAAATTCAATCCATCATTAGGTTGGTAGGCCTATGTAATGTGAAAGAAAAATACTAAAAGCTATTTTTCAATTAAATATCAGATTTTTACTTGAATTGACTTAAATGTGTGGATGGAGTGGCCGTGATTAAACTCCCTTTGTTCAGACTTCTCAAGTGTTTTATGTATACAGCCTATAGACATGGTATTTCAATATTCTATCACTCAGTTGATTATGTTTTCCCTCTGCTTTTGGGAGACTGAGACCAATTACAATTTTTTAAGTCAATATAAAAGATTTATTTCAAAAACCAATTCCCAGGTTACATTCCTAGTATGAGTAAATATTTGGCCAAATTTCCCATGGCTATGTATAGAAATAACTATAGCTGTGGCAAGTAATATTTTGAATGATGACCTGAGGTGCCATAATGACATGCCAGCCACCAAAGAATGATTAGATAATGTTCATAATACTGTATTTAACAATAGTTACTTATTATTGGATTTTACTGTGTAGCCATGAGAAAATTCAGTTTCTTTATTTATATGGAAAGAAACTATGTACTACTCTAAACTGATAAGATGGAAAATATATCAGTATGTGTTATGGGCTGAATTGTAATCTCTCCCAATGTTCATATCTTGAAACCCTAACACCAAGTACATCAGAGTGTAGTATTTGAAGATACAACCTTTCAAGAGGTAATTAAGGTTAGAAGAGATCATGTGAGTGGGCCCTAAATTTGATCTGAGTGGTGTCCTCATAAGAAAAGGAATTTGGACACACAAAGAGACACCAAAGGGATGTGTATGTACAGAATGAAAATCAACTGAAGGCATAGCGGGGAGACAACCATCTGCAAGCCAAGGAGAGAGGCCTCAGAAGAAACAAAACCTGCCAACACCTTTAAAGGTAGGTTTTTGTTTTTAGTCTAGATAAGGAAGCAGAGGCTAAGGAGGGTTCATATTGGCCAAGGGTTCTACAGGAAATAACTGGGAAACTTCATTTTGAACCCATGTTTTTGTGTCTCCAAAGCCTTTCTCTTGACCACTGCCTTCTGTCTCAAGACAGTGAAGAAATGTATCGATGCCATTGAGAAAGAATTTCAGCAATACATGTGGAAATATAAGCGTTTCTCTATTTTTAACCCTTATTAATAAAGCAGCTAGTTAACAAGAATGGTTGTATTTACATTACCAAGATTTTTGTTAATACAGATCAATATTACACATTAAATATTTCACCTTTGGTAACTCTATTTGTTAGTGAATTCATTGGGAAAAAAAAAACCCTCAACTTGTATTCATTCTGTAGTATGTAATCTTAACAAGACAAATTCCTCCAGAAGGTGCTAACAGAAAGGGTTCGGTTCAGGTCATGATCCCGGGGTCCTGGGATTGGGTCCCACATGGGGCTTCCTGCTCAATGGGGAGCCTGCTTCTTCCTCTGCCTGCCACTCCCCCTGCTTATGCTCTCTCTCTTTCTCTCTGACAAATAAATAAAATCTTTTTAAAAAAAGTTTATAAGAAAAATGAGTTAGAGATAGAATGTTGTAAAACAAGTTAATTTAGGAAATTAGTAATAGTTGTTTTTTCTTAAATGTACTAAATGTGTTCTTAGGAAAGTTCAACTTCTTTATATGGAATGAAACAATTTACTACTCAAAGCTAATAAAATGAAAAGTGTGTTAGTATGTGAAGCTCTTGTCATTTACTCCATTTTTTTTTTTTTTTTTAATTTGGTTGAACTGTATGATTCAGGGACTGGTTAGAAGTTGAAGCCAAGGAAACAATAAAATAAGATACTTGATATTTGCTCATATCTTGGGGCTAAGATTAGAGAGAGCTATATTTTATCAAAAAAGATACAGACATAATGATACATTTTCTTTTTGTCTTCTGTCCTGTCATCCCCTGATATCTTAAATACTTGTCAAGAAGAAAAACATTAAGAAAACCCATAGACTTGCTTTTTACTCTTTAACCATGTAAAGCATGCTTACTTTAAAGTTGTCCAAATGTAATCTATTAAATTAAAGGTTTGAGATAGATCAAGGAAATAAGGCTACTTCATGCACTCATCCACAAATAGAACATTGCAAATAATAGTGACAACGTTGGGTTTTTTTTTGGAAGAAAGAAAGAGAGCTCCCATGTGCATGGTGGGTGGGGAGGGGCAGCAGGAGAGGGAGAGAGAGAATTTTGAGTAGGCTCCATGTTCAGCCCACAGCCTGACTAATGACCCTGAGGTCATGACCTGAGCTGAAATGAAGAGTTGGACACTTAACTGACTGAGCCACCCAGGCACCCCAATACTGACAAGTTTCTAAAACAGATAGTCAAAATTGGATTTCCTCCTCTGTTCCCATGGAATTCTTATCTCCTTGATCATGGGTCGGTGGTTGGCTTTTCTGAAATAGTCTGTTTCTGGACTAAAAGAAGTTACAGAAATCCAACCCAGTACTCTGTAGTATATTATGCCTATTGTCTAGGCTATTTGAACTTGGAAGCTGGAACCTATATCCTAATAATTGATACGTCAATAGTTAAGAGTATCTCATACTTTCCGTCACAGTTCAGAGTTGGCCCCTGTTGAAGACACAATTTCTAGTCTGGAGTTTATAGCAGAACCTTCAGACACACATGAGAAGAAAGTGGAAACCACTTGTTACTGACAATATCAAATGGCTGTATTAACGATTACTGTAACCAATATAACGTTAGAAGGTGGGAGAGTAAAATTTTGTATTGAAGTATGAAACATACCTGTTTTACAAGGACTTGATTGTGTTTTTCCTGGGGAAAAGAACAGTAGTAGTGACACTGACAAATATATTTCCTGAGGTGTATTTATATTAAGAACATGTTGCCATAGAAAATTAACTTAGGGAAAGCTGTTTGTCCTTTGATTTGTCTGCTCTTTCCCACAGCTCTTACACTGATTAGTGTTGAACCAAATAAGAAATACAGAGATGACTAAACAAATCTATTCTTTCTAGTATCCCTTTTTTTTAATAAAGTGAATAAACACATCTTTGTGATTTTTCAGGAGCCGTCTGAGAAACTTGAGAGATCGTTTAGGTATAAAAAACCACCACAAAAAAGTTCTTTTTGTTTTGTTTTGTTTTGTTTTGTTTTATTGTTGTTAATGTAGGGTCTAATCTTGGGAAGGCAAAAATCGAGATTTGTTAGTGGAAATTTGGCCAGTTGCTTAAGAGAGGACCATAGATGCCTGGGGAGAAAGAATGGTGTAGGCTTGGCTACTTAATAATCAAAGTGGCAACATAATATTTTTATATAAACATAGAAGAAGGATAAAGAAGTATAATGAGCTCTAGTATTCTTAGAAATTAGAAACACTTTTACTAATCAAAGATACTATAAAGTAAGCAAAAAGCGTAGAAAATTATTCTGATGACATTAGAAGGATGCAAAGAAAAATAACCCTTTGATAAAGTACACTGACTTCTCCAAGACCAACTTGACATTTTAACAGAGAACAAAATTCTTATATTTTAGTTTTCCACTAAAGTATTTGTGAGTTCTTTTTTCTCACGAATAAACCCATCAAAACTGAGGAAGTTTTGCCAAAATTTTAATGTATTGCAGTGTTTTTCAGTCTTATTATTTGCAGTAATTATAAACCAAGACCAATGACTTTTACAAAATTCCTGCAGTTTTCTATATGCATTCAAATTATTTATTCACTATCTTCTTTTGTACTCTGGAAGAGCCAGAAACTTTACTTCAGGGCAAAACTACTCTTTTTCCTTTGATAAACAAAACATATCTCATTACCTTGCGTAGGCGACCTATATCTCTGCTACTACCACTTCTAATATATTATGTTAATTATATTAATTATAACTTATGTATTGATATATTAGCTATATTAATTCTAACCTATAATTAATATTACTGTGTTAACTATATTAATCATAACTTTTATCTAAGGTAACTTCTGTTTTTCAGAACGAACTAAGAGGTAGATAATCAAGAAAGATCTGTCTCATGCACACACTTTAACAGACCAGCAAAGGTCATAAGCATACACCATCTGACTCCCTGAGCCATAAATATTCATTTTACGCCTTCTTAAATTGGTAAGTATCAATACATTCATTAATATAACCCAGAGGTGGGCACCTGGGTGGCTCAGTTGGTTAAGCATTCAGCTCTTGGTTTAGGCTCAACATCCTGAGACAGAGCCCTACACAGAGCTCGGCACTAAGCATGGGATCTGCTTGTCCCTCTGCCTTCCCCTTTGCTCCTCCCCCTGCTCTCTCTCTAATATAAATAAATAGAAATCTTTAGTATAACCCAGAGGTAAAACCACTTCACAAATAGAAAAGTAGGAAGCAAAAATATATAACTAAAACTATTAAAAATTATAGTTCAGGGCATCTGGGTCACTCAGTTAAGTGTCTGCCTTTGGCTCAGGTCATGATCCCATGGTCCTGGGATCCAGCCCTGCATCAGGCTCCCAGCTCATCGGGAGCCTGCTTCTCCTTCTCCCGCTGCCACTTCTACTTATGTTCTCGCTCACTCTCTCTCAAAAAGATAAAATCTTTAAGACAAAACAAAACTAATAGTTCAGTATTCTATTGTACTTAGAAATATTCAAGTATTTGAAGATTTTTTATTAACTCAAAGTAATATTTGTCCGTAGTCTTAACGTGAATTAAAGATATTGGAAATTAGATTCAAAATGACACAGTACAGAGTATAATTTTTGTTGTTATAAAATATTTGCCAGAATTACAATTCAATTTAGTTGAACACATAATTTTCTAGTTTTCATCATCATAGATTTTATATGGGAATAATGATAGCCTGTCTGATAAGTCAATCAGTATTAGAAGTTTAGGGAATTTATATTAATTTGTCTTCATTGATATCTACAGAATAGTTTGCTGAGATTTTAAATGGGATTGTGTTGAATTTATAGATCCAGTTGGAAAGAATTAAGATCTTTTTTTTTTTAAAGATTTTATTTATTTATTTGACAGAGTGAGATCACAAGTAGACAGAGAAGCAGGCAGAGAGAGAGAGAGAGGGAAAGAGGCTCGCCGCTGAGCAGAGAGCCCGATGCAGGACTCGATCCCAGGACCCTGAGATCATGACCCGAGCCGAAGGCAGCGGCTCAACCCACTGAGCCACCCAGGTGCTCCAAGATTTAAGATCTTAATATTGAGTCTTCTAATCCATGAACATAGAATATCTTCCCATTTATTAAAATCTTTTTTTTTTTAATCAGAGTTTTATTGTTGTGTATGTATAGATCTTGGGACATATTTTGTTAGATTTATACCTAAATATTTTATTTTTGCTATTTCTCCTAATGTAAATGGACTTGTGTTTTTCATTTTAAACTCCAGCTTTCATTGCTGATATATCAAAAACAATTTTCTTTTGCATATTAATTTTGTATCATGTAACCTTGCTATAATTATTAGTGCAAGGATTTTCATTTATTTGTTTGATTCTCTGGGATTTGGATATAAAAAATAATGTCTTCTACAAATAAAGAGTTTTATTTCTTCCTTCTTCTCTGACTCTTCCAATATGTATACTTCTTATTTTCTTTTATGATCTTATGCTAGCTAAGATTTCCATTATCATGTTATATGGAGTGGTAAGAGGGGACATACTTTCCTTGTTCCCTATCTTAGGAGGAAAGTGTCCAATCCTTCACCATTAAGCATTATGTTTTTTGTATGTTCTTTATCATGTTAAGGAAGATCCCTTTTATCCCTAGTTCTCTGAGAGTTTTTATCATGATGGTTGTTGGATTTTGTCAAATACTTTTCTTCATCATTTGATATTATCAACTAATCAGTTAATATTATGACTTTCTTTTTTAGCCTGTTGATGTAGTAGATTACATTAATTGATTTCCCAATGTTGAAGTAGACATGCAAACCTGAAATAAGTCCTGTTTGATTATGGTGTATAATTCTATTTACACATTGTTAAATTTGATTTGCTAAGATTTCTTCTGAGGATTTTTGCATGTATGTTCATAAGACATATTGGTATATAGATTTATAGTACCAATAAGACATATTGGTATATAGATTTATACTATATATATACTATATATAGTATATAGATATATACTCATAATGTATTTATCTGCTTTTAGTGTTAGAGTGAGACTGGCCTAGGATAAGTTAGGAAATGTTCTGAAAGGTTTATAAAGAATCTATCATTTCTTCAAATGTTTGGAAGACTTCACCAATGAAATCATCTGGGCCATGATTTTTGGTTTTAAAAAAATGGTTATTAATTATTGATTGGATTTCCTTAATAGATACAAGCCTATTCAAATCATCTATTTCTCCATGTATGAGTTTTGATAGTTTCTATCTTTCAAGGCATTGGTCCATTTCATCTAAGTTATCAAATCTGTGGCCACAGAGCTATTCATCACATTCCTATATTATCCTTTTACTATCCATGGGATCTCTAGTGACCCCTCTTTCATTTCTGATATTGGTAAATTATGTCTTCTTTCTCTCTCTCTCTCTTTTTTTTTTTTTCTTCTATTAGCCTGGATAGAGGCTTATCAATTTTATGGATATTTTCAATGTACCAGACTTTGGTTTAGTTGATTTTTTCTTTTTTCTTTTCCTATTTTTTTAAATGTTTATTTATTTATTTGATAGAAAGATCACAAGTAGGCAGAGAGGCAGGCAGAGAGAGAGGAGGAAGCAGGCTCCCTGCTGATCCATATATGTTATGTATGACCCATATAATACAGAAATGTATTTAATTCCCAAGTGTGGGGACTTTCCAGCTACCTTTCTGTTACTTCATTTCTAGTTTAATTCCCCTGTGGTCTGAGAGCACAATTTATATGTTTCTTAATTTTTTGTTAAGGTGTATTTCCTGGCCCTGATGTGATCTGTCTTGGCAAATATTCTGTGTCAGCATGAGAAGAATGTTTATTTTGTTCCTGTTCTTTCTCTGGTGCTCTCTTTCTCTTTATGTAGAGCCAGGCTTTTGTCCTAGATCATTTTCCTTCTTCCTCAAGAAATTCTTGTAACATTTCTTTTAGGGCAGGTTGGCTGATGATGAATTCCCCAGTTTTTGTTTCTCTGAGAAAATCTTTGTATCTTTTTTTACCATTGAAGGATAATTTTGGTGCATATGGAATTTTAACTTCTTTCTTTTTAAGATTTTATTTTTAAGTAACCTCAACTTAAACTTGTAACTCTGAGATCAAGAGATCATGATCTAGTGACTGAGACAGCCAGGTGCTCCTTTGGAATTCTAGTTTTTTTTTTTTTTAATTTAACACTAAATATTTCAATTCACTTTCTTCCTGCTTGAGCAAAGAGAAGTCTGCTGTAATTCTTACCCTTGTTCCTCTTTGAGAGTAAGAGGTTTTGTTTTTTCTTTCTTTTTTTTTTTTTTCTCCCTTCTGATTTCTTTCAAGACTTTGTCTTTGGTTTTCTGTAGTTTGAATATGATATGCCTAGATATGGGTTGTCAGGATAACTGCTTGATATTATGAGTTTCCTGCATATGTGGTTTGGTGTCTCTCATTAATTTTGAAAATTCTTAATTATCATTACATCAAATATTTTTCTGTCTTGTTCTCTTTCCCCCCCCCGGTATTTCAGTTATGTATATGTTGCATATTTTGAAGTTGACCATAGTTTGTAGATACTCTATTATATGTATGGTTTTTTGGGTTTTTTTTTAATTCTTTTCCATTTCAGTTTGGTAAGTTCCACAGAACTACCTTTAAGATCACTGGTTCCTTGGCTGTGTCCAGTTTATAGATGAACCCATTGAGAGCACTCTGTATTTCTGTTATGCTATATTTTGATTTCTATATTTCCTTTTGATTCTTTCTTAGAGTTTTTATCTCTCTGTCTATATTATACATCTGTTCTTTTGTGTTATGTATTTTTTCCTTTAGAGCCACTAATATGTCCATCACAGTTATTTTAAATTCCCTATCTTATAAAACCACAATTTGTGTTATATTGGAATCTGGTTCTGTGGCTTGCCTTGTCTGTTCAGACTGTTTTTTTCCCCATTGATAATAAAGATCATTTTTCTCAGTTTCCACTTATATAGTTATTTTTATGGTTCTGCACCGTGAAAAGTGAGGACTGCCTGTGTGGTGTATGTGTATGTGTATTCTAATCAAGTAATGAAGTACTTAGTGTAGGAAATCCTGGGTTAAGGTTTTAACTTTGCTTTGATAGAGCAGATCACATAAAACCATCTGAATATGTATCTTTAAATAAGCTGTTATCTTTTAGTTTCTCTTTGATTTGGTTGTGATGCTTTCTTTCCTCAGTCTCAGATTGTTATTGAGTAGAATTCCTTCCGTGAAATTTTCTTTCTTAACAGACCTTTTCTGTAATTGCATTATGAAGAACTGAGAAAATAGCAGAAATTCCCTAAACATCTTGAAAGTGAATTTCAGTTTTTTTCCTGGTTTTTTAGAAGCACATGATAATTCCCTGTTTTGTTTTTCCCTGCAGTTTTTCTTAACGATAATAATAATTATAGTAATAGTATCTAACACTGAGCATTCAGTCTGTGTCAGCCTCTTTGCAAAAACTTCATATGTATTATGAGAGAATATGATGCTTTTCTCCTACCCAACAGATACAACAACTTGAAATTTGAATATATTCAGAAGAAAAAAATCTTTTACACATCAATATTATTGATGTAAATTATATCTTGGACTTTTTCCCAGCTGAGGCAAGGAGCTGACAGAGTGTGCAGAAGGATCTTTTTAAGACCCAGGCACTTTGGGTTCACTGCAGGACCACCTGGCTCTAATGACCGGAGACTTGCCCTTGGGAGAATGGATGCAGATTCTGGTCACTGAAAGCAATAAGGAGATTTAAAATTTGATTTTATGTTGCAATTAGTTATAGCATACTTGGTAACTTGGGTTGTATGATATGAAAACTTACACAGGGCCCTAGTTAAGAAAAGGAACCAGCCTCCTGCCTGGAGATACTGGCAATGCATGATAATTATCCTCTCCAAATCCTCTCATAGAAAACTCAATGAGCTGTATTTACTTCTTTCTGGCATTATAAAAATTATGTATCCTTTTATGTGCAGAGACAGTTCCTTGGGGATGAAGAGTTATGCATGCTCATTAACAGAAGAATATGTACCACAGCAGGTATTGCATGCTAAACCCAAGACTTATGACCCTATTGTCCACATGAGTGGCAAGCATAACTTCTCCATTGTGGTGGTGAATGAGAGGATGAAGAGATAATGATGATAATGAAAAAAGATAATTTAAATGTTCTTGCTCTATACTTTGGTTGAATATTCAGATACATTTCTAATTACCCATGCTTCTTCAAAGGTTGGAATCCAAGTGTGATTAAAACATTACTCTTTTGCTTAATTTCCTATGTTTTGAAATGGAAGATACCTTTGTAATTCTGTCTTAAAATTGCCAAAGCACTTTGCCCCTGGCTGTGAACCTTTAGTATTGGTTTTAAATCTTGAGGTTTAAAAAGATTGTTCCCACTGGTCTTTCTAGACCAACCTTCCCTGATTCAGTTGGCAAGTATATTAGCATAGTCTTTGCTTAAAGATTTCTACTTGGTCACCTGTTCCATAGAGTCCTTTAGAGTCCATAGAGTCCATAGAGTCCATAGAGTCCATAGAGTCCATAGAGTTTAGAAGAATGAAGTAGTGGGACAGATGCAGTCACTTTGATGTTAGAATCTTCACGATAACTATTCTTTTCAAGAATTCAAGTTCTTCGTCTCATTTACTACTATGATCAATGTATATATTGTGTGAAGACCTGAGGCATGAGAATGATCACGAAAATTGGTTCGTTGGTGATATATACATTAAAAGATCTCAAAGGAACAGAAAATAATTTGTGAAGAAAAAAATAATTTAAGGAAAGCAATGAATGCTCACAATTATGTCATTATGAAATATAGTCATCAAAGAAAAATGATGAATCATTACATATTCTTCAGAAGAAATAAATGGCATGAAAATATAAGCTCTAAAATTAAGTCAAATAAATTACAAGAGACTTTGTAATAACCTATTTTATTAGATTGGGGTTTTTAGAAGCAGAACTTAGGAGAAGGAGCCCCCAGGGGAAACCTTAAGGGGAAAGGAAAAGCAAGACAGGGAAGGGAGGAAGACAAGGAAGGGAGGGGATTCTCAGGCAGAATCTCCCAGACGTTGGGCTTCAGCCTAATCCTGCAGAAGAACTTGGTAATATGAATTATATTTATATGTACTGAGGCTCATACTCCCTCGCCACGTAGTCATAGGGTATGTGGAAAGGTCATAGACCCTCAAGCCCTTTTTGCTCTGCACTTTCAGCAAAGGAGCCTCAGCAGCATGGGCGTTGTCTTCTGAAGAGTTGCAGGCCCAGCCATTGAAAGCACCAATTCAGGGGGTTGGGGTGCATGCAGAAATGGCAAAATGAAGGGGAGGAGGCTCAACATTGTCTGCTAAACAAATGATCCTAAGTTATATAAGAGTACTATGAAAAAAAATGTATAAAAATTCAATGAGGATAATTCAAATCCATATAGTTTCTCAGATTAGAGAAGAATCATCAGATTAGCCTTATGAAGAATCCTTGTTTGTTGCTTTGTTCTTAATCATATGAGAAACAAACCCTCCTGTTTACTGAGCACCTACTGTAGGTCAGGAACTGTACCAGGCCCTGGAAGCACAGTAACTCTTTGATCCTCAGAGCAGTGAGTATGAGTGTTACTTCCCAAATAATGGGGAGGGCAGGGACTCTGCCAGATGCTGTGGTATGCCAGAAATGATTGTTGAATGAGCAAATGAACGAATAGGCCATATTGAATCAAACACAGCCTGGCTATATATATATATATGATTTTATATATATATAAGATTTTATTTATTTGACAGAGAAAGAGTAGGCAGAGAGGCAGGCAGAGAGAGAGGAGGAAGCAGGCTCCCTGTTGAGCAGAGAGCCCGATGTGGGGCTCCATCCCAGGACCCTGGGATCCTGACCTGAGCCGAAGGCAGAGGCCTTAACCCACTGAGCCACCCAGGCGCCCCCTGGCTATATATTTTATTCCATTTATCTCATTAAAGTATAGCTAGTATGTAAGTGGTTCATTCAAGACACAAGTGTATGTCTGTCTGATTCTAAAGTCCCAGGTGTAATCTGTTCCTGTATACTGCCTTTGCAGAAGAAAACCATTTTTAAATACTTTTAATCTCAATTTCCCAAATAATAATAAGCCCCTGGGGTTGTAGAGCATCACGTGGTTCACACAGCCTTTCATTCATTATCCCATTCAGTCTTCCTTCTACCAGGGGGGAGAATACCCTCCTCCCAAGTCAGGCAGCTGATGTTCAGAGAGAATAGGTAACTTACTGAAGGTCACAGAGCCAGAAAACAGAGGGGCTAACATCAAAGCCAGCTCTCCTGACACTGAGTCCAGTGCTCTTTCCAAAATAGGAAGTTGTTTTGATTATGTACCTTTTTTTTAATGTTGTGAGTTTCCCCGTGGGATTCAAAGTATTTTGCAAAACTTGTATCATTATAGGATCATTAGTCAATACATATTTTCTAAACTGGTTTCTATGAAGCTGCATTGAAATGAAGGACTTTCTGATGCCCCCCAAAGTACATATTCAGTCTCTATAGTTTCTTAGATACATGGAGCTTTATGGGGATGGCCTATGGTTGATTTTAAATCACTTCTGAAACAATTTTGCTAATTTAAAGATGAAAAGCTTAGGAAATAAGGGAAACAATGAAGTTTTTTTTTTTCTTTTAAAGATCAGAGGGCTGAAAGAAGGAGGTTTCTTATTCTACAACTTGTTCCATAAGAGGGCTCTATTTTTCCTTTAGTTTTGTCTCAAGAAGACAACACCTTAATTAAACTCCAGTGGGCCAGTTTAATTAAAAAATGTCAGTTAGATCCTCATAAGGGGACCAGATACCCATGAAACACACCGTCTGCTTCCTTTGTGATTACTCAGAAACTCTGACCCCACGGTGGGCAGAGTGCGTGAATTTGCTGCCGAAGGCAGAGCGGGCCTTCGGTTGGGTCAGTGAGCCGGGTCCAGACACTATAAAGAAGGGATACCACATAGTTCATTGGGACCCAGATTTCAGACATTTAGACACTTGTCTATCACTGTACCAAACTATGAGATTCATGGCATATGTTCTTTTCTCATCACCAGGAAGATACAGAAGAAGGTAGCCACTTTCCCATCCCTATTCTACTTCTTTCCCTCTCTCCTTGCTTTCCTCTCTGACAGATCCTCCTGTCAGCAAGGAATCCTCCCTCCTCCCCAGTCCCTGGGGCAACAGTGTAGTGAGGGATTTCAGAATCACTGTGTATTGAGGGCCTACTGTGGTCATCCCCTCTTCTCGGGTGCTTTGAGTACATGATTTCGTTGACTGCCAACTTTATTATTACCCCCTTTACACAGATGTGGGAAATGGAGGAGAGTTCTCTGCATCTTACTTTTTTCCTCAAGAATACATCGTGGAAAAAATTTATGATCAATTGGTATAGCTCTAGCTCATTCTTTGAAAGGTATGTAATATTCCACAGTATGGACAGCTCATAATTTTTCTACTTCGGTTTCAGGTTTGTTGGTTTTTTTTTTTTTTTTTTTTTGGTTTTAGTTTGGTTTTCTTTTTCCTTTTATTCTGCCCTAAGAAACAATTCTATTTTGATTATATATGACTTCATACTGATGCTCTTATTTCTATGGGATAGATTTCCAAGAGGTGAAGTTTTGGGGTTGAAGAGTATAGGAATTTTTTATTTTAATAGTTGTCTCCAGAATGCTTAAACGGTTCCTGGGACATGTGACTTGCCTTTTATCAAAATCCCATCAGACATACATAAGAATGGATACTTGTGTTCCCAAGTATTTGACTTTCACAAACCCTGACTGTCCCTTGTCAAATATGTTATAAAGGTTTTCAGCTGGGGATTAGGTACAGACCGCAATCCATGGGATCAAGTTAAAAAAAAAAAACAAAAACAAACTGCCACAGATAGTATGTTTACTTGGTTACGCCCCTACTGAATTTCTGGGTTGGAACTCACAAAAGTTCTACAGATTTTACTTCTTGAGCATTTGGATAGCAAATCAATTTGGGCATTTATTTATAGAAACTCCCTCTGTGGGGTATCACTATAGGACTATAGAGGGCTATAGGGCTATATAGGGCTAGAACTGTTGTTACATTGACAGTTCCCCCATATACTGTAGAGAATCTCTGAGACTCACATCTTGATGGGATGGGCCTTTGGAGCAAGCTACAATGTTATCTCACTTAGCGCTTTGTTGAAAGCCTATTTCCAAAATGTTTTTCAAAATGTTCAAGTTTTTAAAAAGAATGAGACATTTATTTAAATTTACTTTAAAGACCACTGATTCAGGGCTAATGATTGTATAGTTTATTAATCAAATGTATTTAGCAGGAAAAAAAGCCAGCTCCAATTCACTTACAATTGAGATTTTACTCCATTTTAACGTTATTTTAATGAGCTACAGATTTGAATGTGGGCTTTGTTCATCTGTTGCTTCCGCTCAATTGCAGCTTCACCCTAAGAAGACACAAGACAGATTGATCAGGCTCCCAGTCATTGTGAGGCTTAAATGAAGTGAACAGGGCCTTATGTTTCTAAACCAAATGAGAGGATTAAGGCAAAAAGAAAAAGAAAGCAAAAAAAATTTTTTTTAAAGACCTCCTTCTCCCCCTCCCCAGAAAACACTATACTTCCTTTAAATCATCTGTTTGCTATTCTTGAAGTTGCTACTACAGTATTGCAGTTTTCCTAGGAGAGCATCAGAAGATTACATAAAAATAAAAATCTCAAACATTCCAGATAATTTAACATGGGTAGATATAAGGGGAAAGCCACTGTCCCATCTCATTTTGAGACACACTACAATTTCAATGCAAAAGTTAAAACATTTTAGTTATGTTAGATTTTCTTTAGTAGATAATGTCCTATGTCCACATTTAAAAAAGCCATTTACCATCTAATACTTTAAAAGCTAGTCTACATTTATAGGATTTATCTAAATGAAAATAAAATTTGTTTGAATTAAAAATGAATTAAAAGAGTGGCGAATATTTATACCTATATTTTCAACACTGTGTATGTTTTGGGGGAATTTTTCTGATGGGCCCTCCCAGATCTGACAAACACATACTGGCCAGGTTTGGGCTAATCTTGTTTTTAATTTGCAAAGGTGGCCTGGAGAGCCCATAGCTTCCAACATGCAGTTTTCCATTGTATTTATACACTAGCTATGCTTTTTTAAGATGAAAAAGGAACCTCACATTCAGAAAGCAGAACTTATAGAGTGGCCTTAAAACTGTGGGAAACTTTATGACAGTTGTGGCCAACTGCATAAAACAAGAAATTAATCATAGTTTCTAAAATTCCATGATTTAACCATCTGATAAGAAAGCATTATATTTTATTTCATTTTTAAATTATGCATGGTTTATATTTAACATGAGTTTCATAAGTTAACTTTTTAGATAAGAACAGCTTTTTTTTTTTTAAAGAACAGCTTCTAATTAACAATAATCATATTTTTATGAACTAACATTCTTGGCAGAGTAATCCAGATTCTGAGGACTTATTTGAATAATATAATAAACAAAAACATTTGCAACAGATAATATAATATAAACATAAAGTATTATTTTGTGTATTAGATACACAGGGACAATTGTATGTAATATGTATTTTTTTAAAACTGCTGATTTCATTAAGAGAGCTCACTGCTAAAGAATTCCTGTGGCTAATGCCTTGTATTACGAATATGAATCTTTTAATCATCCTTCACCTACATTTGTATCCTGATTTTGCTTAAAGTGAGATAGACCTATTTTAGTTTACCCGAGGAACTTGTTGCTTATTTTAATTTGTTTCTTTCATACTGATAATAGGATAAATGTGGCAAGAACAAAAACAATATAAAGTAAAATACAGAAACTAGGTATTTAAAAAAGGGTGGAGAAACACTGTATCTGTGTGATTCTGCAGTCAAATGCTCTACCACTGAGCTATACCCCCTATCTGTGTGATTCTGGCTGAGCAGAGTCACAGGATGCACTTAGAGCTTCCTGGCAGGACAGATGTTTATCTTATATATACTTCAGCTAGTTGTGTAACTTGGTGAATAACACAGTTGTTGGTAATTTCAATGAAGATAAATTTTGTTTCATTGTTTGTTAGTTAAAATTAATGTTGAAGTTTTAATACATCCTCTATTAAAAATAAAAACAACCACAGAACAAAAATTGGCAAGGAAGTTGAGATTGACTTTGTAGGCAAAGAACAAATTAAGGGTCAAATGTCTTTCTATAATTTGTCATTTGTGATTGTGAGTGACTTTGTAATATTTTAGACTTTAATCTTCTGTTTTCCTTTTAATGATCTTTGTTTATAGAAAAAATGCTTTGTTTATATACTTAATTTTGATAAACTTTTGCATAAAGACAACTATTTGGAAGTAATTTACAAATAGTCTAAATTCTAAATAGAGAGGCTTTTAGCAAACTCCGTTGAAAATTTTTGCTGAAAAATTATATAACACTTCTATTATACAGAGACCATTATGCTAGCTATTAATTATGATGAAAAAACATCATACATATAGTTTCAAAACATCTACATATAGTTTTGTAATGATATAATTTAAAGGAATATTTTCATCATAAGAGATTTATCTTTGTTTGACTAATATGTCTTTCATAATATGCATATGCCATATGTTTTGGCCTCAGACAAAGATGCATGAATTAAAATTATATAGTGACATACAACCAGTCTTAAGGTGCTTAATTTCCTTTTGATGGTATGTGTGTACAACCATTGTATAGATGTTTTTGCATTGCTTTGAGCATTAACATTTTCTCTGAATAGTCTGTGTATCTAAGTAACCATGATTGTGGTTCATTTCACTTAATGGTCATTCATATAAAATTAAAGCTTTGAGAATATTATTATTTGCTTCAGGTAATACCAGTTACATTACTCTTTTATAAGATGGCTGGTATTTTCACATAACAGATTTTCTCAGTCCCTTGACTTTTTTCATTTTATTGTGTTGTTCCTTTCACTGAAATACATTCATAATAAGTTCAAGGTGAAGTTTTCAGGTTCAAAGCTGAAAGTCATTTTTCATGTAAACAATTGGCAACAGTCATCTTTGACAGCATCCTTTTATTCATTCTTTCAGTTTTGCATTCTCTTATGTAAATGACCATACCTGTCTGTTTTTTAAAATCTCTAATTTCTAATGGACATATTAAAAAAATCTGTAGGTATTCAATGCTTGTCTGCAAATAAATGTAAAACAGGTGTATTGCACCTTGGATTAAAGGCCAGCAAGGCAGACAAAAGGGACACCATTGCAAATTAAAGCATAAAAGTTTGAAGTATTATTAAGGGGTTCACAGATACTATGTTCCAATCAGGCTCAATAAGGGCTGAATTCCTATTATGTTTCTAAAGCCTCCAAAAAAAACATGGGAAGGGACCCAAAGTTAAAGTCATCAAATAGAAAGCACTTAGGCCAAGAGCACATGAATGTATGACTGCGTAATGGGCCTTTCATCTTCGAAATAAAAACAGTCCAGTTCAATTGGAACCAAAGTTTCCCCCTTTGAGAAAGTTTATTTTAATGAGTTTCCATTTTATGCGTGGGCTGCTCTTTAATCCAGGCTGTTCCATTGAAGTCTTCCCCAATGAAGACGCAAGACAGATTGTCCTAGCTTGCGGCTATTGTTAGGGGTTGATGAAGTGTATGGGCCCTTATGGTTGATAACAGAAGTAGATGGTCAAAGCCAATAAATAAAACTTTAACTCTGATTGTTGGGTACTTTATGCTGAAAAGGTTTTCATTAGCATGGATCTTTGGTTTTGAAGGACTTGTGAACCCAAAGGCAACTTGTAGCTCCGTAGCACAAACTAAGTCACTTAGACGAGCAGCAATCTGTCCAAGCTGATCAACTCAATTTGGATTTTAAAAATTCTAGACTTCTTGTTAGAAATCAGCGCTGTTAATATCTTGACAGAAATGAACTTAACAGTATGCGAATCTGCTGCACTATTGATTTATCACAAAAGTGGTTTAAAGGGGTGGTAGTGTGTGCTTTGCTCCATGGGGTCTTTATAATGTAAGTTTTTGAATGAACAATTTAGTATATTTTAAGTGGTTGATTTTTGAGTGTTGGGGGGAGGAGGGTATTTTACAAACAGTGTCAGTCACAGAACCATCTCAAGTGTCTCATATATGGGTTGCTCATCCAAACGACGGTCATATGCTCTAAGTTCTTTTCCTTCTAAATCCCATTTAATACTAATTTTTTTGGCCAGTGGATATGTCATCTGTGTGCCCATAACTGTCCTAAAACCAACCAAAACCATTTGCCATGAGTTGAAGTTCCTTAAACATTTTCCTAATGACCTTGAAACTATACAGTATTGACTTAGCACTTGAGAAGCACTCTATCCCATGACTGCTTAAATCATGATTATTGTAGCTCAACCGATGGAACCTTGAAGAAGTTGAAGGCGTAAGCCCGCCCATTGTTGCCTTGCAATTGGAATGTTAGGCCCTTGAGGAAATCTCTCTCACATTCACCTTTCCAGTTATCCTATGGAAAATCCACCTCTGATATTTTCGAGGCAGAGATGCCAATGGCAGCCTTTGCCCACGTTCTGCATCTGTCATTCTACAAGGAACCTTGTGTACCTGGAGTGGACCACTCTGCCCAGAGGAAGCACCATCAAATTGGACCCACCCCAAACAACTGCCCCTGATTAACCCCAGACATAGAGGTGAACATGACTGCATTATGGAAAAATAGAGGCAGAATCCTGGAATTGCAGCAGAATGGGATACTCTCTTTTCTTCTCTATATTTTATAGTAAAGTATAAGAGTAAATAAAGTGACTGGCAAGGATAACAATGAGAGATGTCAGAGCCTATGAAGAAAAGAAAGAAGGTGGCTTAGGAAGCTTAGTGAGGAGAGGGCAGCGGCAGTGTTCTTTGCTTATTTATATAAATTATCCAGTGAGTGTCCTTTTCCATCCACTTTCCCCTTTAAAGAATACAGCATATAGTTTATAACCATGTTCACAATTAGTGAATACCCACGCTCTCAATAAGATCACAATTTTATAGACCCTTAGCATATTTCAGTGGTATCAGACTTTTTTTGTGTATCCTCAAAATTTTCTAGCATTTTTCTCTTCCAGAAAAGAGTATTAAAATGTCCACTGTTTTTATATAATGGTATTTAAAAGTAACAAAATCTTAATTTCTGTCAATTTTCCAGGTAGACATCTTAGAAAGCAACAAAGATGCTTCCAGAATTCTAGCCTATAATTCATTGGTTAGAGGCCTTGGAAGCCTTCAGGGTCTCAGTTCTTTTACCAAAGTCCCCAACTCCTTATTTGGTTGTTTAGTGGCTTGGATTCTCAAACAGGGAGCATGGGCATCTTTATTCACACATAGGGAGAAAGGAGTTTTCATCTTTCTCTAAGACATCCCTTCTCTGCATCATTAGATTAAATATTTGTTTAAAAATATGATTAAATGTTGAGTTTATGCTGTTGATTTTTTTAACCTTTAAAAATATCATCATCAGGGGCGCCTGGATGGCTCAGTGGGTTAAAGCCTCTGCCTTCGGCTCAGGTCATGATCTCAGGTTCCTGGGATCGAGCCCCGCGTCGGGCTCTCTGCTCTGCAGGGAGCCTGCTTCCTCCTCTCTCTCTGCCTGCCTCTCTGCCTAGTTGTGATTTCTCTCTGTCAAATAAATAAAATATTTAAAAAAAAAATCATCATCATTGTATATAGCTATTTGTTCTGAGAGTAGAGTGATGGGGACATCAGTTTTCATACGGTGTGTGACAGGGAACCAGAAAGGGGATTCTGTCATGTCCAGATCTGTCCATCACTGGGGAATGACCTTAGACTTCCTGATCAATTCTGACAAGTTACTGACAGTTTGCAGGGGAAGCACATATGTGACAAAGGGCAAGCAGAGGCTACATGTGTCAGCAGGAACCCTGTGATTCTGAATAGGAGTCAAGTTGCTGACAATTCTGGTATTTGGATGCTCTTGGTTTTCTTTTTAAATATGGCTTCAGAAAATCGCAGGTGCCCATTCTTCCAGATAGAGTTTTCCTGCTGATTTAGTCAATGGCCAAATGGCTGCATTGATTTGGATGCTATCATGTTCTTGGTCTTTTTGCCAGTTTGGTTATAAATTTGCATACACTTATTGACTTAATTTTGTGTCCTGGGTGATAAGGGGTAAATTGATATTATTTATAAAGACCACAATTGAATCAAGCTGTTTTAGAATCATGTTTTGCATAAAAATGGACACTTCTCAATCAAGTGTGAGTCTTAGAGTGTCGATGTCTATCCCCTGCATGGATGGAACAGAGGCTATATAGCATAGGGGATAAGAGCTTAGATGTCTAAGTCAGACTTTATGAATTTGAGTCCTTAATCCACTTATGTTGAGCATACCACATGATATCTGTGGGAGTCAGTTATCTTTATCTGTGAAATGGAGATGACGAGCTCCTACCTTTGAAGTTTTTGAAACAGGCTCTGGCATATGGTAGGTGCCATATAAGTGTTTGCAATTATTAAATTATGTTGCTGAGCTTTTTAATATCCAGTATGCAATTCCTATCAGAGAATCATGTAAAAAAGGAGGCTTCATGAGTATATAATTTTGATCAAATTTGGAAAAATTTGAGCCATTATTCTTTTTTTTTTTTTTTTTTTTTTTTTTTTTTTTTTTTTTAAAGATTTTATTTATTTACTTGACAGAAAGAGGTCACAAGTAGGCAGAGAGGCAGGCAGAGAGAGAGAGAGGGAAGCAGGCTCCCTGCTGAGCAGAGAGCCCGATGCGGGACTCGATCCCAGAACCCTGAGATCATGACCTGAGCCGAAGGCAGCGGCTTAACCCACTGAGCCACCCAGGCGCCCCTGAGCCATTATTCTTTGAAAGTGTTCTTGTCTCCCCTTCTCTCTTCTCTCCTTGTAGAATTCTAATCACTCCTACCGCTGAGACTTCTCTATATTGTCCCACAGGTGATTACAATTTTTATTTCTTTGTCTTTTCTCTGTTTTTTCTTTCTTTTGGAAAAATTTGAGCCATTATTCTTTGAAAGTGTTCTTGTCTCCCCTTCTCTCTTCTCTCCTTGTAGAATTCTAATCACTCCTACCGCTGAGACTTCTCTATATTGTCCCACAGGTGATTACAATTTTTATTTCTTTGTCTTTCTCTGTTTTTTCTTTCTTTTGGATATTTTCAGGTTGACTGATCTTTTCTTCTACAGTATCTAATGTGTTTGTTTTTTTTATCTCATCTAGTGTTATTTTATTTTTCATTTCTAAAATTTCCTTTTTTGGATCTCTTCTCTTTATTCAAGTTCCTGTTTTCTTTTATGTTCTTGAAGAAATGGAATATGTTTATATTTACCATTTTTGTGTCCTGTCTGTTAATTTTATCCCCTCTCCCCTGTCCTTCATTTTGGGGGCAGCTTTTATTGATTGATTATTTTTTATATATATTTTCCTGCTTCTTTGAGTATGTGACAGATTTTATTGCATACTGAACATTGAGGATTTTATTTTGGGGTGCTGAATGTTGTATTTTTTCTAATAGTGTCAGGCTTTGTTCTGGTGTACATGTAAACTTTTTTGTATCTGTAAAATTAATTCAAAGCTAGCTTTTAAACTTCATAAGGTTGGATCCTGAAACAGATCTTTGACAGGTATCATACGATATATTGTCAATTTTTGTTTGATGGTGCCACATATTTTTTTTTTTAAAGATTTTATTTATTTATTTGACAGAGAGAGAGATCACAAGTAGGCAGAGAGGAAGGCAGAGAGAGAGAGAGGAGGAAGCAGGCTCCCTGCGGAGCAGAGAGCCCGATGCGGGGCTAGATCCCAGGACCCTGAGACCATGACCTGAGCCGAAGGCAGCGGCTTAATCCACCGAGCCACCCAGGCGCCCCTGATGGTGCCACATATTAACTTATTAATCAGCATCTGTCCATTCATCCAACTAATGTTTTATTGAATTTCTCTGATATGGTAAATATGAATAAGGAATCCTCAAGGAACTTACAGTTTAGGTGAGAAGATCATTGATATGCCCTAATAGAATTATATGCAAAGTGCTATAGAATCTGCTGGTTTCTTACTTTTCCCATGTGTATATATGATGTTCAACCAAAGTGTACTGTTTTATACTGAATTTTCTTTTCTCCTTGGTTATTCTATTTTGGCCTTGCAATGTTTAAGAAAATTTCAGTATTATAAAACTGTGTGTATATATATGGAGAAAAAAAATCTCCTTTTATAAAAATTCAAACATTTATTCAACAAATATATCATGATTAGCTATAATGTGCCAGTTCACAGCTGGAGTGACAATCGTTAACAAAACAAAGTCCTTTCAAAATGCAAATTCAAAGTACACAAATCAAGTAGTGATAATATATACCATATTATGAAATTATGGCTCTGTATTTATCTTACTGCTTTGAAAGTGACATGATGATTCTAGCATTGAGTTAATAGAAAAATTGCCCTTGGGCAGGCCAGCTTGTTCCTGTTCTGAGCTCCAGATTATAAATGCTGCTGAAAATGGCTAGTTCCAGAGAAGTGTTTTAAAAAAGGATTGCTGATGTATCTATACTTTTGTCTGTGGGAGTGCTATTTTTGTGGATACAAATTGGATTCCTTTTTTTAGAGTTTTCGGGTATGAATTTCAAGAAGATTCTTAATTGCAAAAGGAAAGCCAGGCTAGGAGCTACTACTACAAATGTTACTACTACTGTTATTGCTGCTGCTGCTGCTGCTCACTGTCATTTCCAGAACTGTCAACATCTGCCAGTGCTCTGTGATGTTCTTTACTTAATCTCTTTCATCCTCAAAAGAATCCTATGAGATGTAGGATATTCACAGTACAGAAGAAAAAAGTGAGGATGGCCGTAGAATCATTTTTTAAAGCATTTATGAAAATGAGACATAATCACTGTCCACCTTAAAAATAAAATACCCAGTTATTTTACGAGCAAAATGAGTTTTCTGGGAATAGCAGAGGAATTGCAATTCAGAACATGCAAGCAATGACAAACCATAAGCAAGTCTGAAAAGAAAAAGGGAAGAGCAGCTGTTAATAGGTTTTAGGAAGAAATTGGGGAGGACTGTTTCAAATAGTTCATTGGAGAAAACAAGGGTTTAAGGTTGGGGCATTTCCCATTGGCTGCAGGCAGTGGTTAGTGTGTTGTTGCTGGGGCAAGGAGGAATCTTTCTTCTTTTTCTTAAAGGCAGATGAAATTCCTGTGTGAAAAATGTCCTCTCTTGTCAAGATAATTCTTATCTTCCTTCTTCCTGCTGGTTATGCAAGCAGCAGAATGGTTATGTGTGAGAGCTCCCCCTTCAGGGTGTCCCGACTCCACTTTATTTATTTAATTTTTTTTTTAAGATTTTATTTATTTATTTGACAGGCAGAGATCACAAGTAGGCAGAGAGGCAGACACAGAGAAGAAGAGAGGAAGGGAAGCAGGCTCCCTGCTGAGCAGAGAGCCTGGTGCGGGGCTCGATCCCAGGACCTTGAGATGATGACCTGAGCGGAAGGCAGAGGCTTTAACCCACTGAGCCACCCAGGTGCCCCTTTAAATGAGGTTTCCTTTATTTAACAGTCATAAAGACAGAAATCACTTTAAATCTGCATTATTGAAAGTACCATAATAAGACTATGAGCACATGCTACATTGCATATTGAAAATTGCAATTAGCATTGTTGATTTGATGACTGAGTCGATGGCTTTCTGAGGAAGCGTTCTTTGGAAGATTCAGATCAAATTCTACATTATTTTCTAGTAGGAAAGCATATTATAAGAATCTTTGGAATTTAAAATAGCCTTCACAGGCTTATTTATTTGTTTAATATCTCTGCCTTAGCAAATGACAAATGTCCCACTTAGCTAGCTTTCTGAAGAAGTAACTAAAAGTTGGGGGCGACAAGGTTAGAATGGTCAATGGAGATGCAAACAGAGATTGTTTTCTGCAGACCTCAACTTCCCTCTCTAAGGCAGAAGGTCCTTCCAGAGAGTGACAGATGACAAGATCAACATTGGGCAGATGATCTTCCCTTGATAACGCACCCTCTGGTAGCAAGCACCCCCATTTGCCCCTTCTTAGGGAGTGGAGATGGTGGGTTGCTCTATAGTAACTGGACCCAGAGTGGTAGGATTGCTGATCTGGAGAGACACCATTGGGTGTCCTTGGCATATGTGAAATCATTTATTTCCACTCAGCAGTGATGTGTATAAAACTAGAGAGCTGGTCTGCAATGATTCTTCTATTCAAGATGTTGTAGTCAATCTCTACATATCTGTGCTGAGATGACAGAAAATATTACCGGTATTATTAGAGCTAAAGTTTCCTAGTACTTGTAGCAGTGTCTTTTTCTGGGGAATTTAACTCGAAAAGATTTGAAAATGGAGTTTTTTACTCTACCCCTCCACCCAGACCTACATCCCCTCTCCCTCTTCTGAAATTATGGAATGGAAACGGGCAGTCTTCGGTGTATTTATTGCTATATGTGCAGTTTGTTATGATGGGAGAGAAGGTATTTTGAAGCTGAGAAGTCATGTGACTTATTCTTCAAGCTCTTGCTAAAGTTTTCCTGTTTTAGACTACAACAAAGAAGTTATTTCCTTTCAAAATTAGGTTGCTTGAATATTTTATGTAATTTTAAATATTAAGCTTAACTTGAAAGTAAAATATTTTATCTGTTTTTATAAGGTGCTTTATACTTCTATAGTTTATTTATATAAATATGTAAATAAATATAAAATAAAAACATATTACCTATATTTTACAAGTTGCTCTGTATCTACATATCCATCTGTAACTCAACCAGTGATAACCCATGCATGAAATTCATTGCGTTCCTATTATGTGCCACGTACTGTGGACCTACAATGATACAGGAAACAATTTTCTGAACCTTAATATGGAAAGTGTCCTGAGGTACAAAGTGCAGAATCAAAAATCCAAGATTGCTTCCAAGTGAAATTAGAGGAACTGGTAATGTAAGATTAATTTAAAAGAGACAGTGCCTAACACAGTGCCTGGCATAGAGGAACAGTGTACAGAATTTGCTCCATGAATGAATGGTGAATGAACAAATGAGAGAAAAGTGGCATTTGACCTTGCAAAATGAGTCAGCTGAACTTAAAACAATGCCAGGGCAAAGGCAATCATGTGAGAAAAGAAAGAGAAAATTCAAGGCAAGTTTAAGGAATAGTAATCAGTGTGGTCTAACTGGACTTTAGGAATGAGTGATGTATTTTAAAAGTCAGTTAGAGCCAGGTAGTAGAGCCTCAAACTCCAGTTCAAAGATTCTGGCTTTTATCTGTACTGTGGGAAGCCTTTAAAAGTTGCAGAAAGAAGTGGTGACCTGGCAGATCTGTGCCTTAAAAAGACTTGGCTGGAGACACTGTTTGGCCAGAGGGACGGAGAGATTTGGGAATCACTGGATTCTGAGCTATTAGCTGGGTCTGAGACTAATGCGGTCAGTGAGATGGAATCTGCTGTGATTGTCTGCTGCTTGAACAACACCCTCAGAATGAACTGAGCCCCATTGTTGTTATCTGATAGCACTGTGTTTGATAAGGCCCACAGAAAAATGTCAACCAAATGCTGTGGCCTGGCACAATCAGTCATGAAACCTGACTTAAAATACGTTGTTCCCAAATGGTGAAATAGCTCATGAAAAATAAAAACCAGCATAGTGAAACTAACTCAGAAATGAAATCCTTTGCTATCTATCGTGCTTACTTTTTAACAGTGTTAAGCGCTCCTGATGGCGGTATTTTGTAAACTGATATTTTCTTTCTTCTTTGAAAAGACCACACATTGTTTATACCATTTATCCTTTCCTTGTGCTTATAACATAAATTATCATTCTGTGCAGACAGCCATAAGCATTTTAATAACTTTAATTTAAGAATGACTTCATTCTTTGAAAAATACACAAAATTATTAACACATTAACTAGTCCAGTTTTTTGTGATTGGCCTTATAAGTTCCAGAATTCTAACTTCTTAATAATTTTTACCATTATAGTAATATATTTATACATGTTCTGAGTAGTAATAAAGGTATAACTTTGAGGAAACACACACACACACACTCATACCATTAGTTTGATAGAGAGTAGTCACAAGTCAATGCACAATACCTCTTTCTTTGCCCTCTATCCCATTTACTCTGAAACAACTGACAAATAAGACAGAAGACAGAGAGTTGAAAATAGAAATATCATATTTATTCTTCATCAAGCTGGCTGGAAAAATGAGGCTTGACGTGTGTAGCTACAAGGATTTGCGTAACTTTTTCTATTTTGATTCTTCTTCCCAACCCGTGTGATGGCCCACCTAAGGAAATCATTGTGTCTTCAGAGCACACACACACTTTTACCGGGAGGATCACTGTCCCCCTCGGTCTGGAGCTTATAGGAAAGAAGAAAAAATCCCCACTGCTTCTCCTTTTCCAAGATTAGCTCCACCCACTGGAGTAACTTGGACCAGTACCTGTCAGATCATTGTCACCCACAATTAAACAAATTAGCACTCCTCCTTTGGCAAAGGAGGAGGTGACTACAGGATAGTCAAGAGAGCAGTTGTGTTAAGTAGGGGAAATTCCTCCACCTAGCTACACAAAATTAGTGGAAGGGACACTGCTGTCTAATACACACACACATACACACACACACATATACACATTCACAAATATTTTCAGGCTTTATTTGGAAGAAAAGTTTTTGGAAATATTTTTGACTAGGATTTACTATGTGTGCTGTGATTTTAATAACTAACAGTTTTAGTGTTGAATATTTACTAGATCAGAACGCATATATTATTTTATATTTATGTATGTCCAAGAATCAAAAATACATTTAAGTCATATTTTTAAAAATATTGGATTTTTTTTTTAAGATTTTATTTGACAGATAGAGATCACAAGTAGGCAGAGAGGCAGGCAGAGAGAGAGGAGGAAGCAGGCCCCCTGCTGAGCAGAGGGCCCGATGTGGGGCTCAATCCCAGCACCCTGGGATCATGACCTGAGCCAAAGGCAGAGGCTTCAACCCACTGAGCCACCCAGGCGCCCCCCAAAATATTGGATTTTTAATAAAGCATTAATTCAGGAAAGTAACAAGTTAAATTTCAAGTCATTAAAATATTAAATATGGAAATTATGGTATTGTTTTAGAAATCCTAGTTTAGCTTATGATGATCAATAATCACAAAATACTTTAACTGTCCTAAGCTTTGCTTATACATCTTGTTTTTAGTTCTTCTTTTATTATCTTCCCTGGAAGCTCTTTGTTTTTAATTTATTATATGGCTTCTCTCCCGTCACCTTCTAGAACTTCTTCATTAGTCAGAATCAAATGTTTAAATGGAAGGAGATTGCACACAGTGGATAAAGCAACAAACTGAAATGTCTGGACTGCGTAGTAGTCTTGATATTGATATTAAACTCTAAAAAATATTTTATTCATACCTTTGTGTTTTTTTTTTTTTTAAAGATTTTTTTAATTTATTTATTTGACAGACAGAGATCACAGGTAGTCAGAGAGGCAGGCAGAGAGAGAGAGAGAGGAAGGGAAGCAGGCTCCCTGCTGAGCAGAGAGCCCGATATGGGGCTTGATCCCAGGACTCTGGGATCATGACCTGAGCTGAAGGCAGAGGCTTTAACCCACTGAGCCACCCAGGCGCCCCCCTTTGTGGTTTTTCATGGGAGACTTCGCTGCTTAAAGATTTCATGTCCAACAAAGTAGTGATGAATAAGTTTTACAAAATACAAGAGCACCTGGATGGCTCAGTTGGTTTCAGTGTCTGACGTTAATTTCTGCTCAGGTCACGATCTCAAGGTCCTAAGATGGAGCCCCACATGGGGTTCCATGTTCAGAGGGGAGTCTGCTTCAGATGCTCTCTCTTCCTCTCCCTCTGCTCCTCCCCCTTTCTAAAACAATAAATAAATAAATCTTTTAAAAATAGGTTTTACAAAATGCAAATCACAGTGGGATGTTGGCTGTTGTAAGTGGGGGAATGATATCTTGTTGAGTAGGGTGAACTGGTAGCCACAATGGGGGCAAAGTAGAGAAAAGATGGTATCGTTGTGCCACCAAACCCAGTAAATTTAAGAGAGTAAAGCTAAGATTTCATTCAAATCTTTTATAATCCCATGTGAAATATATAGATTAGATAAAATTAAGACTTAAGAATCAATACTGAGTGTAGATAAGATTTATACTCTGTTGTCCAACATCTACTACTTAATCCAGATGACTTGGTGTTGAGACAGACTAATGTACCCTCAGACAAGGAAAAATTCCTTTGCCTCTTTCTGCCCATAGCCGGTGCTCCCAGAGGCCATGGTATATACTTCGATATTTCAAAAGAAACAGCAGTGAACCTGAGGGGATTTGAATTATATAATTAGCCAATCTGACCCCAGCATAGTTCCCATCTCTCTCCCCTCGCCACCTCCTTGCCCATTCTATGACAGTGTATATTTATTTCCAGATATATTTTGGGAGTGAATTATGAAAAATGGCTTCATTTCCTATGTGTATTTACCAATAAAATCTGCTTCAGAAGTCCAGAGTTTATGATTGGTCAGAATAGAGAGAATTTTACATTTGATTTGAAATTTTTGGGAAAAAAACAGAGTTGAAGAAAATAGAAAAAAAAATTAATACAATGTTAATATTTTGGTGAAATGGTTTACTAGTATAGCTTGGGGATAACTGACTCTATGCAGTAGAGCCCTGCCAAGTTAGTGACTCTTCATTTCAAATGGCAGTGAATTCCATTCCCAGTGATTAGCTTTTGATTGCCAGTCATGTTTGCAACTGAATCTATTGAGTTTTTAAATAGCTGTAGTTTGATTGGTCTTGCGGGGTCTCTGTTCACTCAAAAGAGAGATAGAGGTTACACTTTGGTACCAAATAAACCTGCTTGGTTTGCACTTTGCCTAGAAAAGAACTTTTACCTGGAGATGACATTAGAAAGCTGATTGACTAGTTAGTTACCAGGGGAATGTGGCCTTGAATCAGAATAGATAATAGACTCTGGAATTTGGGAAATAATGTTGGCTTAGATATTCATTTTGTTGGCCTCTAGGGACCCTCAAAACTAAATGAAAATGAACTCCATTAAAGATGAAAGTATTATCTTAGTAGAACTCTCAGACTTTCATTTTCTCTCTTGCAGGCTTGTTTGGTACACACATATGTTGCAGAGCATATGCATTTTGAGTTATTCAGGTGTAGATTCTAAATGCATACTAATTTATTATTGTTTAAAGCTGAATCATTCAGGGTTTCTAATACAAATTCTGATTCTGTGAGCTGCTGGATGGCATTAAATAGATGAATTGCTCAATTCCATTTTTGATAGCAATTTAAATACCTTCTTTAAGAAAACATTTCTCTAATAACAGTCTTTGCTCTCATTTCTAGAGGGCTTACCATGTGCCAATGAGGCATTACTGTCACTGTCTACTTTAGAGATGCAATTCAAAGGGTAGGACACATGTATCATGTGAATAGCTGAGACAGGTGCCACCCAGGTCTTCTTTGAAAGCCTGTTTTTGACAGTGATGCTGGACAGCCTCTCTTTCAAGCAGTATCATTGTTTATTGGGGTTATTTTAATATTTTTAATAGGGAATGAAATGGACCTAATTAAATCCAATTGATTAAGACTACTGGAGCTATTTTTTTTAAGATTTTATTTATTTATTTGAGAGAGAGGTAGAGAGAGCACAAGCATATGGAGAGGCAGAGCCAGAGGGAGAGGGAAAAGCAGACCCCCTACTGAGCGGGGAGCCTGATGTGGGGCTTGATCCCAGGACCCTGGAGATCATGACCTGGGCCAAAGGTAGAGGCTTAACCATCTGAGCCACCCAGGGACCCCTGGAGCTATTTTTATTTTTTTAATTAAATTTTTTTTTTTCATGGAGCACTGGGTGTGGTGCATAAACAATGAATCTTGGGACACTGAAAAAAAAATAGAGCTGTTACTTTAGGGCAAAAACTCGTTTCCATTATCCTGAAGAAACCAAAAAAATTTCTTGTTGTAACTTGCTTATCAGAAACCAAGTAAGTGAAGGAAACTTTCATGTTTGATAAACTTTTAGCAACTATTTCTTTTCCATTAAAATTGGGATCCTGAATACCAAAGTTAGAAATATGATAAGTTTGTACTTATATGCTAACAATATCTTAGTTAGTAAATGGGAAGAGTAATTGTGTTAAGAATTAACTTAAGCACATAAAGGGTCACCTAAATCAAATGTTTTTCCTTTCTACATACTTGTTATTAGCCCATTTTACTTGAGTCTCAGTCAATTTTACCAGGAACTCTAAACTTCAGCTTCACTTTTGCATTCTAAAATTTCCTTGATTTAGGGTTCCATTTATAGATAAATAGGGTGTTCATTTGTTTCAAAGACAATTCTACTGAATATATTTTCAGAGAATTGTCAACATAAGCTTGAAATCTACCAGGATGTAATTAGAGAAGTTCTTAGTACTGTTGTCTTTAACTTAGCAAAGTATTTTCTAATAGATATTTAAGAAAAAGCAGTTCTTACATAAATAAAAATTTAAGGTTGATTTTAGGCCTCCAGTGTTAACATAACCTGTTGGAGTTCAGAAGTCTTTTTTTTTTTTTTTTAATATCTTATTTATTGGGGGAGGGGAGCAGAAGGCTGGGGAGGAGCAGAGGGCGAACTAGAACCCCCTTCTGAGCAGGGAGTCTGACATGGGGCTCCATCCCAGGACCCTGGGATCATGACCTGAGCCAAGGGCAGACACTTAACCAACTGAGCCACCTGGGTGCCCCTGGAATGCATAAGTCTTAAATATACAACACAATGTTAAATGCTCCAAATACCAAATTGCCATGATTCTGAATTTTATTGTTCTTGCTGAATCACTGTATTATCGTGATACTTTCTAGCATTTTCAGTATAATTATTAAAACAGTTATAGTGGCTCTAAAGAAATGTAATTGGAAAAGAAAGATGGCCTGTACTGGATGAAATTCTTAATTAATCTTTCACTGTTAAATTGTTCAAAATTAATCAAGTATATTGCCTATAAGAAGGCAACTACACTTTACATACCTCAGTATTATCATCACCAAGCCATATATTAAAAGTTAATTTCTGATTTAAAAGTGTACTTTAACTGCAAAACCATCAATCCTAAATAATTCCATTACCAAAAAAAAAAAAAAAATTTATAACACCAAAGAACATGAGACACAGAGTAGTTTATACTTATCATTCTGAGATTTCTTTTTGGTGTGAGTTTTGCAACATCAAATTAGGATATGCATTTTTATAAAATAACTAACCTGATTTGAAGAATACCATTCATTCATTCATTTCTTCAACACATATTCATTAGAGAAAGTGAGGTTTCGGGCATTGAGAATAATGACCATGAAATGCAATAGTAATTTCCTGGTATATAAGGAGAAAATAAACAACTTGAATTTTAATCACATTTGTAGATAAGTATTCTTGGGGCTATTTGAGAAAATTATGGAAAGGTAGTCTTCCCCCCAATTTGTTTTTTGAATTATGAAGATTATACTCTTCACTGGTTCTCAATGCTTTTACCACCCTAATACACCAGGGTGACAAGCCATTCCCCGCCCAGACACGCACAGCCCCTAGGACAGTGCTACACAGCTGAAGGGAGGAAGTCACTTGTCTTTTTGCTAGAGCCGGAGATAAGTGAAAGAGTCCCTTGGCTGTCTGCCCCATTCCTCGTTTGAGAATCACTGCTAGGTGTGAGCATTCTTAATTATTGAGCAGGCCAGGGGTGCCTGGTGGCTCAGTCAGTTAAGCATCCAACTCTTGGTTTTGGCTCAGGTTGTGGTCTCAGGATTGTGAGATGGAGGCCCAAGTGGAGCCCCACATCCTTCATCTTGAACACTGCGGTAGGCAGGGAGTCTGCTTATTCCCCTCCCTCCCCTTTTACCCCTCTTGACCTCACCCTTTCCCTCTGCCCCACCTGCCACCCACCCCCTGCACTTGCTCAGGTGCACGCTCGCTCGCTCGCTCTCTCTCTCCCTCTCTCTCTCCCTGTCTTCTTTCTCAAATAAATAAAATCATTTTAAACGTTATTGAGCAGGCCACAGAAATAAATGCCTCAGTAGATCCAGTGCAAAGTCCTTATGGTCCTAATGCTGACAGTAGAAATAGGTAAGCTTAGTTGATATTTTTCCCATGAAAGTCAACTATTTGTTCAATGTAATCCATTAACTTAACCAGATATTCTTGGGTCCCACACACATAATCAACATAAAAATAAATACATTATTTGGTTGGATATTTTGTTAAGGTGTGATCGTAATCAGGGCCATTTTATGATAAACACGGAACAGATGCTCTTCAAAGCCAGAATAGCATGAGATACTAAATTTCATTACAGTATTTCAGTACAAGAGTCAAGAGTCAAGTCGAAGGTGCTTTGATGCGAGAGTGCTCTTGATCTTTTCGAAGGTGTCAACAGCTGCCACCTGGCTGACAAAGACGATAAGAAGCTATTTCAAAGAAGTAAGATGTAAAAAAAAAGTGCTGTGTTGTTATCAATGAAGTAGGGCAATACCTTTTCCTGAGAATTTTGTCTGCCTCTTGCCTTGCCTCCTCTTTAAAATAGCTGTGCTTCTCCGAGAATTCACATATTATTTCCCTAACAACTTAGTATGAGTCAGTTTGTTTGATGGCTCTCGTTATTGACTAGGAATATAGAAAGAAAAACGCAGGGAACAAAAGGATAACACTGAAGAAACACCTGAGCTATTTCTCTGGTTTGCTTAATCTCCTGTCCGGATTTCACTTATCACCTACAATATTAATTTTAGAAAACTAAGAAACCAGCAAGCAAAAAGTTAATGAAGATGAGGTTCTTCTACAATTACAGTCACTTGTGTGATTTGACATGTGACATTGGTTGATAATCAGTTAAAATTCCTTTAAAATGACTTCTTTTAAGAAGGCCGACTATTGCGTTAATTATGAGTTCAAACTACCCCAGAGTTTCCAAAATACACATTCTTGCTATAAAAATAAGAAGACTAGATTAAAACAATCAAGCATGCCAATATGTTTTCCGAATATTCATGTATTCTCTTCCCTTTCTGGATGACAGAGCTGTGGCTTTCTAACGCTTTGTCCTTAAGACAAGGGGTTTGTCCTGACGGCCTAGCGGCTACTCAGATTTTCCTGGTTTCCTTTGTATGGTCTTAAATATGATTTAGAGGTGTCATCAAATTGCATTTGCATTAAAGAAAAAAAACAAACAAGCATGCAGGAGTTGGACAGTTTTATAAGAATAGTACAGTATCCCAGTGCAGAAGATTATTCTGTGCTTCTGTTACAGATCTGGGCAATTCATGCAAATCAAGATAATTTGTCTTAGAAATTAGAAGATAATTTTTCTCCTTTAGAATAGGGGCTGTCTTTTATTTTGCTCCAAAATGCATGCTTACCTTATGTGTTGGAATAGAATAGAAACATGTGAAAAGACAGAATTCCGTATTGTCAAAAGAAATGGGAGACAAAGCCCCCAACCTTTTACTAAGCCCCTTTCAGCCCCTCTCCAACATGGTGACATTGGTGCAGACAGGGTTTGTCACCCATAAATCTACAGCTTATTCCCGTCTCTTCATAAATTGACTAATTTTTTTGAAAGAAAAAAAATATATAGGTGTATAAAATGCCCAGTTACAGGTTGTGTTCTATTTAGCCCTTGATTGAAACGTATTGGTCCTCAGTATCTTTTAGCTATGAAAATTATAATATGGAACAGAGATTAGAATGAAATTATCATGGCTAGAAGGCATTTACTCAGTGGTGGCAGCCACATAAACCTGGGTCCTGAGAATGATGATAATACATTAGGTTCTGCATGCCCGATATTATTGCCGTACATTATGTATGTTTCATTTATACTATTTCGCACACACCAGCAACGCTGACAGATAGGTAATTACTCTCTGCGCCAATGAACAGTTATCAGCACCACCGCTGTTTATTGCTGGAATGAAGTGCGTTTGTCAGTCAAGGTCACTTGTTTGTGTGTCCTCTTTAATAGTTCCTTCACAGTTGTTGAACTTTGCACGCCATTCCTATTGCGGGGTTCCTGGAGGTTACTTCACAGCATCATGCGTTTCTTGTTGTTATCAAAGTCACTTGTATTTATCACTTTAATTGATAAACAACTAAGTTGCAGGAAGCAGAACTGAAGAGGTGGACGAGCATATTTTGCTAGTCAGCTGATCCCGCTAGGTATTCCGTAATGAATGCTCTGGAGAAGATGCTCTCAGCACGGACCCTCTTTGGTGATACGGCATCAGCCTGAGCTCGTGAGATTTCATTTCATAACGTAAACCTTAATTTCGGCCGCTGATGGGTACTGACACAATTTCATAACTACTGCACACTTCACATTTGTACTCTCTCGAAGTATTTTTTTGTTGCTCATTTTTGGGGCTGAGCAGAGGTTGTTTTCACATTCCGTATACTTACAGAATGGGCTAAATCCATTTGGTTTGACTTCAAACCAGTCGTGTTTATTTTTTAGATATGTGCCATTAAGTCTCCCCTTCCCATAAAAAAATGTTATCAGTCTAATGCTGGTTATCATCATCGCGTTAAAGCACTAGTCTTGTTCCAAAATGAACATTGTATGGTGCGTTTTTGCGAGAAAAATAAATTCAGTGCCATTGTGTCTTATCCTATGCAGCCTGTAATTTCATCTGTTATAAAATAAGGAAAATGGTTGATCTTTTTATTTTTGTTTGTTAGCCACCGTGCTTTATTAGAAACTGGAATAACCTCTGGGATATAATAATTTATCCAGTCAAGATAACTGGAGCTATTTCCTTAAGCCTGTGATCAGCTTGAGTTTGTGTGTTGGGAGATTTATACTGCCGTTGCTTATTACCAAAGAAACAGTTAAAAAGGATTTATGGTAGTGCACATTATGTGTGTGTCTGGAATTTTTGTGTATTTAACTTCTCTCCTTTCCCTACCTCTGTTTTTCCTCCCTTAACATGATTGTCAAATAGAGAGAATATCTATACCTACTATTAAATGCAAGTTTTATTCAGGCATTTAAGCAGAATTACATTCATTCATTAAACTAAATGATTCTTTTATTTGAAAAAATATATCAGTGCATGGTAATATCACACCCGGTTTACAAGGGACTCTAGTTCTCCGTCAGTGTAAAAGTTTACTATTTCATTATTAAAGGATTAAACTATGGCAAAAGGTGCCTGGTGACCGTGAATGTTTTAGTTAATTTGATTATAGCCATAAAAAAAGAATTTAATTCCATAGCAGCCACTGGGTCGTACTCCTGGCAGTATGGTTCCAAAGCATCACGGTTCTGATCCTGTCCTGGGAGGGACTGAAAATTGCCATTTGGGCGAGGCGTGGAGGTAGAGATGAGCAATTCGGTTCACTCGTGAACCCAGGTTAACACCATGCCTCGACGTTTTCAAAACGCTTCCTTTTCTTAGTTCTTAGTTACCAGAGTGTTACAAAGAAAGGGTTTTGATCTCATGTAGATAGCATAGCATTAATTACCCTGACACTAATTAAACTGCATCAAACAAATACCACCGTGTTCCTCAGGGGGACAACAGAAGGCAGTTTAAAATAATTACTGGAGCTTCATGCATGTGTGAAGTTTTCATTACTCTTAGGACACAAGCAAAAGAGATTTGATAGCATTAAAATAGCCACCCTTTAGTGATTGCAACAACAACAAAAAAAGTGACTAAATTTTCCTTGGAGCATATTGATGTCTAAACACTAGTGGCTTCAATCCTTGAGAATGGTAACTTTTCCTTAAGAATTGCAAGTCTGTGAAGCAGGAACAGGTGTTCCAGTTCACATTCTGGTATGATTATGTATTAGCTTATGTTTGTCAGACCATTTCATTAACCACCCACTGCTATCACATATACATATACTTTGTTCTTTCTGAACCATGAAATGAAATGCATATATCTTCACTAATGCTTGCTATCAATGTAAATGAGAAAAAGAGGCTTATTACCAATCATGGCTGCTGTGAAGCCCACACCTCTGTACACTTACAGGTAATAAACATCTTTTCGTAAGTAGGACACAAGATATATTGAGTCCTGCCGTAATAAGAAATGGTGATCTTGTCCTACTTTTGTATTAATGGATGGTATTTCTCACACATATTTAGAACACAATGCAATGGTACCGTTTCGAAGGAAGCTTCTTCTCTCAGTACTGGAAGTGGTCATTATTTTTTGAGATCTTTTGTCATCCTGGAGGTAAGCAAACCTTCCTGGTCACCAAGAATGGTTTTGGGTGGGTTTTTTTTTGTTTGGTTTTTTTTTTTTTTGGCAATTGGACAAGTGCACGGAGTCAGTGGTTACTATCAGAGAGACTGTAGATGATCTCTGAAAGGGAGCTATTAAGAAAGGCTGACGTGAAAATCCACTAAATCCTGGCCCGATGAAGTAGTGTAAGTGAATGACAGTATCATGGACAGTTACGGTGGTTGTAGAAGTTGCATGTTCAGTTCTTTCAGGCACGTGTGTGCCTGTGAGTGTGTGTGCGCATGTGTGTATCCCTGCACGTGTGTGCATGTGCATGTGTGCGTGTGTATGGTGGATTTTCCCTTCCTGTCTGCTCTGTATGTACACACACTGCATAGTCCATGGTCTTTACTGCACAAGGTCACTTATCCTGTTTGTTTCAGTGACATATGAGCAGTGGGAATCAAGTTGCCTGGGTTCTAACATCAGGTGCTAGCCACCCTCCCTAAAAGGTACTGGGAATTAAAACGAGAGAGTGGTCATTTCCAGATTGATGCGACTCATATTTCATTCAGTGAGTGACTCTTTGAATGTGATTATGGAGTGTTTCTGTGTATGCAGTACCGCATATTATAAGCCATTTATTTTTTACTTCCTCCTGAAAGCAATAATTTAAGGAAATTATGCATTATGAGGGTTTTCCAGTGATTTTTAAAAAATTAAAATAATACCAGATATTTTAGGAAATCTGTTTAAGAAAATAACCCTGAATTAGTGTTTTATAATTGTCACACTAAGCAAAAAATGGATCAAAACTGATTGTAGAAGAATAAAATTTAATCCAGTTGTAGAAATTTGATGGGTCCAAAAAAATGCAAAAAATATACTTTTGTTCCTTTATAAGCCAGATGGTTTGTCCTATTTTAAGCCGATAGTATCTTCATACATCTCTCTTGAATGTCATTGGTTTTAACTGGCAGACAGTGTCTACTATTAGAATTTTCCTTATTCCTGGATGATCTAAAGTATATTTTTGGAACATTTGCATGATCATACTGTACACCAAGAAATTTTTTTCATTACACTTAGCTCATACTCAAAAAAGTGTTTATATAATTAAAAAAAAAAACCTCTAAAAATGAACAGTTCTTCTGACATGATGTTGACAGAAGTCACTTTGATATAGTTTAGAGTCATGAATTTTCTATCTGTTCCATTTTTCCTGGGGCTCCATCAACTCAGACATCCTGATCTGTCATTTTCCAACTCTTTGTGAAGGCCTTGACAGATAGAGGTTTTGACAAGAGCTGGACATCAGCAGCAATGCAGAATAAGCAGTGTATATTTCTGCAGGTAAAGTGACAAAATGTCTAAAAGCGTCAGAAGAACTGTGTGGTCTTCAATCATATCTAATATTGTAAAGTAAGCCTCTGTTTATGTTCTGTGTTTGAGCACTGGACAGTGGCTAAGATTTAAAATTATGTCGGAATCTAGGACCAGAGATTCCTTACCTTACTCACCAGTGTTTACAGTAGTAAGAACACTTCAGTCACTAGAAAAATTCTTTACATTCCCTTTGAGTGAATGTTGGGAATAATCACATAATGTGAAAGGGGTCTGGAAAAGGGTACCATGTTATTATATCATTATATATTCTTCTTTTTTTTTTTTTTGGTGACTACTGCACTGATGTAAGTAATTCTGCTCAATTAAAAAATACTTAATCATTCTTCTCCCGAGTTGACAGTTCAGAGTTCAATTTAAGAGAACTTTCATTGAGCACTAATTAGAACTATTGACAGGGCATCGACTTTTTAGACATGTCGGCATCTTTCTTCATTATATCCTCTATTAATGGCTATGTAATAAATGTAAACATTGTCCCGCATATCGAGTATGTTGTTCTTTTCGTATAATTATTTTGCATTCTGCATTCGCTCAAGAAACAGCTGTTGAAAGTAGAGCGGGATGCAAAATGGCACAGCCTGAAGATGTTCTTGTTCACGCAGCTAACTCCTTTTTGATGTGATACCTACTGGCAGGGTTGTGTGGTGAATTCAACTTCTTTGACAGCCATCAGCACTACTGACCAGTGGTTTCGGGTTTTCTAGTGATGGGAAAGAGTAAGAAAGGATTCCACAGTTTAGTTTTTTTCCCCTGCTGCTGGATCTAAAGCTTCTGCCAACAACCATCTAAATCAACACCATGCCAATGTGCTCTGCCGACCGAAGGTCACCCCAACATCTGGCCCCACTGTCTGCTGCTTTCAGGTTTGTCACTGGGCAACATCTGCTTATGGATTCTTTCTCAACCTCTCTTTGATCTCTCTGACAGTAAAAAGAAGCTTCTATCACCCGTCATGTGTGAGGATTTAGAAAAGAAAAAGAAATTCAAAAGCATGGAACATTAGAAAACTGGTGGGATTTTATTGGTTTTTCAACTGTCTTTATTTTTTAAGTTGGCCATTTTGTTTGATGCGGACACATGGAGAGGTGATTCTACTCTTGGTTTTCAAAAATGCTGTCACAGTCAACAAGTCTAATATGTGAAGACAACTAGTCTAAACGAGCCCTGTTTTGTCCCTCTTGGTCAGCCTTTAAAGAGTAAAAAGTCAATCGTGCAAGCTGGTTTTTGGTTTTGTATGCATTTGTTTTGTATTAAGTCTGAACAATCAATGTTGATATCTATTGCCTGCTTTTCTGACATTTCTATCAGTGGTGAAGATTTCACACATTTTAAAAATCCACCATCTTGGGATGTAGAGGACAGTTTGGGGAATTCTATGTAATCTGTGGATAAGCATTGGCAGATGTGGTCCATATTCACCCATCTGAAAAGTGAAGCCCAACTGAGTGTCGTCCTCCAGGCCAGGTAGCACGCTGTTTATGAAGGCGCGTATCTCCTGGGCAAGGCACTAAAACATCTCTGTCCTCCTCTAGCTCAGTTCCTCTTTCAGCCCTTCAACCCTTCACCCTCTAGATGGGCTCTTCTGGAAATCTCCAGATTTCCCGTCTGGAGTTCAAGTTGAGCAAATACGTAATGAATGTTTACTCTGTACCTGGTGCTATCCCGGGCGCTGGGCCCGTGGAAGTGGACAAGACAGACACACTCCCTATTCTTTCATAGTTCACAGTTTGGATTGATAAGGGAGTCTTAGCATTTTCAAGACATGAAAAATCTTAATGATTCAAAATGTGTTTGGCCTTCCCCAAGGACTGAAAATTCATTACTGTATTTTTAGGTCAGTATAATTATGAGCGTTCACAGCTATGGCTATGACAAGACTTTAATTCTCATCCAGATCAAACTCCAAAACTTTCAGAAGGCGTTATAATGCATTCTTCTGCACCTAACAGAGAACCTGCCACTCAGTACACATTTGTGGGGATAATGGATGATTTTCTTCTATTTTCATTCATTCTTCCAAAAGATAGTTGATTTCCTTCCGTTTCCTTCAGGAAACTAAAGCAATAAGTAAAATCCCCCCATCCCTTTTCTTTCTGTGTGATTTCACATTGGGTAACTAAAACAAGAATTTGTTTTTATAGCATTTACCACAATTTTCAAAGCACTTTTACTAATTTGGCCTCATTTTTTCTTCACAAAAATCACAGAAATTTACAAGAAACTCATAGTTAAGTTTCAAGTCCATGGTAACTAGGAAAGCATTGGAACTAGGAATCTGCATGTATTATTGTTATTATTAATTAGTAATTTCTCATTTCCATTGCATAAAAGGAATTCCCTAGGAGTTTGTTCTGTCAGCCAACAAATGCTTCTGAATGTCCTCAAATAACCCATACAATGTAAAAAGATATGTAATATGTCTAAAGGTATGAACCTTTTTCATGTAGGAATCATTCTAAATACAGTATAGTCACAAGTCTGTGCTAAGATGCAAGCTTAAGGGAAGAATGCAACTCGGGGACTATTTCTCCTCAGTCATCTTAGTCCAAAAGAGCCTGAGAGAGAGTCAGGGGAGTCGGATTCTTGCTTTCTCTTCTCCTAGAAGAGGACCTAGCACAAGTGATTTGAACTTTCTGGTTCTCATGTTTGGTTTTTTGGTTTTGGGTTTTTTTTGTTTGTTTTTTCATCTGTAAAACAGTTTTCAGGATTAGATGGAAAAATGATTTATATCCATTTTTTTTTATTTTATTTTTTTTTTACTTTGCAGGTCATACAATTACCACATGTGTTGTCTCCTTTATCCAGAACTTGTAGTTGTAAAATTTTAGGAATCTGTCATTTCACCTTAAAGGATACATGTTTATTATTTAAATAAAGCCTCATCACAGGCCTCAGATTATAATGATTCTGTTTAATGACCTGATACCTGCTGTAGAAATAATCTGTCTGTGGAAATACAGTCACCTAAATGGTAAGCACTAGTATTGGTAAAGAATAATCATGGTCCTATTAATAAACTTAATGAGTCTTCTTTGTTTTGAACTTTTAATATTACAAATTGAGAAAACAAATTTCTGTCTAATCAATTATAAGAATTGTAAATAAATATATACTATATACACTTAATTTAAGAATAAAATCTGCATTTTGAACTTTCTTTATGTATAATTACCTCATGTGAAGTACTCTAAGAGAAATTGTACATCGAAGAAAATTATTTCTTTTTGAAAACAGCCAAATGACAAAAGATAATCCTTTTTTGTTAACAAACCTGTGCATTTATATATATATATAACTTTGGCCACTAGAGGGAGTCCGCATTGTCACGAAGCCCAAGAAACCTGGTTAACAGGAAACCCGGCTGTTTTAGAATGTTGATAACACATCCGTTGTCTGCCCACAAAATTATATGCATACAAAATATCATAGCAGTCAGACTTAATTTTATTGGGTCTGTTATCTACCCTCCCCCCAAAAAAGGAATTTCCCATCATATTTTATTTCATTATTTTAAAAAGGTACAATTTTCAAAGGGTGGTGATCTAAAATACTTCCTCCAAATGACAGATTTAACAATCTGAAAGATGAGGATTAAAAAGCACATATTCATGGTAACCCGGTCACTCATTTTCTTAAGTTAGTTTGAGTACTGGGGAAAGAAGTAATCTGGAAATGAAAATCTACCCTTCCTCCCTCAGGTCCAGATAGCATAGGCAGCAGCTGTGCTGGCTTTTTTCATCCTGACCTGCTGATATACATCACCCCTAACCTGCAGGGACTTCCTTCTAGGGTGAGAGGGTAATTGTGTCTCATGTCCGGTCAGTCTTTAGCCCCTCTTCTGAGACCGCCAAACAAGTGGCTTTGTGCGTGTATTTTCGCGGAGCCAGTTTATAAATGAGGAACTGAACGGAAACCACCTGCTCATTTCACCTCAGCTACCTAAGAGAAGACGGAGGGCGGGGACAGCCGTTGCTTTTCCAGCGTGGCCAGTTTTAGTCAGCAGCACATCATTGAAGCGTTCAAGTTTTTAAAGGTTCAGGTTTCCAACAGGGCCCTTTGTGTTTATGCTTAAATATCTTACCTTATACATGACTGACATGTCATTTGATCCATTTCTGAGTTCTTTGCTTCCCAGAGTCAGCGTATACAGAGTCACTTCTGTATACGCTGGTATACAGAAGTGACTCAAAGATCACACCACAAGAGAGAATCGAAAATGTAGGCGATCATTACAAGACACGGACTCTGTTAACCTATGTTCTCAGAGTGAGATGTAGGTATCCTTCACCTCTAAGAAATATATTCCTCTCACATGAAACCTGACTCAGGAGGCCTGGTGGGGTCCGCTACCACCCTGCATCTGTCTGTGTGTGGTCTGCGGTGATAGACCAGTTCTTTTATTCCTTTTCCAATTTGTTGTGGATCAATACTTCTGGAAAATACAATAAAAATAAATGACTAGAAAAGTGAAATAAAAAGCATTTGAGATACTACGTCCTTTTTATGATTATATTCAACAGACATAAAACTGCTCTCTGAAATTGCTGTAAGAGTTTCTGAACCCTTGCTCTCCTTTGTGTCTGATGGTGGACAGCTCGTGGTGGCAGTGGGCATGGGTAGGCTCCATGGGAGTCATGGTGGCCGGGTGGTTTTCGTACTTCCCACTGCAGCTCCACACCTGCCTGCCCATCCATTCAGGAATTAGGCACTGCCTCTCCAACTGCTGCAGAACGGGAACAGAACTCCCTTTTCTCCCTCCACTGGGGCAAGGGAGGAGCCAGGAAGGTCTTGCTTCCGAACCCAGAAGGTCTTGCTTCCGAGCCCAGCCAGCCGAATGCAGGGTGGGGGTAAACAGAAAGGGAATCTGTGAGAAAAACTAAAAAGAAGGGTTGATGGCAGTGCCAGCTTAATGAAAATAAGGTTTCAAATGTTTGACCCTGAGCATATAATTAAAAGTTTGTTGCAGATGATATTTTCTAATCACCTCTCACTACAAAAGGTTCAAAATTAAATTATTTTTGTCTTATGAATTTGGGCCAGGAATGAAGCAATTAAAGGGGGTCTTCATGTTCATGAAATATTCAATAGGCAAAGAATCTGGACAGCTTAGTAAAATAATAGACTGAACACATTGCCTTATTTTTCTCTTTCTTTTTAGTTGCCCTCTTGAAATGGAGCTGACGGTAATTTTGTCTCCCAAGCCTCAATGCATATTGAGGATAGATTAACTAAACAAACACACTGGTCTGGGAATCAAGAGACCCAGTTATCATCTTGTCACTACTTACTGGCCATCTGGCCTGCAGCAGATCACTTTAGACCTCAGGTTTCTCTTCTTAAGACGGGAAGACTATCACTTCTCTGTCTTGTGCACGGGATTACTACGAAGACCAAGCTAATTAGTTAGTGGGCTTTGGAGATCATCAGGCACGTTATACACACCTAGATGTGTGCATATATGTGTATGTATCCATATATGTATATGCATGTGACATTACTCTTCATTTTTCTTAATCAACCATTTGTTTTCTTGAAAACTCTTGTGTATAGCCTAAGTTTATTTTTAACCCATTCCATGTATACTTTATGGTCCTTTCTCATCCTACCCAGGTCTACCCATGACTTTAAGCAAAAACTTTTTTTTATTTTTGTTTTAAAAGGTAAGGGAAAGAATCATGTAAATATCATCTCCAAGATTAGAGCCTCACTTGATCCGTGATGCTACGCATTGCCATGGTGCTGAGCTTTCTGGACTGGATGAAAGGGCGTCCTGCGCGCGCGAACATACACACACACGCACACACAAACACACACACACACACACACACACACACACACAACCCCAAGCCCTTGACACTCAGCTTTCTCTGGGCAGCCATGGTCAGGCCTTGGATTTCTGCATGATAATACTTTATCACCCTTGTTATGCTTCACAAATGGTCATAATGGGGCTTCCTTTGGGAGAACAGTGATTGCCAATGAGAACACAAACAAGATCATTGCCCTGAGAGCAAAGAAGCAGGTGGTCTCAAGGCTGTGACACTTGGCCGAACCTAGTCCTAACCAGCCTCTTTGACCCCTGGGGAGACAGGTCTGAACAATCTAAATCTGAACATGAATTCTAGGGCACCTGGGTGGCTCAGTCGTTAAGGATCTACCTTCATCTCGGGTCATAATCCTAGGGTCCTGGGACCAAGCCCCACATTGGGCTTCTTGCACAGCGAGAATCTTTCTTCTCCCTCCCTCACTCCCCGTGCTTCTGTTCCCTCTCTCACTGTGTCTCTCTCTGTCAAATAAATAAAATAAAATTTTTAAAAATCAAACAAACATGAAGTTCTGGAAATGGAAAATAGAAAAGTGCTTTTTCACGTTAGTAAACTGGAAGGGTCTACATTAGCCTCTAGAAGGGTTACTTATGACTCAAGAACAGATTGGAAGAATATGGAACTTCATCCATCCATCCATTCAGATATCTGCTGAGCACCTGTCATGAATCAGGGCCAGTGTTTGGTGCCGGGTAGACAGAGGCAATGAAAAAATAATCTGGGTCCTGCTCGTGAAAAACACAGATTTTTGTAATATCAGATGTGGCAATGGCGAACAAGGAGACTTGTTTTCCTTTTCTGCTTTGAAGGTGTATGCAGTGTGATAACGTCAGAGAAAGTTGCAAGAGATCAGCTTGAGTTTATTTTCACCTTACACAATTACAGCTGTCATTCGCTTGGGCCATTGATCCAGTTTTATTCTCTCTGTTCAGTCCGCTAAGACATTCTGCAAAATGTCTCTGCCCAGTTTCTATTGTTTATAAGGCTGAACTAGCAATGTCAAGGGAAGCAGTTGACAGGCCTGAGTGAGGTCCTGGCCATTTCCAGGATGGGGTTCTCTGTTCTGCAGTCCAAAGGCCTGACTTTGTCAGTAATCAAGGATTAATCATCCTCTTGTGGGTTGATGTACACTTACTTTCTAACAAGAGACATGAGCCAATGGGAATGCCCATTTGTTAATTTACAATTGGGATGGACTGTTTCTGAGACACAAATGCTTGTATATTATAATCAGGACAACTCCTCACTGATATCCAGGTACTGAAGGTCTCATTGGTCTTCCAGAGGCTGCTTCCTGAGAATGGAATCAGAAACAATGGCAGATAGTCTTGGGGCTATTTGGGACAGGCATCTCTTGTCAGTGTGTTGTGTATTCACTTCCACAATTCTTTCTCTTTACTTCATCTGTAGATTCATTTTTTTGATCATGTTTTGCCTACAGAGGACACTTGGTTAATGCTGGCTGATTGCAATCCTTTGAGAATCTACAATCTGGAAATCTGCACTCTGTATTTTCCAGGATAAACACATTTGAGTTATGTTAAAAAACACAGCCCTGGGGCGCATGGGTGGCTCAGTGGGTTAAGTCTCTGCCTTTGGCTCAGGTCATGATCCCAGGGTCCTTAGATCGAGCCCCGTGTCAGGTTCTCTGCTCAACAGGGAGCCTGCTTCCCCTCCTCTCTTTCTCCCTCTCTCTGCCCGCCTCTCTGCCTACTTGTGATCTCTGTCTGTCAAATAAATAAATAAATAAAAGTCTTAAAAAAAAAAAAGAAAAGAAAAAAACACAGCCCTTTGGGTGTTCGCAGTAACTCTTTGACAAGCCTGGTCAGTACTAAGAGTCATGAGTGGAGAAGGCACCGTGCTCTATGAGCGACGAGGCAAGAGACTTGCTCAGGCTCCTCCCCTTAGTGCTAGAGTGGCTTAGCTCCTCAGCAGGTGGGGGAGGTTAGACTGGGTGAGCAGTAGGGACCTGTAATGTTCCAATGATCCCAGACTGCTGGTGCTAGACACAGACTTGTTAGCTCCTCAGACTACAGTGAAGTGGAAAGTACTTTGGGTGCCATTCCCATTTTGTTGAATGTACTCCTTGATACACCTACTACGTCTCAGGCAGTTGGGAGTCAGTGGTGAACAGAGACAATACTATTGCATGTAGACTTGACAGTGACTCTGGAGGCCATCCATGTCCCACCTCTAACCCTCATGATCACCCCATCCCCGTTGCCCTCACAACCATATGTTTGTATTGGTGCCTGCTTATACATGTGTTGGATACGCGTGCCAGTGGGATTCCTGTTTTCCTGGCAGTCTGTATCCTTCGACAGTGGACAGGGGTTAAAAGAGGGAGAGTTGGATATCCATTTGGTTTCTCTTATCTTTTATTTCAGAGCTTTTGAGAGAGCTGATGAGCCATTTTCTGCTGTGGTCACTAAGCCAACTTAATTTCCCTAGACTTGATTACCTATTTAATGGTTGAATTTGTGTTGATAAATGAGGACATTTGTAGTTTTTGGTAAAGAATACAATTTTGATAAATGTTTATGTCAATTTAGGCGTTTTGAAGCTGTTTAGAAGCTGTGAATATTGATGTAGGATGTTTAAATTATTCTTAAGCTGTTTATATGACTCCTTTCACTTTCATTGTTAAACTGCCCCCCACCCCCAGCCCTAAGCAGCATTTACCCCAGGAGCTGCTGTATCCCAAAGCACTGAATTGTTATAAAACCAGCAGGGGGGATAGAGTGCTGAATTCCGGGCACTGTGACACACGTGCAATCCCTTCATACCATGAGTATTCGGTTCCATTTCTTACTGGAAGGCATAAAACTAATTGCTATGTGCATTTTTAAACCACAAAAATGTCCTGGCAGAAAATGAATGCCTGGGGATATTTGTATCCACATCCCACAGCGGAGTGAGCAGGAGAAGTAGTTCCAGTGAAGGGAGAAGCATAAGTCTGCCTTGAAAAATCTCTTCAATTTCCAAAATTTATTTTACATATTCTCCTTCAAATAGAATAAGTTTCAAATATTTCTTCAACCACAGCTCAACAGATATATGTTATTGAAAATGCATGTTATCCCTTCAAACTTGAGAATGAATAATACATAAATTTTGTGTGTGTGTGTGTGTGTGTGTGTGTGTGTGTGTGTGTTTAACCAGCATTTTCTAAGCAGAAAGGGGGGATTGCAGGTTTCAAGGATCTTAGAGCTACTTGCTTTCAGTGTAGATTTAAAAATAAGGGTAGCTCTCTATGCCTCAAAATATACAACATCTGGGTTTGCTCATCAGTTTTTTTTTTTTTTTTAAGATTTTATTTATTTATTTGACAGACAGAGATCACAAGTAGGCAGAGAAACAGAGAGGGAAGCAGACTCCCTGCCGAGCAGAGAGCCTGATATGGGGCTCGATATGGGGCTAGATCCCAGGACTCTGGGATCATGACCTGAGCCGAAGGCAGAGGCTTTAACCCACTGAGCCACCCAGGCGCCCCATGCTCATCAGTTTTTAAATAGAATGTTTTATCATAAATATGGAAACGTGAATAGTTGGTTTTATTTTAAAGATTGTGTAGTGTTGGGATATTCTTTTCAGATTAGAAAAAAAAGAGTATTATATCAAGATGTATTTCTCCTTATTTATAAGGGGAAATATAGTAGGAGGTACACAGCTGCAATTTATTTGAGGCATTTTCCAAAAGTTGCCAGTTGAAACTCAGAATCAAATAACTTTTTGCTAGATTATTAACGAGTGAGGGGTTGTGTATAATCAATACAGACAATGGGCATTTTAACATTCATTAGTTTGATTAATAAATAATAGTGCAGAGGAGGAAATGTATTATTCTTTTCATGATTTGGGGGATAATAATATCTCTAAATGTGTGTCTATAGATGTCAGCATATAAGATAGGTCCTCCTGGTTTCTGCCAATAAATTAGTGGCTCTGTGTGGGTGCACTGTGAGAAAATTCAATTGTTAATATACCCTTTCTCCTTTATAAGGAAATCCTAGATGTAACATAGAATTTACCAGTCGGGGGCGTCTGGGTGGCTCAGTGGGTTAAAGCATCTGCCCTTGGCTCAGGTCATGATCCCAGGGTCCTGGGATCGAGCCCCGCATCGGGCTCTCTGCTGGGCGGGGAGCCTGCTTCCTCCTCCTCTCTCTCTCTCTCTCTGCCTGCCTCTCTGCTTACTTGTGATCTCTATCTGTCAAATAAATACATAAAAATAAAAATAAATTTTAAAAAAAGAATTTACCATTCAGTTATGAGTATTTTGAATTTATATTAAGTTTTTACTTCATTATTTAAATTTCAGGCTTTGGTAAGACATTGTAAATATAACTTCTGTTTTAAAGTTTGATGTTCATATATATCTCAAAGAATTTATCTCAAAAAGTATGCATTATATTTTGAAGTAAATAAGAACATTTTTAAAGGTTAAAAAGAGTAGGTAGCTATTTTATAAAACCAGTTAAACACTACGAAAGAAATGAAAGACTGTTTAAACTTAATGAAAAACATCTCAAGAATTTATTTTTATATCAAAAAGTGTTTAAGTCCCAGTGTCTAGAAACACAGAAGCCCAGAAACTTGTACTTCCGTGAAAATTGAACTCATGAAAGCTTCCTGCCTTTCAAAATGAAGTGTAAGCTCCCTGTAGGTATGTCTGTCTTTCATTCAGTATGTCCTTTTCTCATTCAGTGTATCCTCTACGATTTTCATTCAATGTCTAGCCCGTAGTCCGTATGTATTACCTATCTATTGATAGGTGAATTTTTAAAAGGTGGTGGAGGAAAGAAAGAAGGAAGAAGGGGCTGAGGAAATGGGAAGACTTCACAGAAAGTGTTTTAAACGACTTTAACCTATTCTCTGTAGCTAGCCCTCTCCCCCAGTCTCTAAAGCTTTGCTAGGGGAGGTGACAGAGACAGAGGGGCTGCCACGGAAGTGTTACAGGCACCATGATCCAACTTGAATTTGGGGTTTCGTGTACAGACATCTGTCTTATCACCCATGGCTCTCACAGGGTCAGGAACTAGGTTTTATGCTGATGACAGGAGCAGACGGCAGAGGGAACAGTGGTTGAGTATTACTCTTGGGTACTAAATGTATTTGCCTGAACTGTGATGCGGGATGAGAGAACTCTGCGCACCCGGGAGATGGTTGGGGAGGGAAACGTGACTGGCATGGTGTTACCTGTGGTCCTTGAACAGCGTGTCCTGTCTCCCTTTCCAGCGCCTGAAGCACTTGTTAAACCAAATGCCTCATACTGAAGAGAGTTTTGCAGATAACCTGAGGTAAATCCACTGGAGTGCGAGAAATATTTTATCTAGAGAAAAGACCTCTAATGAACGAGTGAGGCCTTTATTATTTATTACTCCTTTCACAATGTTCAAAGCTGGTGGAGTTTTTTTTCCCAGCTATACCAAGTAACACATACAAGAAAAATGCTTAGAGAAACTTTGAATTATCCAAGGAGTAATTTTTGAAAGAGATTTACATTTCTTTTTTTTTTTTTAATTTACATTCTTGAGCATCTGTTGTATGCCACATACTTTCAGATGTTATTGAGTTTAGGTGGGGTTTTTTGCATTTATTTATTTTCTTAATTGAGGTATAATTGACACTGTAAAATTCACCTTATAAAAATGTACAATTAATCATCTTTTAGTATATCAGCGAGGCTATACAACCATCACCACCATCTAATTCTGGAACATTTTCATTAGCCCCCAAAAATACCCCATTAGCAGTCGTTCCCCAATTCTCCCCCTCCTCATGCGTAGGTAATCAGTAACCTATTTTCTAGCTCTATGGGCTTGCCTGTTCTGGATATTTCATATCAGTTGAATCATAGGTCACAAAATGTGACCTTTTGTGTCAGGCCTCTTTCACTGAGCATAATGTTTTCAAGGTCCATCCATGTTGTAGCATGTCCTGAACTTCATTCCTTTTTTTATGGCTCAATAATATTCTGTCATGTAGCCATGTACCACACTTGTTTGTGTGAATGGATATTTGGATTTTGTCCACTTCTTGGTGATTCGGAATAATGTTGGTATGAACATTTGTGTACAGGTTTTTGAATGGGTGTATATTTTCCTTTCTCTTGTGTACCTAGGAGTAGAATTGCCGGTCCGTATGATAGTTCTGTGTTTAACTTTTCATGGGCTGTTTCTAGCAGTGGCTGTACCATTTTACAACCATCAAGGTGTATGTGAAGGGGTATCTCACTGTGGTTTTTTACTTTTCTCTGTTGCCAGAGATATCAGGCATTTTTTCATGTGCTGATTGGTTGTTTGAGATGGGAAAATGGAGACGAGTAATTTTGTTTAGTATTATTGTGCATTTCTGAATGATTCAGGAAACAAAAATTAAGGCAGACTTTCTTTTTTTTTTTTAAGATTTTATTTATCTATTTGACACACAGAGATCACAAGTAGGCAGAGAGGCAGGTAGAGGGAGGGGGGAAGCAGGCTCCCTGCTGAGCAGAGAGAGCCCGATGTGAGGCTTGATCCCAGGACTCTGGGATCATGACCTGATCTGAAGGCAGCAGAGGGAGCCCGATGTGGGGCTCGATCCCAGGACTCTGGGATCATGACCTGAGCTGAAGGCAGAGACTTAACCCACTGAGCCACCCAGGTGCCCCAGACTTTCATTCTCTTCATCATCGAACATTTATTGATCACCTTTTATGTACCTACTGGCAACTGCCTGGTAAGATGGCATTCATATGTACTTTTGAGTGAAATCATCTCTGAACTCGGAAGAAATTTTTGAGTGCTAATTATGAGATCACGTATTTTAACTTTTTTAAGATTTTATTTGTAAGTAATTTCTACACCCATCATGAGGCTCGAGCTTACAACCCCAAGATTAAGAGTTGCACGCTTTTCTGACTGAGCCAGCCAGGTGCCCCAAGTTTACATATTTTTAAAAGTAAATCTCTTTATTATGCCTGGTTTCTATAATAATTTATATTTTTGCATTATTTCTGCTGCTTAGAAAATCTACTAATTTATTTAATTATTAACAAGTCTGTATACAGTGATTAGTGTTTATATTAGGCACTGTTGTTAGCATGTTAAAAATATCAACTCATTCAGTCCTCACTACAACCAACAGTAAATATTACTGTCATTCCCATTTTACAGATGAAGAGGCTGAGGCAAAAAGAGATCAAGTAAATTGCTCAATATTACACAACTAGTAAGGCAGTGTGGCTCTGGAGCTATGCTCTGCTGTCCCTCGTAGGCTACACGGTCTCACTCATGTGGTATTTGGGATGAGGAATATATAGCCCAATCATGAATTTATTTAACAAATATTTGTTGAATACCTATCCTCTGCCAGCCACATTCTAGGCACTGGGGAAGCACCAGTGAAGAATTTGAACAGATCTCCTGTCCTTAAGGAGAGACTCTTCCAGCCCACAAGATAGACTATATCCTATAACCTGAAAGACCTATTACCTATGATGGTATTTTTTTTTTTTTTTTTAAGTAACACAAGGTAAGGGGAAGAGAGAGTGATGGAATGGTAGGAGGTATAGTTAGGTAAAGAGTCAGGGGAAGCTTTTCTGAGTAAGTGGCATTTCAACAGCAAGGAGAATGAAGAGAACCACAAAAAAGTCTAGAAGAGGAATGGCATTCCAGACTGAAGGAACTAGAAGTGTAGAGGTCCTGAGATCAGAGCTTCATTGGCAAGCTCCAGGAACAGAAAGGAAGGTGTTTTTAAGTCATCACTAGAATTGATACTTGGAGGATAGGCTGTTGTGGGGGCAAGCATTAGACCAAGGACAGGCTTTTTGCAATCGTGCAGGGAAGGGGTGGTGCTGTTCTAGACCTGGATGGAACGCTACATGGATTTAGAAAATATTTTGAAGTTAGGATCAAATGATTTGCTGATGTTATGTGAGGATTATGAGAAAAAGAGTCCAGGATTAAATCCAAATTTCATTGATCTGAGCTACTGGTGTGCATAGGCCTGCCATTTTTCAACTTATGGAACACTGAAGAAGAGCTGAAATCAGAAATGCGCAATTCGATTAATCGGTGTTGCTGCCAATAAAAATGGTTGGTGCCTTTTGGTTAGTTCCCTAGTTTAAAAAATGTTTGCGTTGTCTTGCATTACAAATGCTTCACAACATGGCTCATCCCACCTTTGCTCTAGCTACATCTTCCACAATCTGCCACCCCCAACCCCAGACAACTCTATTCTGTTAATTGGCAGCATTGAGCTACTTCTGCCATCCCCTCTACTTGGTCCATAATTTCTTCCCCTTTATTCCATAATGGAGGTTTACCCATCCTTAAATGCACAGTTTAGGTAGTATGTTCGGTGGAGTACTCCAAGGACTTTCCTGGGCTTTCCTCTTAATACCTATATTATTCAGGGTTCTCCAGAGATACATATATATATACTACATATATATATATAGGTGTGTCTGAGAGAGAGATTTTAAGGAATTGGCTCATGCAATTGAGAGACTGGCAAGTCTGAAATCTGTAGGGTTGTAAGAGTTAATGTTGCAATTTTGAGTCCAAAATCCATAGCACAGGCCAATAAGCAGGAAATGCAGATAGGGTTCTATGGTCAGTCTTGAGGCAAAATTGTTTCTCCCTCAGGAGACCTGTTTTTAGAGTCAACTCCTTCGCCTGATTAGATGAGGCCCACCCACATTACATAGGATAATCTGCTTTACTTAAAGTCAATTTATGAAACATTAATTGTATCCACAAATACCATTACACCAAGAAACTGGGTACCTTTACCCAGCCAAGTTGGTACATAAAATTAACCGTCAAAATGTTTTAATAATTTGCTTAGACTATGCTTCTATTTTGGCTATAACTCATCTTGCACAGTTACATACTGGACGGTTTTTCTATTCCAAATGCATATTAGTTATCTAATGCTGTGTAATAAGTTACCCTGTGACCCCAACATTAGCAGCTTAAAACAACGAACATTTATTATCTCGCAGTTTCGAAGATTTGGGGGACAAGTGAGTAGCTTCGATAGTTAGTTGTGGCTCAGGGTCACTTGTGATGTGGCAGTAGCAATATCAATGGGAGCTGTAGCCATCTCAGGATTTCACTGGGGTTGAAGGCCTTTGCATGCAGGCCTTTGCCAAACAGCCACTTGTTTCCCAGAAAAGTGGTCTGAAAAAGAGAGAACCCAGTACAGAAACCTAATCTTGGAAGTGACATAATTTCACTTCTGCTGTGTATCACAATGTCACACGAACCCACCCAGTCCTGTGGGAGGGTGTGAATACCAGGAGGTAGAGATCACTGGGGGCCATCTTGGAGGCTGTCTACCACAGAAGGAGCACCCTCTCTTCTTAGCTTCTTCCCCCAGCTCACCAATTATGGTACATGGCACACAGAAGACACATACTCAGTGGATGTTTGTGGAATGAATAACTGACCAAAGGAGGAAACAAACCCAGGGAATGTGCAGTGGTGTTGAAATTCTGATGGCATTTTCCGCTAAAAAATAACGAGCAAACGGGAAGAATAAGCATTCCTTTTCCTGTATTATTAGAAATGGTTGCATTGCTATGTTACTGTCTAATCATTTGTGTCTACAAATATTCTAAAACTCACATTAAAGGTCAGAGTGACCCAGTCACTTTGCTTTTCTCTTAAACAGCAGAATTAATTTCCACTGGAAAAAAAAATTGGGATTTTTTTTTCTTGGGTGGGTTGGATGTTGGGTGACATCTGGGTCAATAAGGGAGGTAGTTTTGGAATGGACCCAGTTACAGGTAGAGTGGATCTGGGTGATACTGGTTTCGGCAGTACAAAACTTAAAGTGACAGAAGCACATTGGGTTCTGAGATCCTTATGCAAAATGCGATCACAAAGATGCTTCAGAAAATCTTCCTTTCTCACAAAGATAACATAGCGTTGTTAAATGTCGCTTCAAATTTTAACTTCAACTTTAAAAGCGAGGCAAAAGTGAAAGCATGAAATGGTCAGGATCCTCTGGATCTTTTTATTGTCCTGTACTGAGCTTCATCGGAACCATATTTATGGCTAAAATTTTGGAAGTTTGTGTCACTAGCAACTGTTACCACCTTTCTTTATTTTGTTTTTAATTTTCTAAAGTCCTGTGAATGCCAAAGTCCTATGAATATTATTATGAATTCTTATAAATCATAGAAATTTTTATTTTTAAAATGAAACCATGCCTCAGGGCTGTAGGACACATAAATTTTAGTTTCACATTTGTAATTTAAATAAAGTAGAAACTTTGGGGCTTTTCTCCTCCAGTTACAGACCTGAGTATGGCAGAAACTGTCACTTTTCTCTCTTATAAGGGGAGTAGTTCAGCCTATCAGTGGGGAACAGCCATAAGGAACATATCAGGAAAATAAGAGTGTATTTGAAAGGAAGGCTGAACTGATTAGAAAGAACACAGTAGTGCGTACAATATTGCAAAGAAAAATGAAGGTGTGATGCCAGAAAAAGCTTTAAAGAAAAAAGTCACAGAATGGCTGGAGGATGAAGAGCTGGTTTTCCTAACAAAGGATAATATCTACTATATCTAAAAAAAAAAAAAAAGAAGAAGAAGAAGAGGCAGAAAGAAAGGACAGAAGGAAGGGAAAAAGAAAGGAAGAATGAATCAAGGGGGGATTTTCTTTTCTCTTTAAAGTAAAATAAAATAAAATAAAATTGTAAAATAAAATAAATCAGAAAGCAAGAAAAAAGTTGAAAAACTCATGACAATTTCTATTAAAAAGGATTTGAGCTCTCTCTGCTGGCCTTCACCCCATTGAACCTTTTGCCCAAAATGTCTTTTTTTTTAATGAATCATATTTAACTGATAGCAACAAAAATATCTTCAAAAGCAGGGGAATATTTTAAAGGTTGTTTTCATCTCCTTACATAACACAAATCTCAGGGAAGGGCTCTTGCTTAGTTTGTGCGGCTTAGAGAGAGGCCTGAGGCAATCAAAGCCAAAGCCAACAGGTTCGGCATGTTTAGGTCTTCCTTTTACAGAGGGCTTCCACCCTCACTGTCCCCTGCTCCTCAGCCTTAGTCCCCTGCCAGTGGCGTAGTGAGGACACAAACACCTGTATGTTGACTTTTGCAAGAAGTCCCTGAACTCTGTCAAAGTGGAGGCTGGGTTTGGCCACTACTTAATCTTTCAAACTGTTGAATGAATGTGAAGAAAGAGGCATTCACTTCTGGCTATTGAATGAATGATTGTGGAGAAAGAGGCGTTCTCATTTGGCTATCTTATTGAAGCTGAATTCCAACAAAAAGATTAGGAAAATTTTCTAGGTCTATGAATCATCAACTCTGTACTTTTCCTGCCCTCTAGAAACTCAAAACATAGAAGGACTGTCATAGTTAAGCAACCAAATACATTCTTAGTAGTCTCCTCTGGCCCAGTTGCCGTTATGCTGTCTTTCTTTTCAGAAACCAGTTCCACAATCTCTACTTCTCTCTTTTTCCCTGATGGTAGATAGATATATATAGACACACACACACACACACACTGATCTTGCATATATACGGCATTAGTGTTTAATGAAAGCAGTTTCCTTAAGTTCTATAAGAGCTCTGATTTCTTGGGATAGGAAAGGCTAATATAGTCCTCCTCATACATGGGTAGGATCCTTCTGAAACATTAGCTTTTTTTGCACACTGGGTAGTCACTCTATATTCTCTGCCTCAGAGCAGTATTTTCCTCGTAATTGCTCTGTGGACAAAATAATCACTAACAGTGGTTGTATAACCACATATTAACTGTATACATTGTTTTGCTCTGCTCTGAATAATTTATGCCCATTTGTTGGCTGGTCCAAAATATTCCAGAAAAAAAGGGCTTGTCTTGACTCAGCATAGCTGAGATGCCCACCCTGGACTAGTCAACTGAAACCAGGACTGCCTCATCTCACACATGGTGGCTCCCATGAGCTTGTGAAGGGGGTTGGGGGGTGCTTACTGAACCTATGGGCATCCACTGCTACACAGAGCCAACATTTGGTTTGTAACTCATAAATTGATTTTGTTGTCACAGAAGTTTTTTGATCGGGATAAGGTACCTTCTTTCCTTCAATGACTTTTCTAGGGTTAAAGAAACAATGCTATGTCAATCTAGCTAGACTAGTGACTATGGGGACCTTTTAAGGCCCTGCAGGTGAAAGACCAAGGTCTGACTCTCGGGGGCTTAGGGCAAGGCAGCTGGTGGACTCCTAATCTTGGCGCAGGCAGGTAACAGGCTTAATGAAATAACTGCTCAAAAGCAACATATCCAAATTCTGCTTCTCGGCAAGCAGAAGTCAGCCCTGGGCTTCATGTGAGGGAGGTTCTGCTCATGTCCCGAGAATGATACGAAAGGCAAAGTTGGGCTGATAAGACATTAAAAGCAAGACATACAGGTCAGAGTCTTAGTCCTCAGCATTTAGCAAAGAGGGTGAAATTACATAAACGACAAGAACTTGGAACTAGTGTGCCACACCAGAGCAAAAATAGGTAGAAAGAAGGATAGAAACAGAATTAGCTGAAATTATTTTATGGCTTAGCTACAAGAAATTCTTCCGGGGTTCTTTTAAACCTTGGGAAGGAACCATGAAAAGCAATGAGCTAATTCTGACACCACAATAATAACAACAATAATAAGAGCAGCTAACATCATCAGACACTTTCTGCATGCCAAAATGTATGCTAACTGCTCTGTAACAATGATCTCATTTGGCAGACCAGATTTTATATTTAGTTTATTTGAAAATGTAGACCCTGCGATACATTTCTGTGTAAAGAAATCAAAGAGTGTGGTTCCTTCTTATGCATTCCTTTCAGCACATAACCTTTGGGAATATTTTGATGAATCCTTAATTTTCTGACATGCAATGATTTTAGATTAGATTTTTAATGTGATGGTGATAGAGGTTTTACGGCTTGTCCTCCTCAGTTGCTTGAGAACGTTCTGGTGAGCTGTTAGTCCCGTACTTGTATGTAATTGTCGTTTCTCTGGCAATTGGCTAATATAATCATCAGGAAATCATTGCTTTTTTAGCCTTTAAAAATGTGCTATTTACCTTCTATGGCTTTTCTGTAAGAACTTTTAGTTCCTAGTTAGGTATTATTTAAACATAATTATTACTCTCTGACAGCTTACGTTCCAGCATATCATTTTGGTCAGCTTTAAAAGGTTTAATTTTTTTTTTTTTTTTTTTGCTTAGGATTTTTGATTGTCCAGAGAGCTCACGAGACTGCTTTGTTCCGAATTTTAATGGCCAGTTAGGGTAGCAAGCGCCACTTTTTGTTTTGAATATATTTTGCCATGAGTGTATATTTTTTTTCCTGTAACTCAAAATATTGTATGCGCATTAGGCTTATAACAAGCTTAATTCAAATCGTACATGTAAATATATTTTGTCTAGTGGGCTTTTCTGTTAACATTCCTGAGTTTTTGTTTTAGCATCATAATGTGCTGCCTTTTACATTAGAACAAAAGCCCCCAAATGTCGGTTCATCAGCTGACAATACCAGTTTTGTCTCTTAATTAGAAAAGAGAATAAAGCTGTTTAGGGGTGTCAATAAAATGACAGATGCATCGTTAGCAGACGGCTATGGTGGATCAGTTCTGTGCAAATACTTGGAATGGAATTAATAGGAATTTCTGCTGGCATATTTAAATCACAAGCTGGGGGAAGAAAGCAGTGTTTTAATGCAGTGAAGTAGTAAAAGAAAACGGGAGTGAACGGCCATTTAAGACTGAATGAAGAATGTAAGGGAAATCAAGTTGCAATAGACAATAAATTACTGAGAATTTTATATATTATTAATATATCACAAATGAGCCATTATGGGTATTGTATGATTAATTCATTTAATAAATATTTATTGAGGGTCTACTACATGCCAGGTGGTAAATTTAATGAGAGAGTACAAGCCCCGAGTCCAAACCCAATGTGACTGTCCCTTGTAATTAGTAGGACAAAATTTCAGTTCAACCATAAATCTCTGAAGAGGGTCTTTGAAGTTTTTGCATTTGACGGTCTCCTCCTGCGTAAAACCCAGGTCACTCAATATAATTCAGAAGAGAATTCCATTTAGTTCCTATTTCCCGAATGGTTGGCAAGGTTGCTTTAGCAAGTAGGGACAGGTGCATATGGGTGTGTCCTGAGCAAGGTGTTAAATCATGTCATTTGGTGATCAAGAAGCACTTTACTGGGGTGCCTGGGTGGCTTACTGGGTTAAGCATTTGCCTTCATCTCAGGTCGTGATCTCAGGGTCCTGGGATGGAGCCCTGCATCGGGCTCGCTGCTTAACAGGGAGCCTGCTTCCCCCTTTCTCTCTGCCTGCCTCTCTGCCTACTTTTGATCTCTCTCTCTCTCTGTCAAATAAAAAAATAAAATCTTAAAAAAAAAAAAAAAGAAGCACTTTACTCCCAAGACTTACCACTGTGCTTATTCAATTGTTAAATCCCCAGTACTTAAAATAGTGCCTCCAAAGAGTAGACAACAGTACATATTTATTAATATATGATTGAGAAAAGAATCCATGTAAAACTGAAGGCAAGCAGTAGACTAACTGGATCAATTTGAAGAAAGATATGAGTTATGCTGTAACACTTCATCTTGTTTGATATCTATTCAGGGCTTTTTCCCTCTGCCAACACTCAGGACACTTGAGTTATTCCATCTCTGTGATTGTCCCGGAGGGTTGGAAATGAAACGTACAGTCCCTGCCCTCCAGGAGCTCCCAGTTGAGCCTTTCTTTTGGACAGATTCTGGTCAAACTAGAGATCCTCCTCATGACATATCACCCCATGAAGGAGAAGAATACGAAATCTCACAGACCTCTAAGGTCGGCCTTGGAGCTGTGTAAAAATCGCACTTCTTGGTAAATTTCTGCAGGAAAAATGTATCCACCCTTAGTCAGGACCTACATACATACTATTGTGGGTGACCCTCAGATCACGCCTGGAAATTACAAGTGTGTCCTCTCAGGAGCTGTCTGCCGTGCTCTCTCACTTCTCGCCTCACACTCCCCATTTCAACCACCTTTGTTCCAGTGTTGTATCTAGTGTGTTGAATGCCCAGAAGGGATTTTTAGCACTCTTGTCTCTATATGATAGTATCACTTCATGATATGTGGTAAAGAATCAGGAACTAGCCTTTTCTTAATATTTTAGTTTTTACATTAATAAAGAAATTTAACTTAATAGGTATTACTCAAAATCAGTAAAATACTTCATGTATGAACTCAAATTTGCATTTGAGTTTCTTTTGGACTTTCTTTTGGACAGATTCTGGTCAAACTAGAGATCCTCCTCATGACATATCACCCCATGAAGGAGAAGAATAGTTTGTATTGTTTTATTATTTAAGATTTTAAGCATAAATAAAAATTCCAGACAGTGGGACAGCTGGGTGACTTGGCTGGTTAAGCATCTGCCTTTGGCTTAGCTTAGGTCATGATCGCGGTGTGTTGGGATGTCTACTCCCCACCCCCCAGCTGCTGCTGTGTGTGCACCTGCTTTCTCTCGCTCTCTCTCTCTCTCAAATAAATAAAAACCTTTTTAAAAAATTCCAGAGGGTTACATAGAATGACAGAATTGTGACTGGTTCTCTTTCTTCATCATTACAATCATTGTACTATCATATTTATTTAGAATCTACTATTTAAATAAAGGACTATGTGGAACCACCAAGGTTAGGAAATAATGAATTATAGTCAAAGTGAGTTTATATACTTTCAAGCAGTTAAGAATTGTACTCTTGAGTCCTTTTTTTTTTTTTTTTTTAAGATTGTATATTGGGCGCCTTGGGTGGCTCAGTGGGTTAAAGCCTCTGCCTTCGGCTTAGGTCATGATCCCAGGGTCCTGGGATGGAGCCCCGCTTTGGGCTCTCTGCTCAGCAGAAAGCCTGCTTCCCCCTCTCTCTCTGCCTGCCTCTCTGCCTACTTGTGATCACTATCTATCAAATAAATAAATACAATCTTTTTTTTAACATCTTAAAAAAAAGATTGTATTTATTTATATAATATAACATGTATTGTATATTATATGTATTATATATGTACATGTATATGTGTATAATAAATACAATATTTTTTAAGATTATATTTATTTATTTGACACAGAGGGAGAGAGAGAGGGAGCCCAAGTCAGGGGAGAGGGAGAGGGAGAACCAGGATTCCCGCCAAGCAGAGAGCCCAATGAGGGGCTCCATCCTAGGACCCTGGGATCATAAGCTGAGCTGAAGGCAGACACTTAACGACTGAGCCACTCAGGCACCCAAAGAATTGTACTCTTGAAATAAATGCATGTAGCTGAGTCTAAGAGTATCAGGAGAGACAGCTGTACAACCGGTAGTTCTTCTAATTTAATTTTTTTGCAGAATACCATGTTCATAAAAGGAGATGTAAGAAAACAGCTAGTTTGTGTAAAGCTGAACAATTGCTTAGACCTTAGATCAATAAAAGGAGTACTTTATCACTAATATTGTTTAGAAGTGTTGGCACATGGTTGTAATAAAAAGCAGACCTACTTTTAATAGTTTCATCATTGTTTTTCATTTCTCCATGGAGTGACCACCTTATTTCCTATGTCCTGAGTGGACAGCTCCCACCATTCTGCCCTTGGTCTGCCATTGTAATTGATTATCTCCTCCACCTGTGGACCAAGGTTTACCTGAACCTAAACCTAGAGTTCTCCTCAGGCAGACCCTAGGAGTACTTGGTGGCCCTCACTCATGCTTCTGTCTAGATCCTGATTTGTGTGGGACCACTTGACTGCTCCCTGAGTACGAATCTCTGCTGTTACTCTACCCTGGTACAATTCCTTGACCTAATTGGCCTTGTAGACTTGGAAACTTATCTGCCTGGACCTGCTGTGCTTACCTGCCCCTCTTTGCCTTTAATAACAGTCATCTTCTTCTCCTGTGTTACTAATCAGGTCATCTCCGCCCTTTGCCTTTGTCCACATTCTGTCCCTGGTACACCTGCCTCCCTGGCTTGTTTGCTGGTCCAACTTCATCACTTTACAACCTATTACTTTGGTTTTGATGGTCAGCACTTAAGGAATAGCAAATTGAAAAGTCAGAGTATGGTCGTATAGATTTCTTCCAGGTCTGCAGGTAAAGATGGGACACAGTATTACTCTGACCAGAAGAGAACATTGGCAAATGCCAACTGACTGAGGCCAAGGACAATGAAAGCAGCTGCCTGCCCACTGTCTCCTGCTGCCCGTGTTTGCTGTTTCACTAAAGTGACCCAATGGAGGTTTTTAACAGTTTCCCTGGTTTTTCAAGTCTTTTCTCACTCTTGCTTATTTTTCACAGTGGTGCCGCAAGGATTTTTAAAATAATATCCTACCCCTGATGAAGAACCTTTAGTGACTTTACCTTTCCAGTCTGATCCACATCTTTCTAGCTGGTTTCCAAACACCAGAGTGCCCCTCTCTACCCTAAACTTCACCCTCCGCCCACCCCCCCAACCAGTTCCTGCCCCTATGCTTGGTTTATGTGGATTCCATCTCATTCCCTACTCCATCTGCTAAAATTTTGCTTAACCTCCAAGGCACCGGTGCCCTGTGACTCCACCTCCACCCCCTTCCTACCCTACATGGGTCCCTGCTGTCTTCTCCCTGCCCTGTGGCCCATCTGTGGACACCTCTGTAGAGCTATTACTACATCATTGGATTTTTTGTAAACTTCCTCACTGGGCTTCAGATCCAGAGTCCCAGAAGAGGGACTGTGTTTTGTTCATTGTATATATGTTCAGTGTCTGGCACTATTGTTGGTGATATAGCGTAGATGCCTTAATTTTTTTTAAATGGTTAATGAAAGTGATAAAAAAAAAAAAAAAAGCTATAGTGACTTTGCGAAATACTGTTCTTACTTACTTGTTTAGAGCTATGTTTGTCCCAGAGTTTGGAGTGAAGATGGAGGCAATGTGGTCCAAACTGCCAAGTTTAAAGGGATCAAAAAGAATACAGACAAGGGGCGCCTGGGTGGCTCAGTTGGTTAAGCCTCTGCCTTCAGCTCAGGCCATGATCCCAGGGTCCTGGGATCGAGCCCCACATTGTGTTCCCTCTTCAGTGGATGGTCCAATTCTCCCTCTATCCCTCCCCCTGATCCTGTGCTTGCTCTCTCTCTCTCCCCCTTCTCCCCCTCAAATAAATAACAACAGTCTTTAAAAACAAAAAGAATACAGACAAGCAGCCCTATGAAACTCAGAGGACTGAAACTATCACTGTTGTACAGAACATTATCTAAATAGCTGCTATTCGTGGTTAAGAACTCCAGTCATTAAAAAAAAAAAAATACCTTTACATTATGATCATTGTGTAATGATATCGAGTCAGGGAAATTTGTGGTAAAATTTATAAGTTCTTCTATCCTGAACATTTTCTCATAGTTACAGCTATACAAAGCTGACTCATCAAAAAGATTCCATTCCTCTAGGATCCAAAACAAAGGTACTGCTTTATTTTCACCAATAGCACTTCAGGCATATGTCGATTTTAATTGGTAGTGGGTCTACTCAGAGCTCAGCCACTATGAAAGATTCTTCCATTTACTGCACAGCGGTACATACATTGGCTTGCTTAGTTTCTGCAAAGAAGGAAACACTCATTTCACTTTATCTTTGCTTTTTTTTTTCATATAATGAACACAAGGTAAGGAAAAGAGGCTGGAACATCAATGCCATCACTTATTACCACTGATTTTTTTAAAGTTATAATTACTTACTCATTCACACAGTCATTATTTCAACAAACATGTATCGAACACTTGCCATATGTCAGACACCTTGCCAGGCTCCCAGCAAGCCAGATCCAACGAGGTCTAGGGTATATGGTGTTGACAGACAAGGAAGTCTCCTCATAGGATGCCATGATCTGTGCCTATGGCAAAGAGGGGCCCTCTCTGCTTGGGGAAAGTAGGCTCTTTTGAAAATGGAAACACGAGAGCACACAAGAGAAAGATGGAAATGAATTTAAAATATCTGTCTCTGTGTGCATTATAGCTATAGTCAGTACTCAGCTGTTAAATCCAGCAAAAATTCCATTGCTTTAATTAATTTCTTTGTGCTGATTCTTCCTGGTAAGCCTTAATTTTAACAAAGTTAATTAGGTTGAAGATTAAAAATCCCATTAGTGTCGATCATTCACTTCTTGGCTCTGTCAACAAGGTGCTAAAACCTTGCTCAGTTCCGGAGGGGCAGAGAGGGAAGGGGCAAAAAGCACAGAAGCCAGCCATTTGGCATTCTTCAAGACCAGATATTTCATGGTGCTTTTTTAAGGCTTTAAATGGATATCTGATACCAATGTCATTTTAAAGCATATTTTTGTACCTTTCCAAGCATCGCTTATCTGAAATTCTTTACACCTGTGCCTGTTTATTTTCTGAGTGGTCTATGGCAATTGCTGAGAAACTCTATCCCATCCCATACCCAGAACAACTCTGATCTAATTTGCGGGTTTGCAGGGCATAGATTTTTAATCAAGGACCTGTTTCTACTGTCACCTTGTCTATCCGTTTATTATGGTTAATGACTCAGTGGCGGCTAATATCTCACCCAGAGCAGGAAAAAAACAAACAATTAATAAACTCATGAATTACGTACAAGTCATACTTCTGTTCAAAATTCTGGTTTGTTTGAGTTTTACTTTCTGCTTTGGCTCCCATACCCGACTTACAATGGCAAGAACTGCAGAAATTTAAACACATACTGTTAACATTCACTCCCAGCTGGTGGCTAAAATGCAAGGCAGCAGCCGCACAGGTTGAAGGGGGACCAGGACCAGAGCAAGGGAGCACAAGCTGCAGGCCTGAATATATTATCTCGTTCACAGTGGAAAGTTACTAGTGAGAAGGAACCCAGAGCGGGTGGAAGAGGTGGGGAAGCCATCAAAATTTAGATAGGGACAGGGCAAGGGCATTCTACTTCCTGAACAGAGTTGAGGGCCATGGAAAATTTAATCTGAGGAGAAGATTTGAGAAACAAAGTAAACATTATCGAGAACATTATTCTCCAAGCAGATTCACCTAAAAATGAGGGACAATCAGAGCAAGGCAGAGCCCATAAAATTTATCTGGGACATGAGAGCCCGGAAAAGGTGGGTAAGCTCCAAAAGACTAGAGCAAATGGGAGGACAAGTAGGTAGCTTGAACATTCAGGGTGTGTGTGTGTGTGTGTGTGTGTGTGTGTTTGGGTCAAAGGTCAAAAGGGGTGTGTAGTGATGCATAGAAGGTTCTGCACATAGTGTATCTTCAGAAGTATTGTGTTCACACTGGAAAGCAGAACATCTGTCCTTGAGCTGTAGCCCATAAATCCCTACCTCTAGCATCATTATTATGAAGCCAGCTCAAGTCCGTGTGAATAGGTGTGACCACGACAGGCCCATACGTGTAATGCAGAAACACAGAGTTTCATTTGTAAGTGGTCTCTTGCTATAATATCATTGAAAACTAAGATCTAGAGCAAGCTCTGGAGAGATGGTTTCCTGTCAAAAATCTACTGACAGACTTGGGTTGTTTCCACCTAGAGAAGAGAAGTACCTATTCCTGGTGAAGCAAGATGGGATTTCTTCAGGGGAAATGTGTTTTACTTTGGGCTTCGGGTTCATCATTTAAATAATGAAGATGAGAAACTGGGTTATTTCTATGGTCCATTTTAATTCCAAAAATCTGAGTCTTGGCTCTATGAGTGTTTTTTAATCTCTGCTTATCATTCCCTTTCCCCTCTTCTTTGCTGAAAAAAACTCTGAATCTCTCACCTGTGAACCACCCCCCCCAAAAAAAACATAGCCTGCTACTGAGGAAATGCTGTTCATGCCTGTTGGGCAGAGTATTCTGTCTGTTTTTCAGAGCTTAGGTGTTAATTAAGTCTTCAGCACCGCCTCTTATCTCTTCACACACTCCCTGTTCTGGTCAACCTCTACTGCCTTTGAGAGTCTGCTTGAAAATGTTCCAACGCACCTTCTCTGCTCAGAGCATCAGCCTTTGCTCATGCATTTCACATCACAGCTCAAAACACGAAGGGGAGAAGTCTTACTGACATCTTGCAAAGGGACAGGCAGCACCGTCCTAGCTCACTCAGTTAAACCCTGTCAGTAGGTGGAATCATTGTCTCAAGACATGGTTTCTCCTCTAGAAACTTTTGAACCTTTAAAGAAGCCAGCACCTTATCTTGAAATATATATATATATATATATATTTTTTTTTTTTCACTTAGCATATTCTTATGTGCCAAGAACATAATCTTCAAGTCTGCATTCCTTGAGAAGCAGATCTGGGTCTTGCTGCCCCTTGTGAAATGGTTGTCTGTCCAGATCTCCCCTAATTAATATGAGGTACAGCTCTGGGATAAAAAAACATCTCTTGGATTTAGGTTTGAAGGAATCTCAACTTTCTCTCTGTCTGCCCCTCTCCCCTTATACACACACACACACACACACACACACACACACACACCCCATTCAATAAAAATAGAGTAAAAAAAAAAAACATAGTAAATGTGATTGGTTAGATAGTAGGCATCATGGACAAGAAGGATGGAATATGGAATCTTTTCTCCCTGATAAATAACCCTTCAAGTCTTGTGGGTCTAGGGTGAATGCATATTGGCATGCTTTGAAGGAAAGGAGGAGGAGAATGCAGTAAGAAGAGACAGAATAGGGTCTGCTTTGTACTTTGTCTACCAACTGTGTTATATCTATGTTGTTTTCAAATTAGTGCAGGTAAAAGCCATTGCATACCCAGAACGACTTAATCAGTCACCTCCATTCATTAATCAAGTCAGAAACAAGAGCTTCTGGCTCCACGTTGATGTAATTTCAGCTTGGAGGAAAGACTTTCTTCTCATTAAGGTCTTAAACTTGGCTTGTTCCTTAGTTACCTAAAATTAGAATGGCCAATCTTCCATAAGTACATATTATTAATCTGCTCATTATTATTCAAAATAATTTATTGAGTGCATACTATGTAAATCACTTTATACAAGCTCTGTGAAAGGAACAAAAAAAGTAATGAGAATATCAACTCCTGTTTCAGTTTAAATGTCACTGCTTCAGGGAAGCCTTCCCAGGCTATCGGGTCCAAACGCAGCATTTCAGCCACTTGTAATCATACCTGTCTTGCTTTATTTTTTTCTGCAGTTTTGTCACTCACTCTTTTTCTTCCAATTAGTGATGTGTTTAAGTGGTTATTGGTTTTCCCCAAGAAGGATGTAAGTTCCATGATAACAGAATCTTGAATTTTGTTCAGTTCGTGTATTAATCTTCTCCAGAAAAACAGAACCAGTAGGATATATATGTATGGGTATATGTATGTGTGTGTGTAGACAATAGATACAAATAGATGCAATGTATTTATGATACTTACATCAGTGTGTATATATGTTATGTTTTAAGGAATGGGCTCACAGGATTACAGGATGTGTCAAGTCTAAAATCAACTGGGCAAGATGGCGGGCTGGACACTTAGGCAGAGGCTGATACCATAGTCTTGAGGCAGAGTTTGTACTTTTTCAGGGAAAACTCAGTTTTGCTTTTTAGACCTTTCAACTAACTGGATAAAGCTGACTCCCATTGTTGGTGGTAATCTCCTTTACTTAAAGTCAACTGACTGTAGACATTCACCACATCTACAAAATATGTCTATACCAACACCTAGTTTAGTGTTTGATCCAGTAACTTGGTAAAAGTTGACACATAAGACTAAGCATCACACTTCTATATCTCTACAGTTTAGTACAGTGCCTGGCACATGGTCGGTGGTCAATAATATCCATTGACTACCTTCTAATTAATTCATTGTATAGGCTTTACAAGTTGCCCTTTAAGATACAGCCCTGCCCTCCTGTACTTATGATCTAGATGGGAAGATACATCCCACACAAGGAAATTAAGCCTCTGGCACCAGGCAGTGTGATTCAGAGCTAACATGAGTGATACTAACACCAATTAAAAAAAAAAAAAAAAAAAAAGAAAAGAAAAAAGACTAGGCATTGAGAGAAGGGAAGATCCTTGTTAGCAGGAGGAATGTGAAAAGGACTCTTTGGGGGTCTGGTAGTCCATGTCAGGTTGCTATTTCATTGCCATTTTTCACTGTGTGACAATAACTAACAACCCAGTGGAGTGGCTTTCTCTTTGCCCTCTCTGGGTCTGTAGCTGTTTTCAGTTCATCTCTGCAGGTGAGAATGACAATGAACTGTTTTCTTGAGGGGACGTGCCTCTGTGGTTTGGTTCCTGTAGAATGAGTGGCCCTTCTGTCTCTTTTGAACTATCATCCTCTTGGATCTTGTGGGTCAGCTCTTAATTGGGTGGGTGAGATGACTCATTCAAGTTATTTTGTACTTAGTGACTTCAGTGTTATACTTTACTGACTATAATAAATGTCATTTTGTTAATTAGTTTGGGAATCTTTTTAACTTGAGGAAAATAGCAGAAACTATTTTATGTATTCAGATCATCTTCTATAAAAGTTATCCTTCTTAAAAAGCAAGAAGACTGTATGTTATTCCACTTAGGTATGGTATTAAAAGGTAAATCTAAACATTTAAGTGGAAATGAATAGAGAAGCTGGTATAAGGTGAAGTGTGTTCATCCCTTTGCCTCTCTTGCTGGCTGCTTCTGACTTCCAAGTGAGGGGGTATGTGATGCATGTACAAGATGAGAGGACGTCTGGGGCTATAAAGACGCCATGTGGTACAGGGCAACAGACCTAAGGTTCTCTGGGCTCTGGCACTGGGGTGTGGCCTTTGGCAAATCACATCGTTGGTGTGGGGACAAATTCAAAATGGAAGCGTAATAGTCTTTAAACATTTTTAAGCCCTGAAACACTGTTCACACAAAACCTTACTTTTTTTTTTAAGATTTATTTATTTTATTTGAGAGAGAGAGAGAGAGAAAGAGAGATAGCATGAGTGGGAGGGGCAGAGGAAGAGGGAGACAGTATCTCAAGCAGACTCAACACCGAGCATGGAGCAGGCTTGGCCCGGGGCTTGATCTCACAAACCTGAGCCGAAACCAAGAGTCAGGTGCTTAACGGACTGTACCACCCAGGCACCCCACAAAATCTTACAATTTAATTTTAATTTGTGAAACAGAGAAAGCCAATGCTGGAAGTCAGAGCTGGAGGGGAAGTGTCTGGGTATATGCGTGTGTGTTTGTGTGTATGTGTATGTGTGTGTGTGACTGTGTGTGTGTGTGTGTGTGTGCACGTGTTAGTGACTGAAGCCCACCAGCTGCAACCTTCATTCCCTGTCCCTCAAGGGACTCTAGAAAATCCCTAAGGCTTCAGAGTACAGTTTGCAAGCCATAAATTCAATGAAATGGAATGTTGCCTTTGCCTGCTTTGAAATTCTATGAAAAAAATATGTGAATGACATAATTCATAAACAAGTTTTTATAAAGATGTGGGTTTTTTAAAATTATAATTATGTAAGAAATAAGAGGACATATCTTGCCACACAATATTGAATTGATAACAGGAATATCTAGAGTAACCATGTGAAAAGCCCCTTCACTTGGCTTCTCTTTCCTGCCTCCAGCCTTGCCCACCCCCAGAGCCTGGGAGTTTGGTTTGAAGCCTCCCAGATCCTTATTTTTGCATTTATTTTATTCCTACATGAGGGAAGGAGGCATTTACATAAGTTGGATCATATTAGACTTATTATTCTATAATTTACCTCTTTCACTCAACAGCATGTCTTAGAAGTTGTTCAGTATCTGTAATGTGTATCTCATTCTTTCTAACCTGTGTGTGAGAGTCCCCACTGACCCCATGCTATCAACAGCCCTGGAAATGATCAATCCTTTAAATATTTCCTATCAGAAGAGCAAGCTTGAAATCTTCCTATTGTTTTATTTTCTCTGATTGCTCATTCATTTGAGCATTATATATTGGCAAGTTAGGTTTTCCGTATCCGTGGTGTTGAAGGTTGTGCGTAAGGTTTAAAAAAAGATGTTAACCATGGAATCTGTTTAACAGAGATTTTGACTGTTATGCTTTATGTCTCTCAAAAGAAATTGAGGCCCTACAACCTGTAAAGCAGTTTTCTTCTGGGATTCAAACATATTTTCATGGACTCAGAGTCATTAGTGGCCTTGGATAGAGAACATTTTATTAATTAGAAGAAACTCATTGTTCTCATGATGAAATTAAATTGAATTAATAAATGCAATAATTACCATCCCCACCTTGATTTAAAATGCCAGGTCCAGCAATTTTAAAGTCCCAGTATTCTCTTTTCAACTCTTTTGGGCTCAGTTTACTTGTCAGTTTAATAGAGATTTTTAAAATAGAGATTTAATCGATATTTTTTTCTCCTTTAAAGGCAAAACCAAGTATCAAGCTCCAACTTCTTATTTCATATACTAGTATTTCAAGTAGTTGCCAAACCAATCCGTCATAAGGGGGCACAGATCTCCTAAGTAAGTGCCAGTAAAAAGGAATAGATTTAGTAAGATTAATAATCATTTTAATTTATAGCACTCTCTCTCCCAAAGATACTTGGAAGCTTTGTAAACATTTGAACCAAAATGTACTTTAAACCACTGGGAAACAGATATGTAAACTTGCTTAAAAAAATAAAATATGAGCCTCTTATAGTGGTCCTTCATATTCAGTGATGACACATTCATATTATATAGTTATCAGTTCAACAAGTTTTTACTGCATTTTATTTGTTCTCCCTGAAGCCTTATTTTTGATAGATGATGCCTAAGATATACTGGGAGCGTCCTTTCAATATCGTGTGACTGATGAAAGGCAAAACAAAACAATTTATCAAATCACACTGCATACATCCCTATAAATTTGGAGAGTGATGAATCTGGAGACCCATAGAACTTGGCATGTCATGTATTCATCAAAGGTAAAGCCCCAAACATCTCAAATGCTCTGGTGACAGGAAGGCTGATCTCACTTGGGAGGAAAAAAGAAAGTAATTACTCTCTGAAACTGTTCCTATACTATAAGAATTCTTTGGTAGATTGAGAGGTTATATAGTTTGAGTTCAGAGATGTACAGAGAATTAGATAGGAATATTTGAACAGGGGATGATGTCATCATATTCTTTTCTTATTTAGCACAGTTAAGTGGGTTTACAAAAGCAGTCAAAAACACCTACTGGGTGCTCTGTCTAGTATTTATAGCTGCTGATAAAATTCCAAATAAAACACTTTCTTCAGTTTCCCCCCGTTCTGCTCCAAGGAACCAAAAGACAATTATTTTGTCCATCACAGATATTTTGCAAATATGGATAAGAAACATATTGACCTAACTTCATTCTCTAATGGCAAGGGCCCCACCTGATACCTAATTAGAAGTGAGTCTCATCTCTTGTAATTTGGTGAGTAGACTAATGAATTTTTGCAGTGTGCTTTAGTATAAAAGGACCAGATAATAATTATCTTCTATGTCTGCTTCAAGAGCTCAGGATTTTTAAATCACCAAGTGCTGAAGGCATCAGGAAAGTGATGGCTTTTTAGGATGCTCTGTGTTGATGTTCCAAAAGTGATCTTCTCCAGCTCTTGGCCTGGCCCTCTTGTGCCAGGATGCTCTGACGAACCACACACTTTACTATTACAAGGAGGTTCATATGGTGGCCCCTGAGGGAATGTGTAGTTCTGCCCCATTTCAGATTACTTAGTTGTTATGAGACCCTCACTTCAAAAGCCTTTGTTTGTCTGTTGCTTCTTTGTTTGTTGTTTGTTTCAAGACTTTAATTCCACCAGCACAACTTAACACACAGTGATAGGGTTCCTCTTTACAGTGGGGGGTTTTTCCTTCTGTTTTCCCCAGTCAATTCAGAGCTTTCTGCAGCCACATTGAGAATAAATAGCTACATTTAATTAAAGAGAATATCTTCCAAATTTACCATAAGTTTTACTTTGGTGGATAGCCCCTGATCCCATGAGGACCCTGGCTTCTGTAATATCCTGGTAACTTCGAAGTTGTTTGAGTGATGACAATAAAGGCAGTTGAGTGGAAATACCCTCTTATAGGATTGTAAACACATGAGAAGTAGAACAGATGAACATTTCAGGGTAGAGACGTTTTCACCTGAAATCCCAGGTTAAATAATAATACTAGCTTAAGAGGTACCTGGGTGATAAACAGTCAGTTAAGCATCTTCCCTCGGCTCAGGTCATGATTCCAGGGTTCTGGATCGAGCCCTGCATCCTGCTTCTTGTTCAGCGGGGAGCCCGCTTCTCCTCTCTACCTGCTGCTCTGCCTACTTGTGCTATCTCTCTCTGTCAAATAAATAAAATCTTTAAAAAAATAATACCAGCTTAACACAACTTTTTTTAATAGCCAGCAGTGTTTGTTACTTGGTAGTGTGTGTGCAGTTTTTTAAGGCAGATAATTAGTCTAACAAACTAACTAATCATGACGTTAAGTAACAGGAATCATCAACACTGTTGGAAGGGGGAAAATCCAAACAAATAGTTGGGTACTAGATTATTTTTCTCTTCAGTTCGATTCAGTTTTTCCCTTTTGGTAAGATCTTCTCATTCTCCTTTACCACAACAGCTGTAAGTTAGTGTCTTCCAAACTAACCATTCTGCAGAACACAAAACACACTCTCCTGTGTGGTCATTTAAAATTTTTCTCTTTCCATTTCCTCTTTTGAATTAGATCCTTTAAAATGCGTTTGTGATAACATGAAAATGTAGGCTCGCCTGGCAGTGTAGAGTATATTTGCTTATTCCAAGCCCAGTTAAATTTAATGATGCAAACCCAAAACAATATTTTAAAAAATAGTAGGTACGTACATGTGTGTTTGGGTGTATGTATGATTATATTTATACAAGCCTGTTTCTTTTTCATAAAAGCTGATACCCTAAAAATAGTCTGTTTAATTATATATCTCTCTCAGGTATAGAAAGAATAGTTAAAAAAAAAAAAAAGAACAACAGCTAATACAGGTGACTTTGGGTTTTACCTCTGAAGAGAAGTAATGGAAAGGATTTTTGATACCCAAGATGTTGCTTGGTAAAAACCATAATTATTTTCTAAATTGAGTCCTATGTTCTAGGCACCGTTCTTCAAATTCATTATCTCTTACTTAACCTAACAACCACCTTACCCTTGCAGGGGGTGTAGTTCCTCTTTACAGATGACTAAGGTGGAATTTAAGGAAGCTGGTAGGAGCATCTCCAGGGGAAACCTGAGGTTCATGCCAGGGCTAGGTAACTCAAGCATTGGAGTTCTTTGCCCCTGTCTCTCATTGCCTTGAGTTTCCACTGCTCACTCTCAAGGACCAATTTAGTTACTGGCTGAAGACAACCTGCAAGTTCCCATGAGAACTGGACCTCCTCATCGCCCAAATTCCTCTTGTCTGGTCCATCCTCCCCCTCAGGGTGCTCCAGCCCCATGTCATTGGTCCTGCCACTAGTCCCATCTTTTTTCCACCCCAGGGCAGAGGTTTACTTCCTGCTCACCCCAGCAGGACACTCGCCCCCAGCCCACCCAACTCACTTTCACATCTAGCCCCAGATGCCACCTGCTCCTCCCTGCCCTCTCCTGGCCACAATAACGTCGTTTGTTCCCATGACTCCCTTTCATAGGACACTGTTCCCTTCTTTTCTCTAAGTCATAATGATATATTTGTAATTTATTTAAGTCATTTAATTTCTTTCCCCTCAGTAGACTGCAAACTCTGTAAGGGGATTTTGACTCACCTTTGCACCCATGACAAGGACACTTCCTGTCATGTGAGTGGAACTTACATATTTGTTCAACCCATGTACTCACCAGCTCTGACTTTTTAACTAGAGTAACTCATTTAAAGGACCATTTAGAGTAACTTTTGTGCCTTTAACTGGTTACAGAACAAATACATCTTGATTATTAGAAATTTGGGAATCTCAGAAAAGCACAAAGAAGAAAATGAAAATTAATCATAGTCCTAATATGCAGAAATAATCAGTTCATTTAACATTGTGGTATATATCCTTCAAGTCTTTTTTTTTTTCTTTTCAAGTTAACTTAAATTCAAGTTAATTAACATACAGTGTAATATTAGCTTCAGCTGTAGAATTTAGTGATTCGTCACTTAATACAACACCCAGTACTCATCATAACAAGTGCTCTCCTTAATCCCCATCACCCATTTAACCCATCCCTCACCCACCTCCCTTCCAGTAACCCTGTTTGTTCTCTATAGTTAAGAATCTGTTTTCTAGTTTGCCTCTCTCTTTTCCCCTCCATGTTCATCAGTTTTGTTTCTTAAAGTCTACATGTGAGTAAAATCATACAGTATTTGTCTCTTTCTGATGGACTTATTTTGCTTAGTATAGTATACAATAGCTCCATCCATGTTATAGCAAATGGCAAAATTTCATTCTTTTTTTTTTAATGGCTGAGAAATAATGCACTGCATCTGTATTTACCACATCTTCTTTGTCAGTTCATCAGTCAATGGACATTTGAGCTCTTTCCAAATGTTTGGCCATTGTTGATAATGCTGCTGTAAACATCAGGGTGCATGTACCCCTTCGAATCAGTATTTTTGTGCCCTTCTGGTACATACCTAGTACTGCAGTTGCTGGGTCAAAGGGTAGTTCCATTTTTAACTTTTTAAGAACCCTCCATCCTGTTTTCCAGAGTGGCTGCACAGTTTGCATTCCTACCAGCAGTGCAAAAGGGTTCCCCTTTCTTCCCATCCTTGCCAACACCTGTTGTTTCCTGTGTAGTTGATTTCAGCCATTCTGACAAGTATGAGGTGATATCTCATCAAATATTTTTTTCTATTAGCAGTACACTTTCAAAGTAAAACAAAGCATTAACATTTATTTGAAGAAAGAATGCCTCAAATTTTCAAATACTTAAAATGTATCTTCTATTTGTTAGTGAGAGCCAATATTTTAGGACTGGGCAGTCATTTAAAAAATTGAAGAAATTGTGTTCACTTTTTAAGTTTCTGGGAAGGTTGAAGAAGTTTTTGTAAGTTAAAACCATTTGCCCAAACTCGGTTTGGCTAGTTTAGTTTATGTAGCTTGTTAAATGTTGACATTCTCTTTTCTTAGTATGCCTTCCTCCAGCATTTCTGCCTTTTGGTGTAGTGTCCCCTCCTTTTTGAAGACTTTCCAGATCACTAGGGAAGAACATGACCCTGATCTCCAAAACTTGAGAGTACTTGATACTCCATGTTTAATCTCCCCCACAGTCATCTTATTTTATCCCCCCTTAACAATGAACTCTTAGGGGAGGGCAAAAGTCATAGCTTTTCAACTAGCTATTGTACACAGAGTCTGCCACAGTACCTATAACACAGTAGGCCTTCCATAAATGTCTGCTGAATTAATAAATACTAATATGTGTCCCACTGACAGTAATGGACTAGCATCATTTTCATATATGACACATAGAAAATAATATATAAGTTGCCAGGGTCCAATTCACTGGCCAGCCATGGTGATCCAGCCTCCTTTTTTTATGATGGTGCCAACGTGATCGGCAGAGACAAAGTTTAATTCCATGCATAATCAAGCCAAATTGCAGTTGGCTTGGGTTCCTTTGGACAAACTAATTATGCCATTGTTCTGTCGGTATTTCAACTCTATATTCTGTCTCAGTGTTTCTCATGCTTCAGTGCCTTTAAGACAGACAAGAATTTATAGATAAAGGACAGGTGCAACCAAGGTAACTCCCTCATGGAGATTACTGCTCAGCTCATAGCCTTGTCCTCATTACAGTCTCAAACATTTGCACATGTACCCCATAAGTCTGCACTCATCAAGTGGAGGGCCATGAAACTTGGGGGAAAAAGGCATCAACTTAATTAAGTAACAATTCTGGGGTGTGGTTTTCATGTCGCATTCAGCCTGCAGGCTGAGAGCCCAAGTCCAGGAGTGTTTTGGCCCAGCCCCTCTCAAACGCCAGTTTCTCTGCTGTGAAATATGGGACAAGTTTCTTACATCTCCATGGCTTGGTTTTTCTCTCTGTAAAAAAAAAAAAAAAAAAAAGGTAATGATAAAATCTGCTTCAGAGGGTGACTGTGAAGATTAAATGAGATAATCCATTCAAAGCATTTAGCATGGTGTCTGATATAAATAGGTTCTACAAATAGTAGTTACTACTATTAAAATTGAGCCAGAAGCAGTGTGTGTGTGCGTGTGCGCACACGCACCTAAAAAATGGCGAAATCTTATTGGCTGGATTATTCAAATTGCAAATAAATCAGATTTTAGCCCCACCCCCTCCTCCACGCATATACACACACATGCACACTCACACTCCACAGCTGAGCTTAGGCAGGGACAGGGTATGTGATCTGAGGCCCAGGAATGAGAAACAGTGCAAGCAGCCTTTTCCCTTCCCTGGCCTGGATGGATCCTGGAACTGCCCAACTGCAATCGGAATTTCCAGCCCTTCTGGAGCAGTCAGTGTGTCTGACCAGGGAGAGCAGTGGCAGGGACAGTGCTGCTGGGAACCAGGGGGTGTCGGACACCTTAGGAGGAAAGCCTTGGTTTCAGGAGGCAAGGCAGGAGGGAAGCATAGCGCTGCCTGTCAGAGTGGACAAAAATTCTTGGTCCTCGGGATCTAGGGATGAAGCTCAGCTCAACCTGGTGTCTTGTAGTGAAATAATCACTGAAAAGGGAACATAGAACTTAGCAGAGAAAGGATGAAGAACACGGTTGTCCCTGCCCCTTCAGTCTATGAGACACGCCTCGGTGTTGTGCATAGCGTAGATGCCAGTTGACACTGGACCGCTGAGAGAGCTGGAGAACCCAGGATGAGAGGGATCACTCTTGGAATTACCTGACACAAAGTTTCCTTTGTATTTGGAACTTTCAGGAGTTAGGAGGGCTCCTTGGCTATTTAACGTGTCTTTTAAAAACATGGTTATTTAGATTAAGGAGGCCCTGTCCACAAAAGGAGAAGGCAAGTGAATCATGGTCAACCATATTTCAGGAGCTTTGAAGTCTGACTCAGAAATGACTGCTGTTGATTTAGCTCCTGCACGTTTCTGAGTGAAGCCCCCGTTTATTTAGTCATTCATTCATACAGCCATTTTTTTTCTTACTATTTAAGTGTCAAGCACTGTGCTGAAAGCTGGGAAAACAAAGATAAATATCAGACACATCAGTAGGCATTCAGGAATAATTAGTTGCACAAAATGAATCAATATATGATTCTCCATCAGTGTCTATTATAAATAAACATAACAAAATAAGGTCACATCCTCCTCACAACTATTTACAAAGTATCATTGAAAATAATCATCTTCCAGTAAGGAGAGGGTGGTGGAGGAAAATTTTTAAAAAAAGAAAAAGACCCAGAAGAAGCCGAGTCTTAAATGATACCTAAGAAGCTTGCCAGATGAACGAGAAAAATAAAGAAATTCTGGATATAGGAAAGAGAATGTTTCAGAAATTGCCTGTGTTCCAAAATTGCTTGAGTATAGGAGTAGAGTGGCAGGGAGAAGAAGGAAAAGGAGCAGATGGACTGATCAGGTTGGTAGAGGTTAGGCCTTAAGAAAGGCATAGTGGCAGAGGGAAGACTACGGAGCATCCTTAAATCTCATTTATGTCAATTAATAATTGCTTTGTGACTTTGGAGATCACCCCAAGATTTCATTTCTTCATCTACTACAATGAAAAGCACAAGTCTCTTGCAAAGTTGCGATAAGGATCTGTAGCCATTGGGACATGTAGAAAGTACTCAGTATGTGATTATGATCATTTTTCTTTAAATCCCCTACTAAAGAATTTGCACTTCATTTGTTGGTTCAGAAGAGCCAAGATTTCAGTTGGTGAAGCAGCACTGTTTGCATTCATTTTCTGGGTGAACAGGAAGAATAGAATTGACTTTGAGAAGTTGCTCAACCTCTCTGAGTTTTTGCATCTGTAGAATGGACAGCAGTAGAATGTACCTTTTCACCAAATTATGAAGATTAAATAAGATCATAAACATCATTTAGCACTGTGCCTAACCCAACAATAACCTATCAGTATGGGTTAGTTATTGTTCTTCCTCTCTTGATAGGGGTGAATTGTAAGCAAAGAGACCAGCCAGCTGGGAGGTGATTGTTAGGGTCTAGTTGGAAAGCAAGGTAGGACCATGCCTTGTGAGATGGGCTGCAGAGCCAGATGTTAATTTAAGAATGAGAATCGGGGCGCCTGGGTGGCTCAGTGGATTAGGCCGCTGCCTTCGGCTCAGGTCATGATCTCAGGGTCCTGGGATCGAGCCCCGCATCGGGCTCTCTGCTCTGCAGGGAGCCTGCTTCCTCCTCTCTCTCTGCCTGCCTCTCTGCCTACTTGTGACCTCTCTCTCTGTCAAATAAATAAATAAAATCTTTAAAAAAAAAAAAAAAGAATGAGAATCAACAAGCCTACAATTTGTTGAATGTGAAAGATAATCTCACTGTTGGTATTCTTTCCCTCACAACATGCTTTTTTTCCTACAGAATAAAAACCTCTATAAATTACATCATTTTTCTAAAGTATGCATTTCATATTAAAGGCATACATTTCCCAAACAGTCAGGTTCCCATTCCCTGAATGTCCCTACTAATGAACCACTGCAGTTGAGTGTCGCAGCTTAAAGGAAGAGGTTGCTTTGAGTTCAACAAAATTGGAACAAGTACGAGAGGCCACAGTTGGATTTAACAAATCAACATAAGTCCACCAGAAGCTGTGACTTCCAATCTGTACCAGATCTGCCCCCTTTACCCTGCACACAAATTTAAATATATTAAAAGGATTATTAACAACATTGAACAGTTTAACAGAAATCAGCCTAAGCAATGAAACCATCTGGATATAGCTAGGATCAACTACTCTGGCTCCACTATAATAGAAAAATAATTTAAATCATCTCTAGTTCTCAAAAAGAAAGGGACACAAAGTAAAAACTGGCTTCCTTGCGAACAAATGGCAATAAGTCATATCAGAGTTCTTGAGCGGGCAGAAACTGTATCTCAAAAACACCAGCATGGCCTTAATGGAAGGCTTGGCTGTTGTCTTCCAACATTTACAAAATCCCTTTTAATTTGTGGGAGAACTTTAATCTAGAAGAAACCTGCAACATTTGATCAAATCCCTCATCTTCAGGAAGGGCCACCCTCATACTACTCAGACTCACAAGAATACATGTAAATTTCATTCTCTCTTTTTGCCAGTAGCAGTTCCCATCAAGGCTTTGCCCTTCAAACTTACATAAGATCCTGCATATTGTCGTGAAGGTCACCAGGTTTCATTCTCATTTACATTGAAGAGCTGCAAATCATTATAAATCCTCTTTCACATCTGTAGCATTCCAAAGAGTTTCTCCTTGATTTTCTGAAAATTTTAAAGTGTTTTTTCAGCCTCTCAAAGATGAGCTTTGTGAGTTTTCTCATTATATTTTCCAGATTAAACTCCTCCCTCATAGCAGCTCAAAGAACTAAAACGATAGTCTAGATTCTGGAGTATTGCTCGGTAAAGTGTAAGTGTCCACTCCTTGGTCCCTGAGTCCTTCTAATTAGCCTGGTATGATACTCACAGCCTCTTAACTGGAGGGTTCCTGGTGATTCTTGACTCCTGGGAGTTATGTCTTTATATGTTCCCCTCCTCTTGAATGTGGCATGGACTTAGTGGCTTGCTTCTAATAAATAGAATATAGTAGAAATAAGGGGATGCCACTTCTAGCATTTGGCTGCAAAAAGATTAGCTTCCACTTGAGGCACTCACTCATTCACTCTTGCTCTATTGGGTCACTCCTTCTGGGGAAGCCAGCACCTGTGACACAAACCATCCTGAGGGGGGGCCCACATAGCAAGGGACAAAGGCCTGCAATGGCCCTGTCCCAGGAAGCCTTCAAGTGAGACCACAGCCCCAGCCAACACTTGAGTACAATTTCATCAGAGACTTTGAGCCAGAGGCACCATAAACTTAGCCTTGATTTTAGACTCACAGAAATGGTGAAATAATAAATGTTTATTGTTTTAAGCCTCTCGGTTTGGGGGCAATTTGTTACACAGCAATGACAGTGAATACAAAGGCTAAGACTGTAGATTCTGGAAACATAATATATGCCTGAAAATCTTGCCTGAATCATGCATTAATAAGTGGCCATGGGGTAGTTATTTAATTTTTGTAAGCCTCAGTTTTCTGATCAATAGAAAGGCTATTCTAATAATAACACGTTGTTCATAAGATGGTTATTTGGGCATTAGTTGAGATAATGTACAGAAGTGCTTGACAGAGTGCCTGGTTCATAGAAAGAACTCATTGAATGTTGTTTTATGTTTATTATTATATTTAATGATTATCACTTTTAGATACCAATTTTTGCTTAGGGCTCTGTCCTTTATCTTCCCATGAGCTATCTCTGGGTGGTTCTCTTATATTCCAGGACATTACTTCCCACTTAGGTACTTGTTACTACCAAGCCTGTGCATCTCCTACAAACTCATAGTGTACATTTATTTCCTGTTGAGTAATTCTACCAAACTGCCCCACTCACAGGTATTTCAGCTGAGAATTTCATCTACTTTCTCTCCCTTCCTCATACTAGCTGTGGCTGCTCTATTCTTGTACTTGGGAGGAGTCATGATCTAAGACCCTTGTTCTGAGTATAACTAGCCAAGATTGTGACAATCCTTTAAAACGATTATTGCAAGCACACGGTACTCAATGTACAGAGATATTCATCTTAATGTGCTAAAAATTAGGGACTAAGTGTCCATCAATAGAAAATCAATTAAATTATGCTCATGAGTAATCATAATTAACATTTATTTAGTCCTTGCTATGTGGTAGGCCCAGTGCTAAGAACATTATATATATATCATGTCAATTAAATCAGAGCAACCCTGTTAATATTCATTCAGTGAGATTCACACAGCCCATTTTAAAGGAAGCTATAGGTATAGATTTACCCCAATAGAAAGATATGAAATATTATAAAATGAGGAAAGAAAATTATGAAAGATACATATAATAGCACAATTTTAAGACAGACATCTATACATAGATGTGAACATATATAATAAATAACTTTCCATTACAGCACTTTTCACAGTTTCAGTATGCAAAAATTTTCAGTTACCACAATCTAGTGAAATAACGCCAATCCCCCAACAGTGCAGTTCAAACGTTGCTTGCTATAGGACATTCCTGTGAAGAACAAAGTACAGAGTTCATTTCTAGCTCTTTGATCATGGTGAATGACCAGTCACCCATGATCAGTTACTACGCATCTGCCATTCAGTTCACACAAGTGAATAGTTGGTTGTCACCTTGTCTGCAAGGGAAAACTTGGATTCTTGAAAGAGAATTGACCAAGAAAAGTGAAAGTGCAGCAAGGAGACAAAAAGTGATAAAGCTTCAAGTGTGACATGAATATAATGTGAATGGACCCGGAGAAGAAATGTCTGACCCTGGGAATGTCAGCACCGCCACCATCCAGAGACTCCACGTGGCAACGGAGGGACTCCATGGAGGGGCCTTACCAGCATCAAGGAGGAAAAGGGTTATGATGAACAGATGATCTCCCAGGCGAAGTAACCACAACAAATAATCTACTTCACATGAAAGAAACTCTCAGGGATCTTCTAAAACTGAAATCCCAGAGGATCTAATGTTTAGAGCTGAGCCTGAGGGAGAAAGGAATGTGACAATTGTCCAGGGCATAGAAAAGATCCTTACACCATATCCAAGGAATGTGATGAAAAGAAGAAAGCAACTGCTGGTCAAATGACTCTTTCTTTAAAAGAAAATTACTTTTCAGTGTTCTTAATTTTTTTTTTAAATTTTATTTAAATTCAATTATCCAATGTATAGTACATCATTTTTGGTGTCATGTTCAATGATTTGTTAATTGCGTATAACACCCAATGCTCATCACATCATGTGCCCTCCTTAATGCAGTGCACTAAATAAATATTGCTTTTACCATTTTTTTTCATATTCCTGTGCATTTGTGGCCAAGACTAAGAGAGATTCTAATGCTTTGACAAATACTTGTAAGGATCCTAATTATCCCCAGTGATAATGAAGATCACTATACACAGTTTCATCTTACATAGTTTTATGGTCCTATGCTACTCTGAAGAGCAAGGGCTGTCTGTATATATTAGTAAAAAGGAAAGTTCTTAAGATATACATTAAGATGCTAATGATATTGCTTTGGAATTGTTGGATTAGAGGTGACTTCTAGTTACCTCTGTTTTGTAATGTCTCTACAATGAGTATAGATTTCTAAAACCTAATAGAATTATTTAGGCAACTCTCCTTTAACATACATTTTGAGCCCCTATTTATTAAGGAATTTGGCAAGTGCTGGACATACAAGGAAGAAAAAGACATGGCCCTTCCCAAAAGAAGGTGATGGAGTAGCGCAGGTGTCTGTCATATCACACAGAATTTTCACAGTGCATACCAAGTAAAATAGAGGTATCAAAAAATGGTCTGAACACCAAAGAGAGAGCCCTGAAGTCCTACAGAAGCTGGAGAGGGCATAAGGCTTTTAACCCTCCAACATTAAAGTTTTACTCCCAAGGAAAAATGGATGCTAATTGGCCACAGCATTTTGTACTGGAAATTACTAAAACCCATAGGCCACTTTCTAAAGAACCCATTTTTAGTTATAGGACTCACAAGTGAAAAAAAGCAAAGTAACAATGTAGGGTAAAAGTCCACTGAATCTCCCGCCAAAAATTATTCAGATACTTGTTTTATCTGCTTCCTCCAGTCATTGAAGGTCAAGCAAAAGGCATCTTGTATTGATCTGGATTTGTTTTTGCTCTACACACTGCTTTTCATAAAAGCCACACCTTTGTAATCAAAACTTTGAATAGCAAGGAGCACTGAAGCCATTTGGTCTGTTCAGGCCCCTGAGATGGGACGATCACAGATGCTCTACACCACTACGATGCAGCATCACTGTTTGTGGTTTGCCTTCAATTTTGAGAATTTTCAAATTAAAGTTTAATGTGTTCACGGTGGCTTAAAAACAGTGATTTCCTCCATCTCAGTGCAGTTGGGAGATCACCTTATTATAAAACTGACACGTTAGGAATACTTCCTAACATCAATACATGGAATTCAGAAACAAAAAACATGAGTACTGTGTGAAAAACTTGTGTAACTGGGTTCTTCTTTTTTCCCCCCCTGGTCTCTTCAATGAGTTTTGTTGGTTAAAATGATTTTGTCCTTTATTTTGTGGCCTCCTTTAGAACGCTTCTTCCTACCTCGTTTATTGAGATATGATGGTGAATGGGAAGCCTCACTGGTGTCCTGGCACATGAGACCTGCTGCATTTCTGACTGGGGGGCTATTCCCAAAGTGCAGTGAGCCTACTAAGGTCAGGAGGCAATTGTGAGTGTGACATCAACATTGAATCTTTGTGTGAAAAAGTTAACCCCTTTTGCTTTAAAGGTTTGCTTTAAACCTTCTGAAGTCAAAGACCAAGTATCCTTTGCCGTAACACTGGCTAATCTTCCTTTTAGACCAAGACAGATTCTGGGCTTGGAGCTTTCAACAGACTGGACTATCTAGCTAGAATTTAATAGCAATGTTCTGTTTTTCTGTATGGTGGTCATTTATCTATCTAAAAGAAATGAGCCCATTTAAAGAAGGATATGAAGCAAATAATATGAGCAAGTGTTTCATGGATATGGCTAAAAATTTGCCAATAGTTTTTGAAGAACTAGCATATCAGTAATTTGGAAGTAATTTGGAAAAATTGTAAACTGGGTATTAAGAGACCAAGATTTGTATTTTGGGTCTTTGTAATTTTAGGATGGTTGCAAGTCATAGCATATCTGTATCTCAATATTCTCATCAGTTAATTTTCAGGCCAAGTTATGTGTGATTCACAATAATAGCTATCATTGATAGAGCCTTTCTTTTGAACTTGAGAGTTCTTAAATGTTGTATATACTCCATTAAATCTTCACAACCACCCAATGAGGGAGGAGGTATTTTTAGCCCTACTTTGCAGAAAATGGAGCCAAGTTACAGAGAGATTTTGCTTCAAGAGTATCCACTGAGTGGGTGGAAACAGGCTCCAGATCTTGTGCTCTTAGCCACCAAGATTACCAACCTAGGTTCTCTGGAAGCATTGCAATATTTGTTTGGAATTCCAGAGTCTCATATGTTCATCCACTTCCCCCCAGATCATTTTTCAACCATATCGTCTCATTTTATGAGAATAATGCCAGCCTTAATCAGAGCCTTATGGGTCAAGCAGTGCAGCAGAGAAGCCTAGAAGAAAAAGATCTCTCAATCTGTGGCGCAAAACGGAAATGTGAGCCACATCTTCCTAGTCCCGTGCTAGGGGAGAGAAACCATTTCTGAAGAACCGGGTAGCTTCAGAACATTAAAGAAACATTGCAAACCCTCCTAAGTAGTATTTACAGAGTACATTGTGGATGGTCTCGGGTACTTTTCTTTATCTCCCCCACCTTCCACCACCTCAAATCCACCTTTATATATTTTATAATCTATGAAATCAGCATTGCAATTACATTGTATGCCCCTGTCGTAAACTGTAAAGATTCCTCAGGTCCTTGGCTTCCTCTGGGCCTAACCCCATAGTGCTCTATAGAGGAAACCCCCACTCTATTCTTTTTTAAAGACTTTATTTATTTATTCATAAGAGACAGAAAGACATGAGAGACACAGAGAGAGAGGAAGAGACAGAAAAGCTGGCTCCTAGCAGAGCAGGGAACTCTACGTGGGACTCAATCCCAGGATCCTGGGATCACAACCTGATCCAAAGGCAGACGTTTAACCCCCACCCAGGCACCCAACACTCTCTGTTTGAACTTGAAGGGCAAACAGAAGATTTTCTGTGGCTCTTAGTTTACATATTGAAGTATAAGTTTCTCGGAAGATCCAAATTAAAAAATAAATTTCAAAGCTGTTAAAATTGCAAGTTGAAAAAATCTTTGCCAGGCTATGGTAGAAAATGATTTTACCTGTGGTATGAAGAATTAAGGATTTCTTTGTATGAGTGATCTACAGCTTTGTTTCTGGTTATTTTCAGAATAGTGAATATAGTAATATATTTACTAGATAGTAAATATATTTTATTTATAGTACTACATCCAGTTATACCTATTTGTTTCATTATATTAGGAACAAATACACAGTTTGCACAGTTTGAGTAAACTTACCTATATTGAATAGCCAAAATATTTCTTTCTTCTGGGAGTGGTAGTATTAGAAGCTTCTGTTGACTTCTCTCCTGGTTTATTTTGAAATTAAATGCATTGTGATTTTATTTTAAATATATGTACAGATTTTAGAGCATGCAGGCATGGAAGGCTGTTGCTAATGCTTATTGGCATCAAATTATCATTCATACCATATTTTTAAATCTCAGATCACTTTGGAAGGCTGACGGTGGATGGCTTTGAGCATGGAATCTACCAATCACTTGAACTCTACCATATCATATTCAGCAGAAATTGCAGTTTGCATTTTGGAGAGTTAAATTTTGAGAAAAGTTGTCCAGTATTTTCTAGATCAAGCATAAGTGAAGTATTGTAACACCTCTCACTCAACTGCTTTTAACATTACCTTCTTGTGATATGGTTGTTATTATACAAGAAAAAGAATTATTACAGAGTTGCCAGGGACTAGCAAAGGCTAGAACAAAATAGGATGAATTATTAAGTATTTTAAGTTCCTACTTCACAGAAATACAGAGATAGTAATGAGAGAGGGGCCATCGAAACACCACTTAGCAAGCCCAGAAATTAAATAAAGTGTTAATGATATGTGTTGAGGAAAAAATGTGAGGATATCCTGCAAGATTGTGAATACATTCTGGGAGTTGCATATTTATTTTGGGATTTGAGCATAATTTTACATGGCCAGGACAGGTACACTCAGCAAATATCATTGTATTTCTATTGAGTAAGTATTCCTTTAATGAGGATATATGGACACCAGATATACGGAAAGAGAACCAGATGTATGAACAAGGGTGTTAAATCCAACAGACAGTAATGATGAAGAACAACGAATTATGGAAGCTTCTGAAAATCTGAAATCAAAATAAGAAGTGAGCTACAAAGAGAATATGTAATCCATAGTAACCCCTGTCATGACAGTCATTACAGACATCACTGTCATCACAATATTACAATGTTTCTTAGTTATCTTTTATATGTAGCTAATACCTACCTCCATCAACACTGACTTCTTGCAGGGAAGATCTCTTATCCTTCCTTGTGCCCTTGTCATGCAGAGTAGTGTCTCGCACAAATTGAGTACAGGGTAATTGTTTGTATTAACCAATTGATTGATCCATTGATTAATGGATGACCCAACTAATTGAGATTGGTACAAGTAGCCAAAATTTATTTGAAATCATTGGCATCTAAAAGGAGCCATATGATCAGGTAAGAGACCTTTTCAGGACCTCCTGTGTTGGAGGTCAAATTAAGGTGGCAGAGTTTCAGGAACAGAAGTGTCCCTATTAATATAAAACAAATATATGTCCAAATGATTTATATGAAAGTTGGTAATTAAATGTATGTTGCAGCAATTCATTTTAAAATGTTGACTTTTTAAAAATCACCATCACTGATGTTGGGGAACAGTATATTCAAAAAATCTTTCTGGCAATTTTATGGTGACTCCAGGGTCAAGTACTATTGGTTTAAAATTTGGGGAAAAAAAATAATAGGAATACACATTTAAGGATCATTCAACAAGGTAGACAATGGGCAGAAAGTAGGACAATGGGTTGTGACCCAATACTGGGACTTGAAATGGATTTAGTGGATTCCAGAAAACATTTAAAGATATAAATAGAGAAAATAACAAAGTACATCACACATAATAAGAGTAAGTATTGTTTTGTGACTTTATAGATCTACATATCCATATATGTATATGTGTATATGCATATCATAGTGTATACGTTGGCTCAAAAGTCTTTGTAAAACATTGGTTTAGGATAATGGGAGTATATATCAACTTTTTTTTTTTAAAGATTTTTATTTATTTGACAGAGAGAGAGATCACAAGTAGGCAGAGAGGCGGGCAGAGAGAGAGGAGGAAGCAGGCTCCCTGTGGAGCAGAGAGCCCGATGTGGGGCTCGATCCCAGGACCCTGAGATCATGACCTGGGCCGAAGGCAGCGGCTTAATCCACTGAGCCACCCAGGCGCCCCATATATCAACTTTTTATGATGCAGCGTGAGAGCTGCAAGATACCATGAAGTCCATTAATAAGAACATTCTTTTTTTTTTTTTTTTTTTTTTTTAGCTGTTGTTTCAGTCATATTTGGCTAGGTTACACTACAGTGACAAATAGCTTAGTGGCTTACAACTGAAAGATGTTATTTATTGTTCAGTCTTTATGTTCATCGTGAGTCTTAGTCTTCATTCCATGTTCCAAATCTAAGGAGAATCTTGGTGTGAGATATTTTTAATCCTCTGTCAGTAGAATGAGAACATAGTGGAACCATATGATGGCTCATAAAGCTTCTCACTGGGAAGTGGCATGTGTCTCTTCTCACTGGGAAGTGGCATGTGTCTTCACTGGCCAAGGAAGGTCACATGCCTAAGCCTGGCATCAATAAGGCATCAATGAACAGTGCTCCTACAGGAAGGAACACTGGGTATTTTGAACACTACTGCAATTTATCATAGGCCTAAAGCAATTTCCTTAAAAATTTATGTTGAAGGGATATCATGTCCTCCTATTCGTTTTTTGCTGGGGTTAACTGGGATTTTGGTAAGGATTAATTTGCCTAAGTCCTTTTGGGTAAATCCTGCTGGTTCTAATCACTAAAATCTTTAGTGCCACAAATCCTTTAGTCTCTGTCACTTTGTTACAAACAGTGGAGCCCTATGAATTGATAATATTGAAGACAAAAACTTTCTGAGACTCGCATGTCTTCATCTTTTCTTATGCTTCAGATGCCTAATGTTTGGCCTCGTATTATGCTTGGATCAGTTGGAGGTGATTTTTAAAAGCAGGCTTTAAACTAGACCAAGATTCAATTTAAGAAGTTTCTAGAGATATCTCTCAGAATCTGGAGCTGCAGAATAGATACAGATAGATGATCGAATTTGAAACCCTTTAGCTACCAAACTCTGACTGGTACCAAGTGGCTCATTTTGTTTCCAGAGAATTAATGTTGTTTCCAAAAATTAGCTCTCATATGGCTCATTCAGGTAACCAGCGTTGAATATGGAAATTAGATTTTTGTTCATACAAGTTTATTACATTATAGTTTATGAATCATAGTGGCTATGTGCCAGACTCCCTTTCAAGCTAAGCAAGCTCTTCGCTATGTTATTCCAGCTGAGTCTTTTATTTGAAGTGTTTCTTCATCTTGGCTCATTTAGCCACAAACAGAAGTTGCCCTATGGGAGATAACATCTTACATTTATTTACTTTATAGGATTATAACCTCTGGGCTTATTGCAAGTGCAGAACATATCAGAAAAGAGAAAAATCTGATTTCAGAAAGTCAGGACTCCCTGAACCCTGACATGTGCCTATCTTCTTTGGATAGTGTGGTATAGAGAAAAATAAATCATTGGTTTGGGAGTCAGGAAACCTGGACTCTGATCTTTTTTTGTTGGTTTGTTGCTGTGTGACTGGGCAAGTTACTTTACTTCCTGATTCTATTTTCTTATTTGTAAAACACTTATGCATCTCCCCAGACTCTTCCAGTTTCAAGACCCTGTTCTACTTAGGGAATTTTATAGAAGTCATATAGATGGCTCAACAAAATCATTAAAGGAGATTTTGGCATGGTACATTTTATTTACAGACTTGTCTGGTAATTGAAAAATTTTTTAAAAGATTTCATTTATTTGAGAGAGAGAGAGAGAGAGAGAATGAGCAAGAGTGAGGGGTCAGGGTGGGGGTAAGAGAGAGATAGAGAAGCAGACTCCCTGCTGAGCAGAGAGCCTGATGTGGGGCTTGACTTGACACTCAGTCCTAGGAGTCTGGGATCATAACCTGAGCTGAAGACAGATGCTTAACCAACTGAGCCACCCAGGCAACCCAATAATTGAAATATGTAATTAATCATAGAAAATACCCCATTTTTTCCCAGCAGGCTCATTGAGATATTTACATATCATGAAATTCATTCACTTTGATGAGTCTAGTAATTGATACAGTTGTATAACAATCAATAAAATCCAGTTTAGAATACTTCCATCATCCAAAAAGTTTCCTTATGGCTGTTTACATTTAATTTCTTCTCCCACCCTCAATCCCAAGGGAGAACTAATTCGCCTCTGCCTCTATTTCTATCTTTTCTGGAAATTTCATATAACTAATATTATGTGCCTGGCTTCTTTCTCTTAGTATAATGCTTTTGAGGTTTATTGATGTTATTGGATACATCAGTGCCTGTTCCTTTTTTATTGCTGAATAATATTCAATTCAATTCAATATCTGCCCACTAATTGATAGACATGTGAATTGTTTCTGACTTTTGACTATTATGATTAATGCACCTGTGAACATTCACATACAAGTCTGTGTGGACATAGGTTTTATTTCTTTTGGGTAAAGAGATACCTAGAATTGGAATCACTGGGTTGTACTGTTAGTGTACTTTTAACTTTAGGCTCAGTGGGTTGGGCTGCTGCCTTCGGCTCGGGTCATGATCTCGGGGTCCCGGGATCGAGTCCCGCATCTGGCTCTCTGCTCGGCGGGGGGCCTGCTTCCCTCTCTCTCTCTGCCTGCCTCTCTGTCTACTTGTGATCTCTCTCTGTCAAATAAATAAATAAAAATCTTAAAAAAAAAAGAAATTGCTTGCCTCTTTTCCAAAGTGATTGTACTATTTCACATTCCCAGCAGCAGTGTTTGAGAGTTACAATTTCTCCTCATCTTTGCCAACACTGTCATTCTTTTTGATTTTTGCCATTTTAGCAAGTGAGTAGTAGTATCTCATTTTAGTTTTTAATTTGCATTTCTCTAAAGAGTAATGATGTTGAGCATCTTTTCATGTGCTTATTGGCCATTTGTGTATCTTCTTTGGTGAAATATTTATTCAGATTTCTTGCTCATTTTTTATTGGATTGTTTGCTTATTAAAGCATTATAAGACTTCTTAATGTTATTATTTGTCCCTAAATTTTAAGGAACCCATTAATGTGTGTGTGTGTGTGTGTATAAGCATTTGTGTACTTATATAAAATAATGTGTATATATACATACTTATATACTTACATGAAATCCTTTGGAAATAACAGAATGGAATTTTTAATTCTAGGAAAGAAGCAGAATAAATTTTAAATGGTCATTAACAATTATTAAATGACTATTTTGAGTAGTTACCTGTAAGCTGTCAAGATGGTAGAATTGTTATTTACCAATCAAATGGTAGCTTCTGTTTTTTTAGTTTGTACCCTATTAATAGAGGAGAGAAAAAACACCTTCTCTAGATGCCTGTATCCTGTCAAAATTCACATATTTCTGAAGAGGGATGAAAAGGATATGAGAAACTAGAATGAGAGAGATATGAGTCCTTGCTTTTTAAATGTTTTTTTACTCTACTGAGAATTAAGACATCTGCCATATGAAGGGTAGTCTATGGAAAGAATTAATGTTCTACTGACATTGGCATCACTTTATTTAAGTCACAATTCAAAATATACTGTGCACGCACACACACATATTCACTTCTCCCATGAGAAAAAAGAATATATCTCTACTTCAGTTTCCTCTGTCAGTTCTCCTTAATCCCTCTAGCCCTAAAACAAGATAATATCACTTGTAAGAGTGTTGGATTAATTTTAGGAACAGTGAAATAAATAAAATCCCTTACTCCACTCTGCGGTTTTAACCGACAGACTTGCATAACTGTAGAACCCATCATCTGTCCCTCTTTTCTGACCTCTAATACCAGACTTTCTTTTTTTTTTTTTTAAGATTTTATTTTATTTATTTCTCAGAGTGAGCACAGGTAGACAGAGAGACAGGCAGAGGCAGAGGGAGAAGCAGGCTCCCCACTGAGCAAGGAGCCCGATGCGGGACTCAATCCCAGGACGCTGGGATCATGACCGAGCCGAAGGCAGCCACTTAACCAACTGAGCCACCCAGGCGTCCCCAGACTTTCTTATTTTGATATCTTCCAACTCTTCTCACTACTGTAAATAGAAATGACCTCTAAAGTTTTTATCTACAAACATGACTGCAAGTGACTTTGGCAGTAATCTCCAAAAAACTGTAATTAAGACAAATTCAAAATTGGTTAATGTTAACTCTTCACAGGAAATGTATTTACATACAGTTATATATTATGTTCTATTCCCGGAGTCCCCAAAGCAAAATTAAAATTCATGAAAAGTTACAGCCTCATCCATTTAACTAGCAAAGATGGGTAGCTCATTAAAATGATGAGGTCTCCTTCCAATCACAATATGGTAAAGTCCATCAGCCGCACCAACAGGCATAGCCTTGCTTTGAGATCTGAAAGAAAGCTATGGGTCATGAGACACTGAGGAAAGCTTCCATCATAAAAGAGAGAATGCATAACAACAACAACAAAACAAACAGAAAAAAAAGAGAGTTGGAGGAAATAGACAGTCTGGGGAGAGAAAAAAATTCCCCTTACTTACATTTATTAGTCTTAGAGGGATAGGAGAAGAAATTGCATTCATAAAACAAGAACGGAATTTAATTTGTATAATGTGTAATCAGCAGCACAAAAGAACTCTGGGAAATTAGAAATCTAAGAGTAAAAATAAAATAATCTGTGAAAGGGATTAAGTCAAGAAAGTCTTTCATTAAATGGAGCAAAAGAAAAATTGATGGAAAATAGGAGAGGCACTATATGAAAATTGAAGGACCATATGCCAGACCATATTGAGAGAGATTTCAGAGAGTACTGAAAGAGATTGATACGAATTAGTGATGGGCACAGAAAACAAGGCAAAGAAAAACAAAGCAACTGAGTACTACTTTAATAATGATTTTGGTATAAATACTGAGAATTGATTTCACAAAACAGTGGGAAGGGTTCACTTAAGAGAGGGTAGCATGAGCAATGGATGCTGCAAGCATTATATTTAAAATAGGCAAGAGATTATCTTTAATTCTAGAATTTGCAAATTTTAGTGATTTCTGTGTATAAACATGATGCTGGGTCTTCTGTGTTCCGTGTTGCAATAGTAATGATGACAGATTTCCTGAGGTAGTCATACACTCCTTTTGTGCAGTGACCTATAATCATAAGCCAAAGTTAGGAACTAGTCTTTGGAAATGAGTAGTATTTTTCCTTTTGAAAGCCCTCTAATTCATGACAAAATCAAAACGTTGCCCTTCTCCGTGCCATGTGCTGTGTTACAAATGCAGAGATACTATTAGCTTTTGCCATGCTAATAGCTGACTCATCGTAAAATATGGTTATGCATTTTTGCATTCTGAAGCAGATGTAGCATATTGTCCTCAAGATTTTTATTAGCTTCCCACCTCAGCAAACTGGAGGACCTTTACCTTGCCTTTCCTATGGCCCTAATAAGCCATGCTTGATTATTTGAATGTCAACCTTCAGAATTTGGAACTTTTGTTTCTTCATTGGCTTTGGTTGTTCAAATGGCACTTGATAACTTGCCTGTGCATTTATGTGGGCAGTGATCTCTGTATTGTCATTACCAAAGCTTTCTGGTTTAGCCCTCTCATATAATTCAGTTTCCACAAAACTGTGGTTTCTAATTTTTGATTAAACATTTCAAAATCAAACAATTTAATCAAATGTAAGAAATGATGAGTTAATGGAATTGATATCTCTTCCATGAAGTCCAATCAAATCCCATCTGTAAAATAAATTAGCAGCTGATCATCTCAGAAATTACAAATTCAGTTGCATGGTTTTCTATTTTAATTAAGCAGTTGAAATAACTTTCAATTATGAATCGATTTCCCTCTTTCAGAATTGTCTAGGCTGTTTAAGCATTCTTGACTGGCTTTCTCCTAAAATATAGTGCTCTTCTGAGCCACTTTTCATCCTTTAAGACCATTTGCCCAGAGAATACAGAGCCCGAGAAGTTACAGTTACTTTTCAGGAGGGGAGATGGTTCTGGTGCCCCACCCCCTGACCAGCAAATCATATATTGCAGCCCTAAATTAATACCTAAATTAGGCAAGTAAAGGAAGTACACAAGCGAACGAAAAATATATTAAAAAGTTGGTCCTCATGAAAGAAATTGAGGAAGACACAAAGAAATGGAAAAATGTTCCATGCTCCTGGATTGGAAGAAAAATATTGTGAAAATGTCCATGCTACCTAAAGCAATCTACACATTTAATGCAATCCCTATCAAAATACCATCCATTTTTTTCAAAGAAATGGAACAAATAATCCTAAAATTTATATGGAACCAGAAAAGACCTCGAATAGCCAAAGGAATATTGAAAAAGAAAGCCAAAGTGGGTGGCATCACAATTCCGGACTTCAAGCTCTATTACAAAGCTGTCATCATCAAGACAACATGGTACTGGCACAAAAACAGACACATAGATCAGTGGAACAGAATAGAGAGCCCAGAAATCGACCCTCAACTCTATGGTCAACTAATCTTCGACAAAGCAGGAAAGAATGTCCAATGGAAAAAAGACAGCCTCTTCAATAAACGGTGCTGGGAAAATTGGACAGCCACATGCAGAAAAATGAAATTGGACCACTTCCTTACACCACACACGAAAATGGACTCCAAATGGATGAAGGACCTCAATGTGAGAAAGGAATCCATCAAAATCCTTGAGGAGAATGCAGGCAGCAACCTCTTCGACCTCAGCCGTAGCAACATCTTCCTAGGAACAACGGCAAAGGCAAGGGAAGCAAGGGCAAAAATGAACTATTGGGATTTCATCAAGATCAAAAGCTTTTGCACAGCAAAGGAAACAGTTAACAAAACCAAAAGACAACTGACAGAATGGGAGAAGATATTTGCAATCGACATATCAGATAAAGGGCTAGTATCCAAAATCTATAAGGAACTTAGCAAACTCAACACCCAAAGAACAAACAATCCAATCAAGAAATGGGCAGAGGACATGAACAGACATTTCTGCAAAGAAGACATCCAGATGGCCAACAGACACATGAAAAAGTGCTCCACGTCACTCGGCATCAGGGAAATACAAATCAAAACCACAATGAGATATCACCTCACACCAGTCAGAATGGCTAAAATTAACAAGTCAGGAAATGACAGATGCTGGCGAGGATGCGGAGAAAGGGGAACCCTCCTACACTGTTGGTGGGAATGCAAGCTGGTGCAACCACTCTGGAAAACAGCATGGAGGTTCCTCAAAATGTTGAAAATAGAACTACCCTATGACCCAGCAATTGCACTACTGGGTATTTACCCTAAAGATACAAACGTAGTGATCCGAAGGGGCATGTGCACCCGAATGTTTATAGCAGTAATGTCTACAATAGCCAAACTATGGAAAGAACCTAGATGTCCATCAACAGATGAATGGATAAAGAAGAAGTGGTATATATACACAATGGAATACTATGCAGCCATCAAAAGAAATGAAATCTTGCCATTTGCGATGACGTGGATGGAACTAGAGCGTATCATGCTTAGTGAAATAAGTCAATCGGAGAAAGACAACTATCATATGATCTCCCTGATATGAGGACATGGAGAAGCAACATGGGGGGTTAGGGGGATAGGAGAAGAATAAATGAAACAAGATGGGATTGGGAGGGAGACAAACCATAAATGACTCTTAATCTCACAAAACAAACTGGGGGTTGCTGGGGGGAGGTGGGATTGGGAGAGGGGGAGGGGGCTATGGACATTGGGGAGGGGAGGCGAACCATAAGAGACTATGGACTCTGAAAAACAACCTGAGGGTTTTGAAGGGTCAGGGGTGGGAGGTTGGGGGAACAGGTGGTGGGTAATAGGGAGGACACATTTTGCATGGAGCACTGGGTGTTGTGCAAAAACAATGAATACTGTTACGCTGAAAAAAATAAATAAAATGGAAAAAAAAAAGTTGGTCCTCATTGGGAGATGGAGAGGAGACGGAAGTTGAGGGAAATTGGAAGGGGAGGCGAACCATAAGAGACTATGGACTCTGAAAAACAACCTGAGGGTTTTGAAGGGGCGGGGGTGGGAGGTTGGGGGAACCAGGTGGTGGGTAATAGGGAGGGCCTGTATTGCATGGAGCACTGGGTGTTGTGCAAAAACAATGAATACTGTTACGCTGAAAAAATAAATAAATAAATAAAATTTAAAAACATAGAAAAAAAATTAAAAAAAAAAAGTTGGTCCTCAATCAAAAACTTTTAGGAAAGAGAAATTAGGAGAGAGCCACGATTAGATTTGTATTTTAGGTGATCTCAGGAAGTGATGTGGAGATCAATAATAATGCTAATAATGCCTGGGTGGCTCAGTGGGTTAAGCCACTGCCTTCGGCTCAGGTCATGATCTCATGTTTGTCCTGGGATCAAGTTCCGCATTGGGCTCTCTGCTCAGCGGGGAGCCTTCTTCCCTATCTCTCTCTCTGCCTGCCTCTCTGCTACTTGTGATTGCTCTCTGTCAAATAAATAATAAATAAATTGTTTTTTAAAATGCTAATAATAGTATAATAATAATAGTTATTAAGATTCTGAGTGCTTCCTACATGCAAGTTACTGCCTTCAGTTCTTTACATGCTTCAGCTTATTTTTACATGAAGAAAGTACAACAGTATATCCATTTTGCAGGTGAGAAACCAGAGGCACAGATAGGTTAAGTAAATTGGCCAAAGTCATCAAACTGGTGGTAGCTAGTAGCCTGAGCCATGCAGTGTGGCAAGATCAGTCAGGAAACTATTGTAGTAGCGCCCATGAGAATGGATGCGGGCTTGAACCATGCCCTGCTAAACCCAGGGTCAGGTTCATAAAGAAATATCTTCGAGTGTACAGTCATTGTGGGGTGTTTGAGACTCAGTTAAGTTTTAAGTGATAGTTGTTGTTTTTTAAATATGTCTTGACATTATTTCACTGGTGCCATCCGGGGCATTCCTCCCAGATTAAAAAAAAAAAAAAAAAAAAAACCTCAATCATAGACTTCTCTGAGTGAAATCCTACATGGATGTGGTTTGGCTTCTTACCCAAAGAAGCCCTTACAAATCACTCACTTGATCAAGGCATTAGTATAAATCTGCTAATGGAATTGAGTTTACAAGGCACATTCCACAGACAAAGCTTTGTTCGGATCACTCAATTGCACAGATGAACTGACAGCTAAAGGTTCAACTGAAATATGGCTTGAAAAGTTGCTCTCAGGGTGTGAAATATAGCCGTGTTCATATTGGTTTTGCTATGATTCCATGTCAATAATGGAGAAATTTGTGAACATTCAGCATTGCTTGCTTTTACATTGCCATTACATTTAATGCTTTGATCAAAAGTACTTGAACAGGGGCGCCTGGGTGGCTCAGTGGGTTAAAGCCTCTGCCTTCGGCTCAGGTCATGATCCCAGGGTCCTGGGATCGAGCCCCGCATCGGTTTCTCTGCTCAGCAGGGAGCCTGCTTCCTCCTCTCTCTCTCTCTGCCTGCCTCTCTGCCCACCTGAAATCTCTGTCTGTCAAATAAATAAATAAAATCTTAAAAAAAAAAAAAGTACTTGAACAGTGATATCTTTGCTACCAGGAAATTAAATCAAGTTATAAGTCAATTGCCATCCTGATAGAGCCAAAAACATTTCAAGAGTAAAGGCTTTCTTTATGAACTGCAAAGTTAACAGAACTTTCTAGAGTGGTACAAAAGTTACCAAAGAGCAGAGGGTTGAATCACTGAAAAGTGGCATTTTTATCTAGGGATTTTTTATTTATTCTCTATGAGGCAGAGGTTGTATGAACACCAGATGCCAATCACACAGCATCAGTGGATTTGCAAGATTATAAGACTGGGGGAAAGTGAAGGTTAAGCACAGGGTACAGTAGAGATTACTTATGGTAATGAATTATGTAATTTTTCTAGACAGGGTTGGATTACTGTTCATCCTGGAAAGAGATTACAGTAGTTCTGATTCCTGCAGTAAACAAATATTAAGCAGATCATTTATGTTCGATATGCGAATCAGGAGTCCTAAAGAATATACACTTTATCCTCTACAAGGAGAAAAAATTAACCCACTCCCTGACTGGAGACATGAGATGCCCTGGGGTTGTGTGAGGAGATGGGGGCAGTGTGCTCTGGGCTGCAAAGTTTCTTTGAGTGCAAGTTTGAAGAGATGATCAGGGAACCCAGTTGTCACAGTCCACTAGTTGCCACACCATTTTGTAAAGAGAACTCCTCCCTTTCCTGGCTGTCACAGAAATCAACTCTGCCTGCCTCATTAGTATGTCACCTGGCCCCTGGTGCAAGTAACAGGGTATCCCAGGTGGCACTGCATGTCCATATTTTGTGCAGTTACAGAGTCTGACCCAAGTGTCTGCTCTGTATTTTGAAGTGTGGGTAGGGAGGGTGTTGTTTGTCCCTATGGGGGATCTCAGGCTGTTTCTCTACTCACTCAATTAGGAATGTAGAGCTCATTTTTAGAATCAGTCTTTGATTCATTTGTGGAGTGTACTTTTTTGCCATCAACTACTTTTTTGAAGACTGTACCTTCTGTGTGGGGCTTTCATTTGAACATGAAAATAGCATTTTTTTTCATTTAAAAATTTTTTATGAAACATTTTTAAATGAAAAAAAAAAGCATTTTTTTTTTCATTTAAAAAACAGTATACTGAGAAGGGCACATTGCTTCTGTGAGATTCTTCCCCAAACTGTTACCACCTTGATCTGATCATGAGAAAACTGAGGGACGTTCTACAAAATAAATGACAAATAGTCTTCAAAAGAAGTGTGTTTGTGCCATGCAAATTAGAAGATACCAGTTACCAAACCCCCGTAATCTCACCACCAAGAATAATGACCATTGACATCTTAAGGCATACCAGACATTTCTCTCTGTGTTTATATTACCTCCCATATATTTTTTTTAGGAAGACAGTATTATGCTATTGGCCTATGGTTACTTAACTGCTTTATTCACTTAAAAATACACTGTGAACAAAGCTCTCTGAAAAGTAAGTATTGACCAACTCTGTGAGTGCCATATGGTGGCCTATGGTGTCTCTGTCTGTGGAAAAGGACTCAAGACAGACAGTCTCACAGTCTCACATCAAGTCATTGCTTCTACCCAACACTCTTCACATTGGGAAGCCAGTAGGCACCATTAACTCAGTCCACCAGGGTCTTTTTACTCAAGGAGTGACTCCATGTAAGGTTTTAGTTACTCATCTTCAAGAACCACATTCATCTGTGGAATTTTCATGATCTGCTCTAACATGCCTCTTGGTGAGATTGAGGGTAAGAAATGTCTTGAGCAGGTTTTCACACTATGGACAAGTAGGAGTGAATACGGTATATTTTGCTCAGTACTGTTTTCCCTGATTCCTTAAGCTGTCCATCAAAAGGCAGGGATCTGCTGACCAGAGTATATAAGGTGACTCTTAGGCTCCATACATCTACCGTGAATTGTACTTCTGTCCCTGGAAAGAGTTTCAAGGCATGATAAGAAAACCACCACACAAGATATCCAACTTATTGCCAGAGAGGAACTCATTACTATAGCCAAAATTTGCGACCTTGATGTTGATGTTCATGTCAATTTCCAATAGTTGGTTTTCTGTGTTTAGGTCTATAGAAAATACCCTTTTGGTGGTAATACTGAGCAGCAGACACTCTGGCGGAATTTGCCTGGTGCCTCCTTCTCTTTTCTGCTGTGATGATCCACTAGGTAATTGAATAGCTCTTCCCCACTAACATACTCCATGACAGGGTAGAATTTTCCTGTCTCCATCACTTCAAATAACTTCACAATTGTTTGGGTGACCCAAGCCCTTCATTATTTGGACTTTATAGGGTAGTTAGTGGTATGAACTCTTTAATGGTTGTCATGACCATCGCTTTCCCAATCTAGATGTGTTGGGCCAATCTCACCTTGGCAAATATATCCTTGCCAATGGTAGTTGCCAATAGGGTCTCCTCCTCAGCAGAGATGGCCAAGAGACCTGGCAGCCTGTTATACTCACTCAGGAGGCAGCATGTCCCAACATCAGCTTGAAACTGGGAAAAGCTGGAGAGAAACTTGATCCAGTTTCCTTCAAAAGAAAATCACTTTCAAGGCCAACTTGAAAAACAGATCTTTATGATGGAATTTACATAGTGCCAGACAAAAATAAAGGCAAACAAAACATTAGCAAACTAAATTTTTTAAATACACAAAAAAAGAATAAAGAAAAATACTAACAAGTTTCTTTTATTATTAATTTTTTTCACTTTCTCTTTAAAATGAAAAAAAAAAATAATACACAAAATAGACTAAAAACCCTACAGTGCCACGGAAGACACGAACTTTGGTCAAATCTCAGGTCATTGAAAACCAGCTTCCTGAGCTAGAAGGTACAAAATCCTCAGCCCTGCCAAGGTCTTAAATAGATGCTTGGGACTTGTTGACAATGGCTCCTTAGGAGATCATAGGAAGAAATGTGCCTATTGTGACTGGGGATAATTCACAGCAATTTTCTTACTTTTTGGATTCCAGAACCCTGTACCCTTTGTTAAAATTTTTATTTAAATTACAGTTAGTTAACATATGGTGTAATATTAGTTTCAGGTGTATACTACAGTGATTTGACACTTCCATACATCACCCAATGTTCATCAAGACAAATGCACTCCTTAATCCCCATCTGCTATTTCACCCATCCCCCCACCCACCTCCCCTCTGGTAACCATCAGTTTGGAACTCTTTACTCTTAAAAAATACTTTGTTGCTGTCAGTTTACACACTGCCCAATACTGATACCTTAGAATTTCCCATCTTTTTTTTTTAATGTCCTTAATTTTTAAAATATGGAAACTTCATATCAGTTTCCTGCTTCAAATTTATTATTATATGTTTAGGTATGCCTTATTTTATAGAGCAGTTTGAGGTTTACAGAAAAATTGAAATTGTAGAGTTCCCGTATACCTCCCTCCCCACCCACCTACCCCTGTAGTTTGCATAAATATTAATATCAGAATAGTGTGTTTGTTACAGTTGAGCCAAAATTAATGCATGAATACTAACTAAAGTCTTGGTTTTTACATCAAGGATCATTTTTGTGTTGTACATTATGTGGGTTTTGACAAATGTATAGTAACATAGATGCATCATTATAGTAATATACAAAATAGTTTCACTGTCCTAAAAATCCCATGTGCTACAACCTATTCATCCCTCTCTCACCCAAACATCTGGCAACTACTGATCTTTTAATAATTTCCATAGTTTTGGCTTTTCCAGAATGTCATATAGTTGTAATTATACAGTGCGTAGCCTTTTCAGATTGGCTTCTTTCACTTTGCAATATGTGGTTAAGGTTCTTCCATGTCTTTTTGTGGCATGATAGTGCATTTCTTTTTATCACTGAATAATATTCTACCAACCAGATTTACCACAGTTTGTTTATCCATTTGCCAATTGAAAGATATCTTGATTGTTCCCAAGTTTTGGCAATTCTGAATAAAGTTACTATAAATATTTGTGTGCAGGTTTTTGTGTGGACACAAGTTTTCAACTCATTTGGGTAAACACCAAGGATCACAGTTGCTGGGTCATATGGTAAGAGTATGTTTAGTTTTATAAGAAACTGCCAAACTGTCTTCCAAAGTAGCTGTACCATTTTGCATTCCCACCAGCAATGAGAGTTTCTGTTGTTCCACATTTTTGTCAGCATTTGGGGCAGTCAATATTTTGAGTTTGGCCATTCTTATAGGTGTGTTGTGATAGCTCATTGCTGTTTTAATTTGTGATTCCCTGAGAATATGTGTTGTGGGGTATTTTTTCATATGTTTATTTGCTATCTGTATGTCTACCATGGTTAGGTGTCTGTTCAGATCTTTTGCCCATTTTTAATTGTTTTTTTTATTGTTGAGTTTTAAGAGTTCTTTTTATATGTTGGTTATTAGTCCTTTATCAGGTATGTGTATTGCAAAGATTTCTATCCCAGTCTGAAGCATGGGGTTTTATTCTCTTAACAGTGTATTTTGCAGAACATAATTTTTAAATTTTAATTTTTTTCTTTCTTGGGTTGTGCTTTTGAAATTGTATCTAAGAAGTCATTGCCAACCCCAAGGTCATCTAGATTTTTCTTATGTTATCTGCTAGGAGTTTTATAGTTTGGCATTTTACAATTAGGTCTCTGATCTATTTTGAGTTAATTATTGTGAAAGGTATAAGCATTGTGTCTATATTTGTATTTTTGCAAGAGGATGCCCAGTTGTTCTACCACCATTTGTTGAAAAGGCTATTCTTTCTCTGTTGAATTACTTTGCTCCTTTGTCAAACATCAGTTGACTGTATTTGTGTTGGTCTACTTTGGACATTCTCTTCTGTTCCACTGACCTATTTGTCTATTCTTTCACCAGTACCACACTGTCTTGTTTACTATTACTATAAAGTATTGAAATTGAGTAGTGTCAGTCTTCCCACTTTGTTCTTCTCCTTCAATATCATATTGGCTATTCTGGGTCCTTTCCCTTCCCATATATACTTTCGAATCAGTTTGTCAGTGTCCACAGAATAACTTTCTGGAATTCTGAGCAGGATGGCATTGAATCCATAAAATGAGTTGAGAAGAACTGACATTTTGACAATATTGAGTCTCCCTACTGATATGCATGGGATATCTCTCATTAATTTAAATTTTATTTTATTTCTTTCATCACAGCTTTATAATTTTTCTTATGCCGATTTTGTACATATTTTGTATACCAAAGTATTTCATTTTTATGGGTGCCAATCTAAGTGGTCTTGTCTTTTTAAATTTCAAATTCCACTTATTCATTGCAGGAAAATAGGAAAGCAATTTACTTTGTGTATTAGCTTTGTATTCTGCTACCTTGCTATAATTGCTTTTGGAGTTGCAGAACGGTTTTTTTTTGTTGTTGTTGTTGAACTTTGAAGTTTCCTATATAGACAATCATGTCATCTGCAACAAGAACAGTTTTAGTTCTTTTCAATCTGTGTACATTTTATTTCATTTTCTTGTCTTATTGCATTAACTAAGACTTACAGTATAATGTTGAATAGGAGTGGTGAGAGGGGCATTTTGCCTTGTTCCAGATCTTAGCAGGAAAGTGGTTTTTCACAATCAAGTATGATGTTAGCATTAAAGTTTTTTGTAGATGTTTTTCATCCAGTTGAGGAAGTTTCCTCTAATCCTAGTTTGCTCAGAGTTTTATCATAAATAGGTGTTAGATTTTGTCAAATGATATTTCTGTATCTATTGATATGATGATTTTTCTTCTTTATCCCTTTGAGGTAATGAATTACAGTAATTACATTAATTGATTTTTGAATGTTGAAGCAGACTTACATACTGAGAATAAATTTCACCTTCTAATGTATAATTCCTTCTATACACTGTTGAGTTCAAGTTACTGTTATTTTTTTGAGGGTTTTCACATCTGTGTTACATTTATTGATCTATAATTTTCCTTTTTTGTGATGTTTTTGTCTACTTTAGTATTAGGTTAATGCTGGCCTCATAGAATGAGTTAGGAAATGTTTTCTCTGATTCTATTTTCTGGAAGAGATTAGAATGAATTGATAATATTTCTTCCTCAAATGTTTGAAAGAATTCACCAATGAGATCTAGAGTTGGTGTATTTCAGTTCTTCTTCATTATTTGCCTCCAGATAAATTTGGACCATATTTGACATTTTTCATAATGTCAAGGTGTGTCCCACTATTTGTATGGAAGAAATTGCAAGTGGTGATAGTTGTTTATGCATAGAACTGGGTTTAATCATTGAGAACCTTCATAAGCTCTAATTTGTATAACTTACAAGATGTGTCCTTCTAGCGTTTTAAATAGTAAAGAGGATATTTGAGAAAGTGTGTACTGTTAGAGTGGCATTGAGAGGAGGAATGTAGACCACAATTTTTGTTTTTGTTTCTGGGATGTTTTGTTTTGTTTGGTTTTCTTTGTTTTATAGGTACCCACCATTGCTTCAGAACCTGTTCTTTTTAAGTCTGGGACTTGATCATTCCCAATAAACATTAGGTATCCCATCCTCTCACGCAGCAGTGGGTAGTAGACATTTCATTTTCAAAGTCACAGAGCATGAGAGAGACAAGTAACAGTATTTGCATTGTGCCAAGAGTTCTTTCTGGATCATTATGGTGATGTCTTTCCTCTCTGAGTAGTTTTTATAAATATACTGATGAAGATAGATTTCTATGGCCTGTATAAGTTGAACTAGCAGTATGTTTTTTTTTTCCTGAAAATACACACTTGCGACATTGTGTTTCATAGTTTTAAGCTCCTTGCTGCCAAAATGAACACAGCTGTAAGGAATGATGATCCTCTCATTTTTGTAACATTAAAATGGCTTCCTAATGTGTTTCCCTAACTCTGAACATTAACTTAATATTCCCCTGGATTTCTAAGTTCCATCCTTTCCCCCCATGGAAATCCATGAAGAATACAGCTTTTGACCAAATGACAGATCGTAGAGAATAAAATTAGTTGCATTAAATTATGATATGGCAAAAAGCCTTTCAAAATCTTTGTCACAATGCAACATCCAAGCAACATTAAACAAAACGGGGTAAAAACAGGCCAAAGAAGAGCATATTTTGAAAGGAAATTTTGTGAACCAAGATCACTTGCAAATTTTGAAAGCCATTGATTGAGAGCCTGCATGCTATGGCAATTTCTGACTTATAGATCCTACTCTATTATCATATATGTTGTCTTTTGTTTACTCTTTGGATATAGAATTAACTGTTACTATACTTTTTGGTACACTTTTATCTTTCTCAAAAAAACAGGTCTCCATTGGTAAAGCTGGCATTTAAGAAAATAACAGAGAAGAAGCAGAAGCAGAAGATACACATTTTTATATGATATTTCTATCTCCCTATTTCTTTTTTTTTTTAAAGATTTTATTTATTTATTTGACAGACAAATCACAAGTAGTCAGAGAGGCAGGCAGAGAGAGAGGAGGAAGAAGGCTCCATGCTGAGCAGAGAGCCCGATGTGGGGCTCGATCCCAAGACCCTAGGATCATGACCTGAGCCGAAGGCAGAGGCTTTTACCCACTGAGCCACCCAGGCGCCCCATGTCTCCCTATTTCTAAGTACATATATTTGAATAACAACACACATTTTGTGTTGATATATAATTACAAAATTATACTAATTTTGTAAATCAGTGTCTTCTAAATTCAATTCTAAATTCAACTGTCTTCTAAAAACAGAAAGGAGAGTTTTGATACCTATTTCCTTTATCTCTATCATACCTTGGTTTTATTTTGTGTTTTCCCCCTGAAAGATCTGTTGTTTATTTTTTTAAGTTAAATTCTATCATGTTGGGTTGTGGGAAAGTAAAAGCTTTTGATAGCGTCAATCTAACCACATAAAAGTCCATGTTGAGTATGACCATAATCTTGATCTTTGATTAGGTCTTGAGCTAGTAATATCTTGTGATTAATCAAAATGGGTTGTATTGCCTATAGTGTAAGTCATCTTCACAGATGGGATAGAGAATCATCAGAATTCTCTTGAATATTTGTTTTAAAAAACACTTCTAGGGGCGCCTGGGTGGCTCAGTGGATTAAGCCGCTGCCTTCGGCTCGGGTCATGATCTCAGGGTCCTGGGATCGAGCCCCGCGTCGGGCTCTCTGCTCTGCAGGGAGCCTGCTTCCTCCTCTCTCTCTGCCTGCCTCTCTGCCTAGTTGTGATTTCTCTCTGTCAAATAAATAAAAAAAATATAAAAAAAATAAAAATAAAAAAAAAAATAAAAAACACTTCTAGGATAAAATGGCTTTGGATTTTTTTTTTTTTTTACTTTAAATCAGATTGAGCTCACCAAATAAATGAAGAAGAAATTTTGAAGTCCAATTTTGCTTAGATCATAAGTAAAAAAAGAAACTTTTTTTTAAATCACAGTATTTCAGTGTTTCATTGAACATGTTTCATATGTTGTCTTGTAAAATTTAACAAATATTCCGCTTCTTTTTAGTTTGCATAAAAAACTATGCAATAATACAACAAGATGTACTTCATGGAAATAATGTTCAGGTTTTTATTGTCCTCCACAGAAGAAAAGATTTTTCAAAATCGTTAACTGCTCCTCTTCTAATTATACCATTCCAGTCTAAAGTGACATCTGATAATAAGGCGCTTTACTTTGGCAAGTAAACTACCTGACATCTAGCACTCAGCAAGAGCTCTCATACATAAAATGTTTACTGAGTGTAGCTGTCATTTCAGCAAGCCATTTGGGTCTTATAAGACACAATTTCTCAAAAACGTTGCTCACCAGAAGCTGTGATTTGAATTGTCTACCCCATAGTCACACATACTGGTGGGGCTCAATAAATTCATGTCTATGATTATATAATAATCATTAAATAAAATACTTGAAAAAGTTGTGTAATTCATCCATTCACTTCTAGGCTGGAATAATAACCCATATGTGTTAAAATAAGGATTTAATTTTTTCTTGTTTATTTATTTTTCTTATAGGAGACCTGGTGAGCCTCCACTAATAAAAGGCTGGCTTCCTTACCTTGGAGAGGTGCTGAAATTACAAAAGGATCCTTTAGGTTTTATGAAAACTCTTCAAAAGCAACATGGTGACACTTTCACTGTTCTCCTTGGAGGTAAACAACACTTCTATAAGTACCTTCCATAAATCATAAGTTCTCAATTGTTCCTTAAGTTGTTACATTTTTCTTTCTTTCTTTCTTTCTTTCTTTCTTTCTTTCTTTCTTTCTTTCATCCTTTCTTTTTTTCTTTCTTGAAGATTGATTGATTGATTAATTTGACAGAGGAAGAGACAGCAAGAGAGGAAATACAAGCATGGGGGTGGGAGAGGGAGAAGCAGGCTTCCCGCTGAGCAGGGAGCCCAGTGCGGGACTCGATCCCAGGACTCCAGGATCATTACCTGAGCTGAACCAGATGCTTAGCACCTGAGCAACCCAGGCACCCCAAGTTCTTACAGTTCTCTGTAGGCAAAATATGGAATATTTATGTTATTATTTTGTATGTAGACTAATATAAAAGAAAACAATGTTTTTGAATACACTGATTTTCACAGTAGAAGATGAATTATAAAATCTTGAGGGTACCTAGGGAACCCTATTCTCCTGCCATCACCTGTGATTTTGGTTTGGTTTGACTTGGTCTGATTTTAAGAATGATTAAAAGAAAGAAAAAAAAAACTAGAACGTATTAACAGACTTCATTTTGTAGAGCAGTTTTGGGTTTAAAGAAAATTGATCAGATCTGAGATTTCTCCTATATCCTGTTTCCCTTGATCAGAATTTTCCTTATTATATCCCATACTCTCTTGCAGTTGATGAGCCAGTGTTGATACATTATTAAAAGTCTTTGGGGGTGTGGGTGCCTCAGTGAGTTAAGCCTCTGCCTTCAGCTCAGGTCGTGATCTGAAGGTCCCGGGATCGAGCCCCACATCGGGCTCTCTACTCAGCGGGGAGCCTGCTTCCCCCTCTCTCTCTGCCTGCCTCTCTGCCTACTTGTGATGTCTCTCTTTCTCTCTCTGTCTATCAAATAAACAAATAAAATCTTTAAAAAACAAAAAGTCTTTGATTTACATTAGAGTCCATAGTATTGTATAGTTCTTTGAGTTTTGACAAATGTGTGTTATGGATCCATCATTCGATATATATTCTTCATTACCATAGAGAATAGTTTAATTGCCCTAAAAATCATCTGTGTTCCACATATTCATGCCGTTTTCCCCCCAGCATGAACCCCTAGCAACCACTGCTGTAGGATGTATTTTTAGTTTTAAAAACTTTCTTATGCTTCTAACTTCAATAAGATGCTCGCAAAAGAAAAAAGAAAACTGCAGCAAGATCACTAAACCTTCCAACATCATAGGGCTGAAAGGAAAATTTGGAATGTTCTTCACTTTAAAGCCCATGTTGCTCAGCTGTATCAGCTACTGTTGCATAACAAACCTCCCCAAACCTAATGCCTTAAAGCACCCGGTCTTGCCTGAGTCACTTACACATGATGTTTCATTCTCAAGATGTCCTTACATGGCAGCTGCTGTTTTGGGTGGGTGAGAGGAAACGTTGAGAAGTCCCCTGAGGCCTAATCTAAGCTCTTACAAAACCTCTCTTACACCACATTTTATTAGTCAGAGCCATCACAGGCCTGCCCCAACTCAAGGGTAGGGAAAGACACTCCACCACTTACTGAGAAGTGCTGGAGAGTCCCATTGCAAAGGAGCACATGTGGAGAGATACAAAGAATTTACTGTGGCCATCAGTATCTGCACTTGGTTGCCTTCTGACTTCTGGCTGAGCATGCGGGTCGGAGGGCAGGAAAGGTTGTGTTCCAGGTCCCCATCTCTCACTGGGCTTTGGCAAAACAGTTCGCTCTCCTTCCGTTCCCTCTCAGGAAAAATGAAGGCATCAGGTATGATCTCACTCAGACCCTCACATATCTACCAGATATCCCTGTGTCCACAACTACCTTCACTACTTTTTCTCTAATTTCAAAGAATGTTTAAGAAAATCTATTACCTGTCCACATAACCCTTAATTCCTGCCTCCACGGGGCCGGTGTTCATTATTACTTCCTCCCACACATATATCTTTGCTTTTTTTCTTTCTCTTGGGTCCTTACCTATAGCTTAAAACCATGTTTTTCCTATATTCTCCTTCTAGTTACCTTTCATTTCTTTTTTTTTTTTTCTCCTTTGCATCCCGATTTTTCAAGAGAGTTTCCTACATTTGCTGCCTATACTTCCTTACCTCCTAGAGACCTCCTACCTGGAACCAGCTGTCTGCCTTGCTGAGGCCATTAATGGACCTTCACCTGACTAGACCTCTCTACTTGGTTTGGCAATGCAGATCCCTCATTCCTCCTTAAAACACCCTATTCCTTCATTCTATTGACGCTGCACCTTCTGGGTCTTTCACTGACCTGAGAATTCCTTATCTAGGTCATCTTTACTTATGCCCCTTTCTTTGCTCAACTATCTTCCTCTAACCAGACTTGGACTTTAATGTTTTATTCCTAAAGAGTTTAGGTAATACTTCTCACTGTAATTACTTTGTTGAGTATCAGAACCAACCTTTAGTACATAGTGCGACTTCATTTCAGCACCGCCATTTTAATGGAATGGAGAGAAAAAACAATGGTCCAACTGGATGACATTGTCATCACAGCTGAGTTTTCTCATGAACAGGCAGTATCCCTTTCCTCACAACTTACTCCTTTGCCTGGCAAGTCTCTCCCAACACTCTGATTTCAGAAAAACTGAAATGGGAAAAAAAAAAATCATACATCTTAGAGCAATCGTAGTATAATCTCCACGAAGCTCCCCAAGATCTGGGCTCCTCCTATCTCTCCAGCCTCATCTCTTGCTACTGCTTGCCTCAATACACTATTAATGCACCAAATTGTTTGAAATATCCTCCTCACACATCATGCCCTTTTGTGCCTGTGTTTCCTCTTGCTGTTTTTTTCTTCCTGAGTGCTGTTCTTCTCTTTGTGAGTCATCCTGAAAAAGTGACTGACATGGATTCATCTTTGGAGACCGTAGTCACATATCACATCCTCCCAAAAGCTTCACTGACCATCTCTTCTAGAACCCTGGTTATGTTTGACTCCTCTTCTCCAAGCTCTCATTACTTTCAGTATCACTCTATCATGGTATTTAATAAATTGTGAATTTATTGCTAATTCACTTGTCTATTTCCCTTCATTATTCTTTAGTTCCTCTATTGCCAACATTTGGACCAGAGGTCAGCACTGATTGCTTCACAATAAATATTTGATGAGGATATTCCCAATATCTTAGAGCTGATGAAATACTTGCTATAATACAAATAAAGGCCATAGCTGGGGCTTCTATTGTAAGTGAGCTTTTGGCTTCATAGTAGCAAAACTCTATTCGTCACTTTAAAAAAAAGTAAGTCACTTTTACTTAAGAAAATTAAGCTTTATGGGGCACCTGGGTGGCTCAGTGAGTTAAGGCCTCTGCCTTCAGCTCAGGTCATGATCCCAGCATCCTGGGATGGAGCCCCGCATCGGGCTCTCTGCTCTGCAGGGAGCCTGCTTCCTCCTCTCTCTCTGCCTGCCTCTCTGCCTACTTGTGATCTCTGTCTGTCAAATAAATAAATAAAATCTTTAAAAAAAAAAAGAAAAAGAAAATTAAACTTTATGTTCTAATGAATAGACACAACAAGTTAGCAAATTTTTCAGTTTTGCCTTTTAATACATTATACAAAAATAATCTAAGCTGATTAAGCAGAAACTTGTGGCGAGTTGAATGATTTTATTCACTGCTCAAAAAATAATCAATTTCTGCTGATACTTGATCTCTTAACCTTAGACACTAAGAAGCTTGTTGAATTTCTGATGTCTAAATAATTTGACCATGACCATGTTTTTTAACTCAAGTACACCAGCACAGGTTGAATATGTACTACCACTTCCCTTTGGCTTCTTACTAGAGTTTGAATTGATTCCTGTCAAGATATCTATTAATACATGTGCTCCTAATGATCAGTTTGCAAAATAGCGCCTTTGCAAAGTGTGAAACGAGGGATCAGAGTCTTCCAACCTTGTCCCATAATGTGATTTCCGTTAGTGTATGTTCTTGCATGATGAGCAAATGATTGTCATCCCCAAAAGTCTCAAGGGACACGGATGTCATCTTAATAAAGAAATTAAAAGATACATCTTTTCATGAGAAACCACGTAAATTCCTGACCTGTCGCAGAAAATAGTTCTCTAATTGGTTTTGTGTGGTGGTGCAGCAGAGTCGTTTTCCCTAGATGTCACGCCAGCGAAGCACCACTGTACATCATTGTCAACAACTAGTGAAATCTCCCTAATAAGAGGGGGAGTGTGTAATGTGGTCATCCTCATAAAATAAAAAGTTGTTTCACATGCCGCTTTCCAACAAATGTTTTCAGCTTGACCTTCTAAAAAATTCTATTGAAGAGCAGACTAAGCATGGAAAGTGAAAGCTTATAATTATGGAAATTCTCTTTAAAAATCCAAATTTATCTCATATTTGCTGACAAGGCATTTCTAACTCTAAATACTCAAATAGTTGTTCTGAATTCCCATGGATGTTGCCTCTGTATGGCACCAAATATCTGAGATGAAAACATCAAAATTCAATTTATAATGATCCAGATGTCAAACTTTTATATATAAGACATCAGGATGAATGATTTACGGTTTTTTGCATTGACTGATGGACTTTGCATCATGTATCTCCACTTTCCTAAAAGAAGTAATTTGGAAAGAAGTAAAAAGCCTGCTGAGTTAGTAAAGGATCGTATGTGGGTTATATAGGAATGCTAGAATTAATATCTCAGGACCCAGTCAGCTCTGAAAAGGGAAGAGAATAAAATTATTGGCAAAGAAGACACTAAAAATTTTGACCCCATTTCAAATTTACTGCTCAAAAAGATGATTATATATGTTAGGTGTTATATATTATATGTAATACTACCTATTATATATATTTACATTTTTTTTGCAGAAGTGAGCCCCATTTTGACATTTCTATTTTAGACAAATGCAAACTCTGAAATTATTTAAATCAATATTTCATATCAACTACTGACAGCATTCTTTTCTCTTTTGAAAACATGGCAGTGGATATTGTTTCTACCTTGTGATCTTGATAAACTAGGCGACTTGCCTATCGACACTTGGTATGCATTTACATAAAATCACACTGGAGCAAAAGTTAATTTCTCTCCAAGAATACATGGCCTTCAGAATAACTTTTCAGATTTCCTTTGTTAAGAAATTTAAATTCATTTTATGAATGTATATGTGTTTTCCTAACTGTCTGATTAAAGATTACAAAGAAACTCTGGTTTTGCATCTCACATTAGCAGATGGTGGACAGATGGTTTAAATTAATATTAATTTTGGAAAACTTAGCTTAAATTGTTTATACTGAAGATTAAAAGTTGGAAAGCCAACTAACATCTCCAGGGTTATTAGTACTTCCAAACCCACTTGAAAAGTAAAATCCAGAAAATCAAAACGTCTACTTTTAAAGCAATCCACATCTTAGAAAAATAGTTAATAAAACACAATACCTTGAGGTTGAAGAAATTAAAATAAAAATGAGAAAGAGAAAATGGAGATCCTGGAGTATAAAGAGCCGCGAAGAGTGAGAATTTTTTCTACAAATAAATTGATTTTAACTAATCAGTAATGATTTTTGAAAAGAATCTATATGCAATAACTGCTCATTAAAAAAAATATTAATAATTGGCTGCTAACTGGAACCAGTTTTTCCACATTTAGCTTTTGTTTTAGTTGAAATGAATCTCATAGTTTCTTCCCATATCCTTATCCCGGAGGGGGAGAGAGAAAAGAATGTATGTGTATTGTAAAAAACTGTGGACAAAAACTCTCACATGCACACAGCCTTTACTTCAGTAGGCCAATGGCCAGTAGCTCATGCTGTCTTGGCTGAATATAATTTTATCTTTCTGCTTAGATTTTAATGAATGTAGAAAATTAGTAGGAAAAATTCAAAATATTCCCTAAAAATTGTGTTTTACAAACTGAACCTTTTATACATTCCCTGAATGTTAGTGGCTAATTTAAAATAACCCTAAAGATATTTAGCAAAATCTTCTCATTTGGTGAAAGGAGGAAAGTATGAATCACCACCTGTGAAAATACATAGCTTTGCCTAAAATTATATCTTTTGCAAAATGAGAGAATTCACTCTTTTTTTTTTCAATTATTTGTCAGGCAGATGCTGGCAATTTTATTTAATTAAGATGCTATGGTAAAGCAGGTGTCATAAAATATGCTCCAATCCAGTTGAGTCCTTTTTGCTCTCCCTTAGGGGAAAATATCCAGTTTACTTTATAGATGCAGCTTTGGGGTCTGACCAAAATGAATAGCCACTTCTAGTTTTACCCTCATTCCTAGATAGGCCCACCTTATTAAATAAATCGAGGAGAAATATGGTGAATAAAATTTAAGACATATGATTTATTTTTAGAAAAAATATAGCACATGTACATGAATGTATATTAAAAGCTTGAATTATGTTTTAAAATTGTAAAACAAAAATACATTTATACTGTTTCAAGAATTAGGTTGAAAATTATTCAAAACTTTATTCTAAATCCTGTACCATGTTCAATTTAATGTCTATGATGCTGTTTGAGTTACCAATAAATAACAATGAAGGCGCTGTTGGTCTGATAAAGTGCACTCACATACATGCATACACACAGAGAGGAATAATAAAGTGAAGAAGAAAGTGTGAATGGTCCTACAAACTGTCATGTCTATTAATTGTTTTCTAGAGGGCAATAAATAGGCATGGCAGTTTGTAGGATTATCTAAACTTCATGTGTGTTCTTGGGAAAGAAAGATTTGTTAAATGCCATTATTAAATACTGTTTGCAGAATACTTCTAATTAGGAGTCTTAAAACAGCACTCTAGTCAGAAGAAATCAGCACTGTGTAAGGAAAAGAAAGAACATGCATGGGGAGTGACTTCTTGTCCAGGCTCTGGAGGGAGCCCAGGAGAGCTGGGAACTCTCCGTGGTTCTGACAGTTTTGAGAGCCCTACCAAAGTAGGACTATGTTTCTCACTGTGCTACCTTAAATCCCTTCAGGCCCCTGTCAAAAATAAAGACTCATAGGTCCCACATCTCAACTGTATGAATCAGAATCAGGCAGGAATCTGTATTTTTAACCAGTACTCTATGTCTTTTAATTGGGTAAGTTTGGACAACACTGATCTATGAAAAGACCAAATGTCACCACCTCAAAGAACACTTGCTGATAGGTAACTCTGGGCAGACCAAAGTGGATTTCACTTTCTGCTTCCCTTACCTTGTGTTCACACCTCTTCAAGAATTATTTCTTTACATCTTTTTATCTTAAGAGGAAAGAGATCCAAACAAGTACCTGAATCTCAATAAATGTTGAATGGGGGGATGAATGCATAAATGGACAGGTTCTTGTTTGGAATCCTGTTTTAGTCACAAATCAGTAGGTCACCTTGGACGTGTTACTAAATCTCCATGAACCACTATTTTCTCATCTATAAAAAAGAAAATGCTGGCATTTGGGATTTGGTATTAGTGTCACACTAAACATTAGTTTGTGAGTATCTGCTTCATACCACATCTTCGTTTGTCTGAGTTAAAATTATCGTATCCAATCAAAGCTAAGATGATATCACGTATGAAATGGCTTTCTATAAAGTGTAAATAATAACTTTGATATGTTTGTTTGTTTGATGTTTGTTTTCTGTTTGTATTCTTAGGGAAAATATGAGAAATGTTTAAGTCAAGGGATTCTGAGGATATTTCAGGGATAGTTTAAATATTTGGTTATTTAGTTAAAATAAAACAGTATCTCTTTAAAAGCCATTCAGAACATAAGAATATTTGAGTTTCTCCCACTTATCTTCCATTTTTAACAGAAACATATGGGGGATCTCTGAACAAAATGGATTTTTATTAAACTTTGTATCTCTCTACATGTTTGTTATTAAGGTCTTTATAATATTGATTAAAATATTTTCAAAGTTCAGGTATTTTGTTTGTTTTGCTCCCAACTGAACTCATGTTCTCATTTATTTCTTTCAGGAAAGTATATAACATTTATCCTGGACCCTTTTCAGTACCAGTTAGTAATGAAAAGTCACAAATTAAGCTTTCGAGTATTTACTAATACACTATTAAGGAAAGCATTTTCCATTGAAAAGTTGGCAACCAATGATGACATGAATGATGATCTTCATGGCTGCTATCATCTTTTACGAGGGACTTCTTTAGATATACTCACAGAAAACATGATGCAGAATTTAAAACAAGTTTTTGAACTCCAACTATTAAAAACCACAAATTGGAACACAGCATACCTGTTGACATTCTGTAGCTCGGTAATATTTGAGGTCACGTTCACAACCATATATGGACAATCTCTTGCTGGCAATAGGAGAAAATTTATTACGGAGCTAAAAGATGATTTCTTAAAATTTGATGACAAATTCCCGTATTTAATATCAGACATACCGATAGAGCTTCTAGGAAATGTCAAATCTATTAGAAAGAAACTTATAAAACTCTTGACATCAGAACACTTAGCTAAGACACAAGGATGGTCAGAAGTTGTTCAAATGAGGCAAGATATCCTGGAGAAATACTATACGCTTGAGGACTTTGAAATAGGAGGTAAGAAACTTCTGACTGATTACTTGTCTAAAATAAAACAATTTACAATAGACCTTTGAAATAAAAAGACAAAATGGTGACCTTGAAAATTTTTATGCTCTTTCTAATTGGCTAATGATAAAATGTTTTACTCTGAAACAACCCTCTGTGATAATTGATTTTTTCCTATCTTTCTTTTTTCTTTCTTTCTTTTTTTTTTTTTTTTTTTTCTGCTGAGGTGGTAAAACAAGATACTTAAGGGGGATAATGAGAAAGAGTATAACTAAGCTGCATTTACTCCTCTTATCTCATCTCCCACCTCCCCACCCCCCACGCGCACATTACATTTTAAACTATTCTCATTAAGCAGAAAATTAGACTTCAGAAGCCTATTGGTCCTCATTAGCATGCACTGATCCTTGGCTGGGTCTGTGTCCTAACATCTTTTAATTAGCACACTGCAAATCTAATCAGTGTAATAAACGCTATTAATCTTCCTTTTCACTTATTTTCTCCCAGCACATCATTTAGGCTTTCTCTGGGCTTCTGTGACAAACACTATTCCAACTACGTTCTGGGCGATGTATTACCTCCTCCAGCACCCAGAAGCTATGGCGGTGCTGCGTGACGAAATTGACCATTTGCTGCAGTCAACAGGTCAAAAGAAAGGGTCTGGATTTCCCATCCACCTCACCAGAGAACAATTGGACAGCCTGGTCTACCTAGGTAATTTATTTTTATCTGTTATGAAGAAAAGAAGGTACCTCTCTGCAAACTCAGTTTATCACTCAAAGCTGTTTACCAAGAGGTGGAGGACACAGCTGCCTAATTGACATAATAACACCCATTTACATCAATTATAAATTATGTAGTTTATAACTGTAGATACTCTCATTACATGTAAACATTAAGGCCTAGGTAATTAACTATGCAAGGTAAGCAAAAGGCTAACCCAAAGCTTTGCAATTATTTGGAAAAAAAAGTTTATGCCTATTAAGTCATTTGATTCTGAGCATCTGTTGGTGTGCTAACGCTTTCCAAACACTGCTACACTATCTTAACAAGAAAGGTATTTGGGGATTGAAAAAGGAAGTATTTCAGAACGGCAACTTGTATACAAAATGTATTTATTCTTACCTAAGATGGTGTCACATTTTCAGGCAGAGGTTAGGATGTTTTATACAGCTTGAAGTGTATGATTCTCAAAAATGTAGTAAAAGTGATTTCCACTGGAACTTCTTGATTTGAATATACTTGGGGGGAAAAAAGGAAGAAGGTAGAAAAGAAAGGGAGAGAAGGGAAGAAAAGAAGAAGCAACAGCTACTAATTACTCCACGTGAAATGTCAATATTTTATAAAATATTCACTGACTCGTGAAGTATGCATTGTCACTACTTCAAATATATTTGAGGTCAGGAGGGACTCAGTCATTTTTCTACTTCTACATAGACCTGTACGCCAGCAACGTGAGCTTTTGATGACAGTGGATTGCATTCTCTTTTACTGGTCTTGATGAGACACTTTGTACTTTATGTGAGCAAACTTTAACTCCCTACTTTAAATTCCATATTAACGAGTTATTTTTCTGTCCCTTCTGTATTGACATTTCCTCCTGTGTATCCTTTACTATACGATAATCCAAGACCCTTTGGATGCATGTAAGAGTAAGTCTTTATATATCTCTGTTGCTTCACTCCTCTGATAAGGTAGACAAGTATTTTAGCTTATGTTGGCCTCAATTGTTTACCTTTTAAGTGTGTCCCAGGTTCTTTGATGCGAACTTCTGGGAGCAGAGGACTTAAAGATCTTGAATAGTATTGACTATTGGCGACATTAAAAAGAAAGGTCCATGTGTTCTAGAGAATGTTCCCACAGTGTAGGCTAAGTCCTATCAGGGGCAATAGCAGGAAGCTTATCTTGTCCTGACAGGTGGTTAGCTTGTTCAATCAGTTGGGATACATGTGTCATCTTCTAGTTTGTTTTTTTAGCATACATTAGCAAAGACATTTTATATTTGCTTGGTGAAAGAAAATAATCCCAACATTATTAAAATACAAATATTATTTTGGTTTTCTTTGCAGATTTATTGGTGAACAAACCCAAAAAATTTGCATAAAATTCTGGGCAGTAACCTTCACATGGATACACAGTATTTTCTGGGTAGAAGATTCAGAGTTCTATGAAAATCAAGGTTGCTTTCCCATGTATTCAAGTTATTTCAGTTGTATTTTATGAACCAGGTGATGCATACTGGGAAGTGAAGCAAATAAACTTAAAGGAACATGTGTTTGTATTCTGTACACAGTTATTACTTTTAAAAATTTAGTTGAAATTCACCAACTTCTTACTCTCAGTATCTTGTTGAAAGAAAAGATCATTTTAAAATGATGGTATTGAAGCAGAAATGTTTAAAGTTATTTGATCAGAAGAAATGGCAAGTTCCAGAGCTACACTTTGGGTCCATTTAAGTCCGTAGCTAGAGCTAGAGATTTTCATGCTCGGAGCCCTCATAAATTTATGGCCCCTTTATCATCAACAAAGGAACAGTAACGATCCCAAGAGATTGTAGATCTACCTGGATAAAGGCAGCACCTTCAGCAATCTAGAAAAGGTGGACATCTGTTCATTGTGACCTTGGTTACCAGCAGAGGCCAGTGTTGTTCATTACAAGAATTTAATCCTCTAGAAAATAATGTGCATTTTTTCCTTATATGAGATAGACAATTTTATGCAGATTGAAATGAATTTTTTTATGAATCAGTTACACAACAGGTGACCTCTGCATCTCATCATAGTTCAATTGTGGAGAGTCCTCTATATCAGAAGAGTATGAACTCTTTGTACAAAGGGAAGATTTACAGGATTAAAAATTTACAGTGTACCCCCATGGTATGGGTGTATGTGTTTCCCTTTTTCATGTCCCTAAAGACAGAGGTCTATGTAGTTATTCTAAGAATATTTCTTTATAAAGAAATATATCTTGAATTTTTAGTATTATAAGGAAAAAGATCACAAGGATGAAATGAATGCCACTTTTTTTTTTTAACTAGTAAGAAGTTTTTTAACCAGGAAGAAGAAAAGAGATTTTTTTTTAACAAAGATTTTGCATGTCAGCCTACATTGATTATAAAGTAAGGTTGAAAGGGAAGTTAGAATGCCATAGAAATGAGTGCTTTATTCCTGACCAGAAATGGTTTCTCTTTTTTAGAGTGATTATAGAAGACAGAGCCCAATGGGGCATAGGTTTATCGTGGTGCGAATACTCGTGCATATATTATTGACATTTGTGGCTCAATCCTGTAGGCCTTGCATGTATCAAATTTCCTCTGACATCAATATACACTTAAAGTCAGCAAAAGTTAAAATATGTAACATAGATTGGGCTTTTAAGTACCAAGCCTGTTTAAGTAATTCAAAGCAATCATGTGTTTTAAGAGGTTGTGAGGAATTTATGCTTTTTCCCCTTGGTTCTTGAAAATCTTTCTTTAAAACCATTCCAACCTTTTCTTTTAGATAAAGAAAAACACAACTTCCTATTTTTGTATATTTATGTACCTTATTATAAGGACTCTGCTTATCATGACCTTACTACAATTTTATATCTCTCAATGTTTAATAAAGTTCTCTATAAAAATTTGAATATAATTTTTAAAATAAGTTACTAACTACAGTTGGCTCAGATAAATGTCAGTGGGGGCCAAAATCTCAATAGGAAAAGTTGTTTGAACGAAGTTTGAGAAACCCTGAGAGAAAAGTAAGAATTATTCTGTTTTCCCAGAAAGAAAAACCTGGGATGGAGATAGGATTTAGAACTATAGATTTCCAAGACAGGAAAAGCAAAAGGAGGAAAGACGAGTCCAAGAGAAGGTAAGATAAAAGAGAATGCAAGGAGAGGAAGCTCTCAAAATTGGAATTTTGACAAATGGCTAGCAAAGAATCTCACTGAGTACTACTTCTGACTTCCACGTTTCCCTAGATAATGCATAACTTACAAAGTATGGGTTCAATAAATGTCATCTCTTGCTATCACCGAAACAATCCTGACTCTCAGTGCCATCCCTGCAATGTGTACATTGTGTTCATTTTCAGTTATTGGTGAACCAAGCTGGTTGCAAATTCAAGTCTACCTCATCACACAGGCGTGCTCTTTCTGTGCATCACACATGAAAAAAACAAACCTGCTTTAAGTAAGAAGAACGTAAGTTGAAGTAGATTCTAACTTCCGAACCGAATAACTCAGGCGAGTTGCAGGCACCTAATTTCCTCAAAATGAGAAAAGTCGCACACGTGGCAGTAGTGAGGGATATTGGAATAAAAGGAGGTGCTATAAAACCAACACTCAGCAGAATTTGCACTACTCTCTTGCAAGGAGATCATCTATTATAAAATTTAGCCTTAGAATAATAAGCCTGCAGTGATTCTCCAACAAAATTCTATCCAAAATTGCTAAGCCCGTTGTTTTTAATTAGTGAGGAGAAAGAAAGGGAAAGAAGTGATCAGTTGGGAAAGATAAAGATCCTTGAATAACAAATGATGAGTATTAGATGTAGTCCATATTAAATATATCAATGACTGCAAAATCTTAAGGCAATTTTATGGCCTCAAACATTGTTTCATGTGATCTTCACCAAAATCCTGGGGGGCTGGGGCAGCCATTATTTTGCATGATTTTTACAGATGAGAAAAATATCAGAATGCTGAATAACTTGCATGGGGGTAAAGGGTTTTCTTGCCCACCCACGCTTCTCTCCTGGACATGTCTGAGAGCAGAATCCTTAGAGTCATTTTTCATTGTCTGAGCTGAGACGGGGGGAGGGATTCTCTGTATCCTGATTCAGCAAAGCCAGCCATGATATGCGCATCTATGAGATCAGATGACTTGAACAAGATGATCATACAGTTCACTATATTTTTAATTTCCAGATGACACAGTGTGAGTGACTATTAACAACTATTTCATTATGTGGCAGGCACTGTGCTACCTGCTTTACATAGATTAGCTTATTTAACCCTCAAGTATATTATCTTCACTTAATTATTAGGTAACAAGATTCAGAAAGATTAGTTAACCAAGTCAAGTCATGAAGCTAGATTGTGGCAGAAATTGATGGCCAGTCTAACTCAAAAGCCAACCCACAAATACTGTCATGTTAAGGAGCAAATGCTCCAGAACTACACCAGAGACCTTGACCACTATTTTACGAGGATATGGATCACTAATTCTCAGATACAGTTGAGTTTGAGGGTAAGGATGGGGCTTGAGGTTCACATCAGAATCTTGTCAGTGTTTTTAAGTAAAAATAAATTTTTCATTTTAGAATAGGTTTAGATTTACAGAAAAATTATAATGATGATAGAGTTCCTGTATCCCCCCTCCATACACACATACACATAGTTATCCTTATCATTAACGTAACTTCAGTGTGGTTGTTTGTCACAATTGTGGGCATTATTTTGAAAAAGTTCATTCAATATTAAAAATAATTGTATATTTGAAAAATCATACAGGGACAGCTGGATGGCTCAGTCAGTTAAGTATCCAACTCTTGATTTCAGCTCAGGTCATGATCTCAGAGTTTCTAGATCAAGCCCCATATCTGGCTCCACACTCAGTGGGGAGTCTATTTGAGATTCTTTCCCTCTGCCCCAACTCCTGCTGGCACCTGTGCATGCTCTCTCTCTCTCTTTCAAATGAATAACTTAATTTTTTTAAAAAGAAAAATCATGCATAATTTGGACAATAAATTGAATGAAATCCTCTCTTCCAATGGGTATGTTCAGGAGGTATGAATCCTTCATTCAGAAACTTCTATCTGGAGAAGAAGGGAGAGGTATCTTTCACAAAGGGGTACACCAGAGATCAGACAGTGAGATTTTTCTAGATAAGGAAGCATTGGTCAAAAAGTGAAAAAGACCAGCTAGACATGTATCAGATTTTCAGTTCAGCATAGAGCTAAGAGGATTAGATGACACAATGATTACGGAAACAGGACTTGAGAGGGAAACAATGAGAAGGCAAAGAATTGGACTTAGGTCAAGCATCAATTGCCTAAGAATAAATAGGATGAGGAAATGTATGGCTTAGCAGAGAAGGGTTTAAAACAGTGGTTCTTAACCTTGATTACTCATTGGGATCAACTCGGGAGCTTTAAAAACTGCTAGTACCTGGTCACACCTCCAAAGGTTCTGATTTCATTGGTTTGGGGGTGCAGGCTGATGGCTTTAAAAGCTCCCCCAGGTGATTCTAATGTGCAACCAAGGTTCAAAACCACTGATTTAAAGGTTTGGTTAATGCAGTGGTTCTGATTCCTTTGATCTGGAATGGAGCATTTTTTAAAAACCATTTCCGGTGATTCTAATGGGTAGCCAGGGCTGATAACCTCTGGAATGTCAGAAAACTTAAGACAAGTCAGTGGTGATATGATTTCAAAATCTGTTGTCCCTCTGCTTCCAACAAAACATTAAAAGAAGTCTGATATTCAGGGTAAAGAAAGTAGTTCCTCTCCACATTTCTAATTAAAATACCACACCCACTTCTGCCACCTTTTAAGAGGCAAGTTGGCTAATTGAATTCATCCAGGATGTCAAAAGACTGAAGGCCACATTGTCTCTGACATACAATTTTAAAATGTCATGATAGGGATACCTGGGTGGCTCAGTGGGTTAAGCAGCTGCCTTTGGATCAGGTCATGATCTCAGGGTCCTGGGATCGAGCCCCGCATCAGGCTCCGCACTCAGTGTCGAGTCTGCTTCTCCCTCTGCCTCTGTGATTGTTTTCGCTCTCTCTAAAATAAATAAAATCTTTAAAAAATGTTAAAAATTAAAATGTCATGACAGTTGTCTTTAAATTTTTTTAAAGGACTGTCACGTGGAAGAGGGATTTGAATTTTTATTTTCCTTTGCCTCTTTTCAAAACAATAGAAATTAAAAGGAGGAAACTTCAGCTTAGTATGAGAAATAACTTTCTACTAAATGTACATTCTGAATGCCATCTTTAGAGAGGTATCTACTGAGAAACTGCACAGAATCCTCTCTAGGATCTTGTGGCTCATTCCTGTCTTTATGCACCTCCCAACTTTGAACTACCCAGATTGCAGTGTCCAGGAAGGCTAAGTCCATTTGCTGTGTTTTCTTTTTTTCACCAGTAGCAGTGGTCCAGTGCCCTGAACAGAGTAGGGTCTTAATAAACATTTTTTTTAAGATTTTTTTAATTTATTTGGCAGAGAGACAGCAAGAGAGGGAATTCAAGCAGGAGGAGTGGGAGAGGGAAAAACAGGCTTTCCACTGAGTGGGGAGCCCAATATGGGGCTTGATCCCAAGACCCTGGAACCATGATCTGAGCCAAAGGCAGACACTTAAGGACTGAGCCACCCAGGCGCCCCAATAAATGTTTATTAAACATATGAATGTTGAATTTACTTTTCTGTAGGAAACCAAAGGTTGTGTCTGCAATGCAGAGTGAAAGTAGACTTCTGTACCAATCCAGATTTACTCTTAATTTTATTTGAAACACAGTTGTTGAGCTAAGAACTAGTTATTTGCTTTAAGTTATCTGATTATTATAATTGCTTTTCTTAAAAGATTTATTTATTTATTTATTTATTTATTTGAGAGAGAGAGAGAGCACATGCAGGGGAAGGGGCAGAAAGAAAATCTCAAGCAGACTCCCCACTGAGTAGGGACCCCTGGCACGAGGTCCGTCCTACCACCCCAAGATCATGACATGACCCCAGCCAAAGCCAAGAGTCAGGTGCTCAACCCACTGAGCCACCCAGCATCCGTGATTATTATAATATCTAACTGATCTCACCTGTCTTAAAGGCAGTTATGTGAAAATGCACCCACACACCTGGAACCTCACTCCATTTCTTCATACCTTCTAGAGAGCTGCCACAGATCCTCCTCTCTCCCCTCCTCATCCACCTTTGTAACACCGCCCAAGCGTTCAGCCCCAGTGGACCGCGGCATAGCCTGGCTGTCCATTTCATTCCAGCCATCATTGCTATCCACTGATCACCATGGCTAATCAGATGGTACGACAGTCTGCACCAGTCATTAAGATGACCCAAATTAACAGCCTGGCCATGTCACAGTACATTCATTCCACATACACAGACATGGCCTAAGTGTGAGGCAGAAACTTGGATGTGCTTATTTGTGTTTGCGTTGTTACATGCATTATTGATTGTCATGAGCTGCTTCAACGCTTTAAATCTGCAAATGAGAATCATCTGTCAATTATTACAGCCCGAATGGAGATCTGAGGGCAAGAGAGAAAGTGTACATGCCTTTTTCTACCAGCACATCCTTTCGTTTGCGATTTTCCTTCATAGTTACATGGTAAAACGTCTTAGCTCAACACATTCCCCAGCTTTTTGCTCAGAAGAGATACTTAATGAGAATATTTGTAGATCCGGAGAAGAAAAACAGATCCCTCCTAGCCAGGTGAAGGAGGTAGTTCAGGCCCTGAATTGTAAGTTTATCGTGGGAATGCTATAATCCAATTTTCTACTGTATACCGGTTAGTAAAGCTCAGCTCTTAATAAAACACAGGCAGCCTTATCTTAATCGCAATCGCAATTGCTGGCACCTTGTGGTGCCTGGTGTAAATTATCCCCAAAATATTTGCATTCTCGATAGCCATTTCTCTACAATGCATTTAATAAGTAGAGGGTCCTATTACCTGCTAAATGTTAGTATAAATTAACAATCCATTATGCACAATAAGTTTTATAAAACATTTACAGATAGAGATCATGTTTAATTAAAATTAACTTGCATATGAAAGCCAAGTGCACTAATGATCACAATGACCTTTTATTACCTACAGTCCCTTGTTTTGGCTGGATGATTGACAGCTTGCTGTTTGGCTACCATGTTGAATTTCAGCTGACAAGACTTTTCATTTTAACTCAATTTGCCCGCCTATCACAAGCTGGTGGCAGGCCAGACCCAAGTCACCCAGCTTTGCCTCAGCAGCTTGCTCTACTTCTCATTAGTACGCATTTATTCAGTGGAAATTGGAAGACAAATGCTTGAAGGCATGTGAACTAAGTATAGCAAATTAGGTTTAAAGACTGAATATTTATAAGTATATGGAAAGTTTTTTTTTTTTTTTTTAATTCTAGAGCAAATTGAGAACTGAGTGCTAGCTTTGGTATAAAAGAAATGAAGATAGCAGGGGGAAGGAAGATTCTAAGAATAACAATACTATAAGCTTTTTCTTTCCATTTTGGAAATATGTAAAATCTCTCTGACAACACCTTATCAACTACCAACCTGGCCTCTCTTTCGTGGAGTGCTTGCACAATGAAGTTTAACACCTCGTGTGTGAGAAGGGGGGAAAAATGAGGGTCATGTTCATTTGTTGCTTGGTTATCCCTTGGTATGTTTTAAATTGCCTTGTTTGTTCGGCACTCGCACAGAAACAGATGTTGCTCTACCGTGCAGGATAATTTACTGTACCTCCTGGTGCAGCATGGAAGTCCTCCCAGGGCCCAGCTGGTCTGTCAGTGGCACTGGCTGGTGTCTGCTCAACTATGACAACTACAAGTAGAGGCTGCAATTTTTTTTATTGTGCAGTTGTCATTCTTCTCAACATAGAGCTCTGCCCGCGTTCTTACTGGGGCTGGTGGAAAAGCTGCTGGCTTTTGTGTCTGTTCTGTTGTAACGCAGAGCCACGGAAGCTCCCCTCTCCATTGTTGATAATAATGCAACTCATTACTTTTGTCGTCTAATGATCATCGGCGTGATCACTCAGAGCGAGAGCCAACCTCGCCTTGCACACATAACTGGTACTGGAAGGTAAAACAGATTTGTCATTTACGATCTGACCGCTAAGCCCCACTTTGTGCTCCATTATTGTGATTAACTTCTGCATAAGAGATGCTTGCCCAATTGTCATTTGCGATCCCACAGTGGGCGCAAGCTGCCGTGCTTCCCCCGAGCCCCACCGGCCAATCGGAGGGACTGTGTTGTTGGGACTGGTAAATGCCTGCCCTGTCGCAGAGCCACCCCACAGTGATTTCGCTTTTGTCTCTCTTCTTCCCACACCCCTACTGGACTTGGGGGAACGGCATCGCTACATATGTCAGCTACCGTTTCACACCACAAGCGAAAATGCTGCGGTCCCGCTGTTGACCCAGCAGAGCCAGCAGTCATACATGGGAAACCGACCCTCGCTTTGCACCACAGAGATGTTAGTCACCGGTGTCCTGCCAGCTGAGATCCGTCGTGTCAGGTGCCTTGTGGCTATCTGCAGTGGAGTCCACGTTCCAAAACCGAAGTTCTTTCTGGCCTCATCACCAACAAGCCGATTTGACTCTGCCTGATTATAATAACGAAGGCAGTCCAAAAGAATATGCACAGCCTCACTGTACGTCACATTGAATCACCACGCCGGCCACACAGAGCGGACCGCAGCCTCATTTCTTTAGACAAATGCACGCTGAGGGGGAAATGTCCTGGGAGAAGGCACCCAAAGCTACTTGTGCAAGCTGGGCGTAGATTTACGTTTTAGTGGAGTAGCATTTATTTTTCTTTTTTGGCTGATGCAAGCCCTCACTGACCAGTGCCCTGCTCTACTCTAATAACTGAGCACGCTATGTTTCCGAGCTTTGCTGAACACTAAGAAATTGGGGTGTGTGTGTGTGTGTGTGAGAGAGAGAGAGAGATTCTAAATTGCAAGCCATAAACACAACCATTTGTTACCATGTGAAAGGGGGAAAGCGCTCAATTTGGAGCTCTTTTTCACGTTGCTGATTAGAAAGAATCAAGCTTTATATTCTAGGACCCATTCAGGCTGGTGAAAACATAGTCAGTTTTGATTACGAAGGCAGAGATGCAGACCTAGACAGGAGCTACATGCTGATATGCATGCTATCAGAATGATTTATGCAAATTATGCATATTATTCCCAAAGGAATTCCTCCTCAAACTGCCAGGATAAATTGCCGGAAATTAGCCATAAAATCTGTCGTGCTAGGAGCAAAAGGTGAAGGCCACTGGGAAAGCAAGGACATTCAGCTTCTGGAATCTTCCAGGTTATGATGGTGGCTGTTATTTTCCCTGGTTGCTGAGGAAAAGATTGTTTTCTTCTGAATCCCATGCAAGTCTTTTTTCTTTGAAATTTTTCCAACAAATGCTGACCCACATTTTATTTACAGCTAGCATAAAAGAAATTAAGTGTTAAGCCACCGCAGAAAGCACTACTACAATTACTTTACTATTAACTGCCTAAGTGATTATTAAATGCTTGAGCCTGGCTTTAAAGATTGTAGCTGTTCTGAAGGGTGGAGAAAAAACCCACCATCTTCCCGTTCTTCGGCGGGGAGATGGTTTTAATGTCCAATGGATATACCTATCAGACAGCATTTCTCTCTTGCCAACCTTTCTTTCCTACAAAAACCCTAGCTACTTACTTTCTGCCCAAGTACAGCACCGCAGGCTTCTGTCTGTGACGGGCCAAGTCCCAGCTGTCTCCCCCACCTCATCCTTGCTAGGATGATCCAAGACCACCCTGACTCCCCCTTGGTGTTCAATGGATCTGATTAAGAAAGAGTTCCCTTTTCAATCAAAGCTATTGGTAATGAGCTTAATGGCAAATTGAGAGCACTGTTCAGGAGTAGTCATATTTTAATAAGCTGTTGCTTCCTTGTGTCCTTCAGAAAGCACCGTTCTCGAGGTTTTACGACTATGCTCATTTTCAAGCATCATTCGTTTCGTTCAAGAAGACTTGACTCTACATTCAGAGACGCAGGACTACTGTTTGCGGAAGGGGGACTTGGTAGCCATCTTTCCTCCAGCCATACATTATGACCCAGAGGTCTTTGAGGCTCCAGAGGTAAACAAGCATCAAGCGGTCGTGGCTCCTTCTTAGATGACCGTGAGAACATTCCTCTTCCTCACACTATCTTTCCTTAGCTTCCTTTTGCCACCTTGTTCCAGAAGGAATTTGAGACGGATTGATGGCTTATGTCCTGCCTTCCAGTGAGAAAATTTTCCTACTTACTGAAATGTTTCCTAAGGATCTCTCTCCAAAGGTTTTGTGGTCTGTAAATAGAAACAGAATGATGAGACTGGATGCTGGCTTCTTCAAATGAAAGGCATTGTACCTTGGCCATCAGTACCTTTAGGCCAAAAATAGGTTGTGCTTGGCAGAGAATTGTTGAAAACCATGGAGGGCTAGCTATTGGCGGGTGGCTCAGAGAATAAAGAAGGATGACTGTTCTGCTAAGTGTTTCTAGAGTGGGGTTAACTGTCCCCGGATCAAACGCCCCCATTGCCGTACTTAAGCCCATATACTTTCTCACCACTTATCACAGGTATATGCCCCTTTTTGATCAGTCAGAATGGCATTATGAACCCGAGATTGTAAAGCTGCTGCTCCCGGGTGAAGCTCTGAGGGTAATTGTGTCATCTCCTTGTATTTTTTTCTGGAGCTGGAGTTAATGAATATCAAAGACTGGAAATTAATCCACCCTGGCTCATCCCTTAATACCACTTCAGAGGTTCACCACCTGCATGCAAATTGAATGCAGTCCTAGTCTGCCTGAGTGTCTCATGAAGTAGTGTGTTGCTATAGTGGTTTTTGTATAGAAAACCCTGTTTTTCAAAGGTAAACTCTGGCTCTTTTTGAGCAGTTCATAGCAGGATCACTTTTGAAGCATTTCTAAGTCAGATGGTTTGCAGCCAGGCTAGATTAAAATAGTGTTGAATTTTGGAAATTAATAAGAAGAGGACAGACTCCAAATGCAATGAGATAACTTACATCTATTGCACCAGCAAAGACAAATTTTTTTAAGTGAGGGGGAAAGTATACATATGGTTCCTCTGTGTTTCAGAAGAAGAGGCGTTATATGTAGGTGACAGCAAATCAGAAGTAGGGTATTAGTGAGTGCATGAATATTCTGCAGACAACTGGGTTTGTCTCCACAGTTGTAAATATAAAAAAAATTCCACACATAGATATTCAGTAAATGGGGCAGATAATAACTAATATTTGAAAGATATCTTAAATTTTAACTTTTATTTTTATCTATAATTTTTTAAATTTAACTTCTATTTACTATTTTCATTATGTGATTACTGCATTACTCATTAAGTTAACCATTCATATCATGATGGCAGAATCAACATTAAAGTTATCAGCAATACACGTTATCAGTTATCAAGTTATCAGCACGATACATGTTTACCAAATTACCACTATTTTTGCGGTACTATTCTTTGGTCCCCAAAATTAACTAGGTAATTTTTTTTGCCAACATTGTTTTCTTAAAATTAATTGTGGAATGGTGATCATTATCGGCACAGAAAAATATGGCATGGTTCAGAACCATTTTTATATGATTTGGCAAGGACTTACATAATCATTCATTCTGTAAACATTTACTGAGTACCTACCACTATCAGACAGATAGCTTTGTTCCTGTGATTTTTATCAATGTAAAATGACAATAAGTAGATGCCATAGATGCTCATAGAACAGATGCCCATCTGAAACCACCATCCCTTGACAGTAAAAAAGAGAAGGAAATCCTGGGAAATTCTGTCCTGGGCCATCTGTCCCTGAGAGCAATGACCCAGAAGCTCTTCAGAGGCTCATATTCCCCACTGCGTATGTTTTGTGCCCTATAGATCTTGAATGGGAAGACCAGGCCTTAGATACAGAAAACAGACAGTAGCTCTGAGTCCAGAAATTTGAGGAAGACTAGCTCCAGATGTAAGTATACCCTTCTGTGAAGACTCAGAGACTGAAGAACCTTCACAGAACATAGGTTCTCCCAACCCAATGATGCGTGATTTCAGGATGGTCAAGTCCAAGAGACTCTAGAATATCACATTCCAAAAAGAGTCCATTGTCTTCCTTCACACATCTCTCTATTCCTAGAATTTTCCTTCTTGTCCACTCAAGAGGTTCCAGATTACTCCACAAGAGTCACCTTTCATCACCTCTTCTTTGGCAGTGTTCCTGATTCCCACCTCGTTCCTCAGAGAATTAGCCATTGCCAACTCTGTGTCCTGTTGGACCTATGTTACACTGCAAAGCACCTGCTGTTTTCCAATTACTTGTTTGTTTGTCTGTGCTCCCATATGTTGAGAGCTCCAGAAGGGGTAAGACCACATCACTCACTGCCTTCTTTGCATTCTCAGTGCCCAGCACAGGAGGCTGTCCACAAGGCAAATAAATAAGGCATTGCTGGAATGGATGAATGCTCTGAAAGTGAAAATACACTTCAATTAGAATTTTAAATTACCACCGATATTGCATATTCAAATATGTACTGGGCCTAACTAGAACAAATGGATGAAATGGCTTGTGTATAAATGTAGCAATACTATCAGGAGTGGTAAAAACTATGGGGAAAGGAGAGCCCAGAGCTATCTAAGTAAGACCATTTGGTTACTTATGAATTAGCCTTCAGCTCTTAAAAGCATGTAGGCCTAGCATGGCTGAGTCATTTAAAAAAAAAACAACAACTCAGAAAACAGATTTTGGGGTGAACTTCAGAATTTTTAAAGGTTTGGGAAAATAATGTTTAAAAACACAACATGGGCTAAACAAATTATTTGGGGAGCTAACTGGGTCTATAAGCTATCAACATGTAACTTCTGGGTAAAGAATTATTCTTTTTCTGAATATCGGGTGCTTAGTTTATTGTGATATTAGCCACTTAGGTGGCTCTTGCCTACATGGGACATAAATTGGCAACTAAAATTGAAGACAATGAGAGAGAGCACAGGAAACACCCTCCTCAGTTTTCCTTTCCCTCTTTTTTTTTTTTTGGTCTAAATGCTATTCAAAAAAGCATAGATAATTTAGGAATAGATAGCTTTTGAAAGTTTTCTGAAGCCTTCGTCAAATTTACATCTATTATTAGCCAGAGTTCAAGCATCTGGCACACAAATAATTGGTAAATGCTGATGATTTCCTTTCTGCCAAAATGCAGCATCCCGACCTGGAGCTATGGAGAGGAGCAAATCTGTTAGTTGGTTTTTCTGTGACCAGCCATGGTAAGGTACAGAGGAAAGCCTGGAAACACCATTGAGCCATAGGGAAGAAATAACAAACTTTTAAGTTGGTAACACAGCCAAGTAGCCTCCTAAAGTAAGGACACAGGGAAACAAGAAAGTAATTACAAAGCCATTGGAGCGGAGCGCTCCCCAAAGCTCTGAAAGTGAAAGACCTTATTTGACCTCATGCAAGTCTGCCCTATCTAACTTCTCAGCCGTGTAGGGATTCTAAAATGATAAAATGAATTTGAAAGCCCTTGAATAAATTCTAAATCACTATTAAAAACTGTTGTAGCAATATTATTCTGATTATTGTCACTGCTCTACAAATATGCTCATCATAACAAATGAGGAAATACTCTAATTTTTTGTCTGTACCTCAAATTGGAAGAGATAATGCCGCCAGTATTCTTCAAGGAAACAAATAAATACTGAGCATCTGTTATCCAGAAAGCATTTTGATGGGCATAATGGCGGGGGCAGAGGGCACAGAAATTTAAAAGACCCTTGTCTTTAAGAGTTTAGGGAATTGGCCTTATCACACGGCTGTGTTCTCAGAGCTAAGTGCTTTTTGTTGAGAGGGTTTCTGCCATGCCAGTAAATTGGCCTTCATACTCATTCTGTTGGAACCATCAGTGTGCTGGTAAAACGGCCCTCTGAGAAGCCCTGATTTTGTCAATTTTTGTGGCTTAAATATCCCACGTGGCTGATTTCATGTGACTACTGTGAAAACTCTAAACGCAGAGTTGGGAGGAGATGGGCACGCTCTCTTTGTGCTAGTACAAACGAATTGGAACTTAAGTCATGCAGATAGAAAGGAACACTGTCATCTTGCTCCCAGGACAGCTGATTGTATACCCAAAGGCAAGAGCGCTGCCCCTTAGTCGTCCACTCAAAACACCGACAGTTCTTATTTTAAAAAGTCTGTATATTCTCTAATCTGGATTCCTATACCCCAAATGATAATTGAGTGAATCCAAACCCTGATTAAATCGTATGTCACCTACCTCAGCAAGACTACGTTTTAATGCCTTTTTAACTTCAATGTTTGTCATACAGGAAGTGATCGAAACAAATCTCTTAAACTGAACTAAAGACAATATTCAGAGCACACAAATTAGGGCGTTCAATCCTCCTCAGTCCCTTGTACCAAAACTCTTTTCTATCCAGAAAATTGTATCATGTGTCCAATCTTGATTTCTCATGCTAAATATTATACCATTCTCTATTTATGAACGCTGAATATTCATCCATGCTTCATTCTCTACATGTTTATTTACTCATTCAATATCTGTGTTTTCTCCAGAAGCCTGAAGATTGCTTTTAAAATACACTTTATTGTCATGTATTTATGCATTAATTCAACAAATGTATATGGAACCTCTACTATGTACATAGCACTATGTTGGGTGCTTTGAAAATACAGAGATAAGACAATGTGACAACTCCAATCTCCTGGGATTTCTTGGCTCTGCCATCTCCTGTGGGTTAGCTCCCTCTTCAACCTGGAGGCCATTGCTGTTGCAGGCACCAGACTCACAAATAACTAGGTCCAGAGGAGAAGGGGTTAAGCATTTTTTGGTTTGTTTTTCTTTCTTCACAAGAAAGGAACTTCTATCAGATATCGTCACAGATGTTTCCTCTGTAGCAGTGACAAGATTGGGTCACATACCCTATCCTCAGTCAGAGGCCAGGGCAGCGTGATTACCATGGTGGGTGCCCAGACAAACCTCAGCAGAAGAAAGATGTTCAGAAGTCAACCACAAGAATTAAGAGAGGGGTGATGTGGAATTACAGTGTCATGCCGTTTCTTTCATGAATTCTCTGTTCTCATCCACTTACTATTATGGCATTTAATTGACCGTTTTTAGTTTCAAAGTGCTGAGCTGTGAGGGTGACTGCAAAGAGTTGATGTCAACATGACGAGTCCTGCATTTAAATTGTTCCAAATGAATGTGTGCATCTTGAGCTCCTAACACTTTATTCTATGTCACTATGACCCCAGAATCTTACAGGTGAGACTACCATACCCTTTATCTTTTTGGCAAAAACCAAACCATCTCCCTAGCCCCTGCCACAGGCCTGTCCTAATATTGGTTTCTGCTCTGGCTCTGCATGCCCTGACTATGGAAAACAAACTGAAAATAAATTTTGGCTCAAAAAATATATTTATGCCTATGTGCCCTTTGAGCTTGATGGTAGTAATAGAGCAAAAGAAGTTGGCCTTTCCTCTTCTTGTTTCTTAATATAAATAACTAAGTAGGAATTTCTAAGACGTTTACTATAAGGAAATGGAATCAAAGCTGGTGGAAAACCAGAGGAGAGACATTGCTGAATGAGTAGAAATTTGAGAGAATTGACTGTGAACACTACCTGGAGGTCACAGGGTTGGGGGAGTGTCATGCATTTATCCCCCTGGCCTCTCAGAGAGCAGCACATTCCCTTTCACGAAGAAGAACAAGGCAGCCATGAAATAAAGCAGTTGTTGGCTTATTTATGAAATTGGGACACTATGAAGTCATAACCCAAGTCAAATTTTCATTTTGTATTTCCTGGCTTAGAGTGTGGCTATCGTGAGATCTTTTCCCAACAAATCATTTCATGAGTTAGTTAACGTGAACTGACTAGGCTATGTGAGGAGCTCCTCAGATTGGCCAGTGAGAAGGAGGAAGGAGCAGTCCTACACTCAGGCAAGCAGGCTTGGGCCCCAGTCATGGAAAAGGTCATGAAGAGAGAGTACCATATTGTACTCTATCTCCAGTAATACAGTGCATGTCAACAGAGTGTCCTTGTTCATCGCTACGGAGAGGCACGGATATTTTTAGTTTACCACTAGTTGGATCCTATTCAGATACATCCCAGAACTGTCTGTGGGGAGGAAAATTACTTGTGTTCTAATGTGGATTAATTTGGCCTTAATGATTGCACCAACTTGCAAGTTGGAAGGGAATGGAAACCACCCAAAGTGTGCCTTCCAAGCATGAATATTTATCAAAATAGGTGCCTAGGTAAAAGAAGACAAGCCCAGTACCTTTAAAGGAAATTATTTCAATGGCACTCATATTGAGTGGGAAAATTAGGTCATCTGTGACGAATTTGGAACCTGTCCGCCAATTGTAAGGTTTTCACTATAACATGAAATACTTTCAGTCTGACCTGCTTCTTTGCCTCTGACTTCATGTAGTTCATATCAGACTTATGTGGTGAGCAGATCTAATGCTAATGAGCACCAAGTATAGGAAATACTTGGTCATTTTCATGCATGCCACGTGCATTAATTTAATCAATGGCTTAATTCACCATGGGCTGAAATAAGGTCACTCAGTTTCTTCACAGAAACTCAAGTGAGAGTAAATTAATGCCAGGCTAAACACCCTGGATAAACCAGTCCCATAATTTTCTGTAACAAGTAATGTAACTTATTTATGAAAACATATCGGAAATACCTGCCACCCTACAGTTAACCCAAAGAGAGTCCATTGTAATAGCACCGTGCTAGGAGAAATTCAGTACAACATCAAAAAACAAGATGGGTTTTGTGGTTTAGTTCCTCTCTACGGCTTCGTGTGAATTTCAAATTTCATTTTATGTCTATTTAAGCCAATCATAAGCACTGAATCTTAGGTTGAAGGCCTCATCCATCAGGAACTGACTGGGAAGGAGTAGAAAAGGCATATTAGGCAGCTCCCGGGGCCAAAGCCATTCGTATCCCATCATGACAGTGGTGGCAGTGCGGTTACCTTCTACCCAACATCCGTCCACCAAGTGGGACCGTCTTAGGGAACACAACTAAAGAGACTACCTCTTCACTTAGGAAACAGCATAAGAGAGAGGTGCGAATTAGGTATGTGCATTTCACGATGATAAGGGAGAAGTCATTTCCTAGTGGCATTTGAGTTTTTTTGAAAGTTCATCCATAATTTGCACCTAGTCAAGTTTTACTCTCTGGCATTTGCAGAATTAAAAGGCACCTTTTCAGACGGGAAGAGAGAACGGGCCACGTTGTGGACCTGACCTCAAACTATTTCATGTAAATTTTGCACCTTAACACTCCTTGTCTCTTCTCTGCAGGAGTTTAGATTCGATCGTTTTGTAGAAGACGGTAAGAAGAAAACCACCTTTTTCAAAAACGGGAAGAAGCTGAAGTATTACCTGCTGCCGTTTGGATTTGGAGCCAGCAAGTGTCCAGGCCGATTTTTGGCAATCGTTGAAGTAAAGCAGTTGTTGGTTATACTTTTAACTTACTTTGATTTAGAAATAATTGATGATAAGCCTATGGAAGCAAACTACAGTCGACTTTTATTTGGCATTCAGCATCCGGCTTCTGATGTTTTATTCAGGTACAAAGTAAAATCTTAGAGAAGCAAAAAAGAAAGAAAAGAAATGTATCCGAACTAATCTAAATGTCCATGGCTCATCTATTTGTTTTGAATTTCTGCAAATATAATTGCTTTGTCTGTTTTTTTTTTTTTTTCTAAAGTGCAAATTTATATTTGATCGGCGATCAGTCCCGTTCATACTTGGTCACAAAACCCATCATAAACTAAAATAGGATGTTGACATGAAAATAGACATCAAAATCAGCATAACGATAAACTCAAAATAGATTTTTTATGTTTTTCTACATATTGTGATGTTCTCTCATCATGGTAAATGTACCACAATAAATTTGGCTCTGTAGGATTTTTTTTTTTTTAAGTCACTCAGATTCTTCTCTAATACGTAAAATCACACTTTATGTACTAGTGGAAATTTGTGCTGAAAATGGACACAGTCTAACAAATTCCAAATTCTCAGAGAAGAAGGAAATTAAATTTTCATGAGATAAACTGGATGAAAATGTTCCCTTCAAGTGTAATATCAATAATGTCTATACCGCCTGGGTACGTTTGCCTTAAATGAGTTTTACAGTAGATTAAACGCTCCAACTTCACTTCAATATTTAATCATCCATAAGTGTTCTTTATTATTTTGTATACTATGGCTCAATGCAACAAAATTTCTTGTTATGTAAGACCACTCATGTTGAGTTAGATACTGAGAAGATTTAATGTATAAGAATACACAAAACCTATTACATATTCAACATTTGCCTGAGACCTTGGTATTTGGTTTGTTGTTAAGAGCAAATGTTAAAATCATGACAGGATTGATGGTAGCACTTGGTTTTAGTGTAAACTCTGAGGATTATACCAGTATTGCAGTGAACTCTTTCCTAAATGCTTCCATTTATATAAACTGAGAAATCAGATCTCAGTATTTGTTCTTGACACATCACCTTTCGGACTTGGAGTTGATCTGTGTTCTTTGGAGTTACACCATTATGGAATGCAGTATAATTTTAAATCCCACAGTGCAGCATTGTGTCCATGATTCAGAGCTTTCTAATTTCACCTTACCAGGTGATTATTTGGCATCTGACCTAAATGATGCCACTGTATTTAAACAGGAAAAGCAGGTAATAAAATTCAGTTAATTTGCGTCACGTGGATTGGAACTTCTACTATTTCAGTGTTGTGCTACTGTTTTTAAAAGGGAGATTGATTTTTAAAGTAACATTATAAAATACCTACAATACTTGATAATCAATAGATGCCCTAGGATTTATAGTCTCCTTCTTGAAGTACATGCTCTAAACATTTCTTAGTGGAGCTCTGCTAGCTAAGTTCTGCTCTGGTTGATTGGAGATGTCTTTATTTTTGCCTTCGTTCTTGACAGATGATTTTGCTGTGTGCACAAATCTATTTCCTCCCAGCCCTCTGAAGATACTGCATGTTCTTATGGCTTCCATCGTTGCTGTCAAGAGGTTAGCCATTACTTTAATTATTCAGAAGGCAGATTGCCTCTTCTCTCTGATAGGGTTAACGTGTTCTTTTTGTCTTTGATGTTCTTAGACTCGATTTCTCACTCTTGCATGTCACAGTGCCTCTTGAGTCTGCTAATGTGTGTCTTTCATTGGGTAGGAAGTATTCTTAGCCATGATCTTGGAGTAATACCTCTCCCAGACTCTATTAGATCTTCTAATAGGATCCTCTTTTAGATCCCATTTTTTTCTACCTCTATTTTATATTCTAGGTCATCTGTTTAGATCTCACTGTCAGTTTTGTCTCTACACTGTGTACCTAATCTACTCTTTATCTCATCCATGGAGTTTGTTTCTTTCTTTTTATTTAACTTCATAGCATTGAGTAATCATGCTCCTTATACTTCTTAGTTCATGGTACACAATTATGATTTGTCCCCTCTGCCTTTATCTACTTATTCTATCTTATCCCTAATCTTCACCATTATACTCCTCCCCGTCATAGGCAAACATTCTAATGTGTTTGATATTTCTCTTTTCATAAGTATATATTTTTATAGAACATAGTACCTGTGTGCATGTTAATTTACGTAAGTGAATTTTCTATATATGAGATCCTTCTTAATTTTCTTATTAAGCTCTATGTTTTAAAGATATATTCGTATTACTTTATATATATGTATACACACACACACACACACACACACACACACACATATACATATATATTTAATCTGTTACTTCTAACTGCTATGCCATAACATGCACCCACCATGTTTTAAATCTCTTCGTCCTGTGATAGAAACTGTATCCATCCGATACTTAATTGGGGGTAGAGGCCAAAGTAGGAACAAAAAATCCTCCCACTGTTGTGTCCACCATCTTCTACTCTGGACTGCTACAAATTCTGTCCTCAACCCCTGTAGTGTGTGTGCACGTGCACACACACACACACACACACACACACACACAGTCCGTGACTGCCTGCATTCTCTCTGAGATGTTCTAGATTTGTTATGTTCTATCCTCAGGTCCTTACGACCCTTTCCCTTCTGTGGGTTGATTTTGAGCCAGGGTGCCAGCTGCCAACTTGTCAGCTTTCAGTTTTTCTGATCCCACTGAATTTGCTAAGTTCAATGATTACATTTTCAATTTGAGAACGCTCTTTTGTTCTTCCTATCTGTTTTTTTTTTTTTTTTTAAGATTTTATTTATTAAGAGAGAAAGAGAGCACAAGCAATGGGGGAGAGAGAGAATCAGGCTCCCAGCCGAGCCCAAAGCCCGACATGGGGCTGGCCCCCAGGACCCTGGGACCATGACCTGAGTCGAAGGCAGACATTTAACCAATTGAGCCACCCGTGTGCCCACTGCCTGGTCATTTTTCTAAAAAGATTTTATTCATTCATTTATTTGTCAGAGACAGAGAGAACACAAGCAGGCAGAGTGGCAGGCAGAGGCAGAGAAAGAAGCAGGCTTCCTATCGAGCTAGGAGCCCGATGTGGGACTCCATTCCAGGACCCTGAGATCATGACCTGAGCCAAAGGCAGAAGCTTAACCGACTGAGCCACCCAGGCATCCTACCTGGCCATTTTTGAAGTCTTTTTTTGTTGTTGTTGTTTTTTAAGATTTTATTTATTTATTTGACAGAGAGATCACAAGTAAGCAGAGAGGCAGACAGAGAGAAGGGGGGGAAGCAACCTCCCTGCTGAACAGAGAGCCTGGTACGGGGCTCGAGCCCAGGACCCTGACTTCATGACCTGAGCCAAAGGGAGAGGCTTAACCCACTGAGCCACCCAGGCGCCCCTGGTGTCTTTTTCCTTCATCATATGCTCCATATCCTCTTCCATTTCTTCAAGTATATTAAGAAACCAATTTTATGTTATGTATCTGATATTTCTAAATCATTAGTGTTTTGTGAGTCTGATTCTATAGTTTGTCTGTTGAACTCTTACTCAGTGTTGATTGTTTATTGAGCCCATATTCCTTGGAATTTTATCTCTGGAAATTTTTTAAGACCTGAATTTAAAACTCATTCCTTCAGGGAGAAGTTGAGTTTCTCGTCAGACTGCTGATGTTATGATCAAACGCACATTACTTTAAGTTTGCAGCTTGAGGGAGGATGACGGGTGGGAGATACATAGGTAATGTGGGTTCTAGCCTTAAATCAGCTATAAAGCAGCCCTGTGATTAAGAATAGACAGGAGAGATTTTCTGTTTTGTTTTGTTTTCCTTCAGCATTGTGGAGAGAGGCAGATCTACTCTCAGTTTTGCTCTGTGGAGCAAGGTTTCTTTCTATTCACCTACAAGGATGTTCCCTTTGTGAGTTCTGGGCTCTATGAAACAGTCTTGGATTTCACACACACACACACATACCCAACCTGGGCCCTAGGCTTTCTCTTCTGCCTGCCACCAAGCATAGCCCATTCTTTGCATACTAGAAGGACATCTAGTCCACCATATGACCTGAAGTAGAAACTTCCATGTTCTTACAGTTGTCTCAGTAGTACACTTTTGCAATGTTACAGTAGAGAGAACACAGGAAATTATTCAATTCTAATTTCTGCTTCACTTATAATTAGAAGTGTGTACAAGAATTTAGAATAGAACGTAAGAATAAACAAAATGGGTGAGAAAGTGTTATATAACAGGAATGGACAGTAGAACCAAAACAAGAGAGTCTTGTAACAGGCATACATCTAGTCGTTAAAGCATGTTTGTGAATAGAAAAATATGTGATGGAGAAATAAGTTAAAAGACAAGGATTCCAGCAATGGTGTGACTAGTTTGTCATCGACCAGTCATTTTGCCTCTCATTGCTTCAGTTCCTTATTTGCAAATAAAAACAATAAGGCCTTTTTGACATGAAGGTTCATGATAAGGATTAAACATAGTAAGGTATGTGAATTTATTTTGAAAAGTGTAATGCAATACGCAAACATGAAGTTGTAACAGATACTTTAACAAGGTTGTGTCTTTTAAAATCTGTTCCTATGTATTTGTTAAAGGTAATAACTTTTTAGTCATTACATAGTTCATTGTTCATTAATTCAGTCAAACATTTATTGAGCATTGCCTCTGTTCTAGATATGTTGCTATGCACTGGATTACCCTTCTTCAAAAACACACAATTTATTAGGAAAAACAACACATACACAACTAATCTATTTTAGGTGTCCCTGTAAGTAATAAATTAATCTCTTTAAAACAGTTTTAAAATTCTGATTTACCACTAGATCTAGACTTCCATCAGTCATTCCCAAGCAGTGTTCTGTAATGAGAAATTACTATGTGCATAATTACACACAATAAAGCATATACATCGGGTATTGTGATTATGAGACAAAAATAGCCAAACCAAACCTTATTGAGGCTCAAAAATGTCTTAAAAACTATATTTTACATATCATAAAAACCCATCTTTTCATTTTTATAACCTCCCCTAAGTTTCAAGTTAAAAGAAATGAATATACTGTTGTTTTATGTCAATGACCAACGGTAATGAAGCATCCAGTAGCAAAAACTAAATGCTCTGAACATATTAAAAAAAAAAAAGGCAATTTACCACTAAATAAGGCATGCTGCTAAGCAACCTACATAGGAACATTTATCTGCCTTCTTTTGGTTTTCTTGGCACACTTAATTATATCTTCTTCATTTTATCAATAAGTGTGGGGTCACAAGTCTAAGGTAAAGGGGTCACAACTCAAAATCTACATGATGACTTCTGTTTATTTTCTCATAAAAAAATAATTTGGGTAACATTTCCTGTAAATGTCTTCTAATTTAACAGTGAAATCTTAAAACCAATTTCAAAGATCAAAGCACAAAAATTATTTAGGTATTGAACTTAGAATAAAATAACGTCAATAATTATAAAAGATGAATTAAAAACCCTTAGAATGTGCACTGTTTTTAACCTATTAAATTCACAATGTTACAAACTATTATTTACTTGAACTGCATTATTAGGTATTCATATTCACATACTCAATTAAGAAAAAGTTAGCAAGCCAAGATTACATTCCCTGTAGCATTATTTTAAATTATAATGAGCAATCACATAAAACTCTCTACTATTTCTCTAAAGCAATTATTACTTAGTCTTCATAGTGTTGCTCTAAATCAGTGATCAATGATGTTTGGACTTTTTGTCTTAAATCTTTATTTTGTTTATAATTCTTTCCTTGAGTAAGATAAATTTAATTTGTGAAAAACTCTGTTGCACAATTTTAAATAGGAGATAATTTGGTGATACTTATGTTTAAAAATATTTTTTAGCCAGAGGAGTGCCATATAATATAAAAAACTGTTGTACTGAATTGTTTGTTTAATATTACCTTTTGATTTTAAAATGGGATATATGTGGATTTATGAGGAAGCAAATCTTAAAAAGACATTAGGTAAGAAATGCAAATGCTTTGTAAATCTATTTAATTATCTCTTATTTACAACAATAATTCAATAAATCAACTTTTAAAGTGCAGGTGAATGACTGTGTGTACTCATTTCCCTATTAGGAGGCATGTTTGGTGATAGAAGACTTGGTTCCAAATAGCAGGTTATTTGGAGAACAATTTTGCTATCTGACTATCCTCATATCCCTGCCACCCCCACCCCAAACACACACACACACACACACACGCACGTTCTTATTTTCTGATACCCTCCCTAAAAGTACATTCATTGTTTCAGTCAGAGTATTTTTCAATATATTTTAACTTAGCTGTGTATGTGGGAAATTATAAAAACAGACCCAAGAAATGCTGGGGATTAATAAGTTTTTTAATAACTTATTTTAACTGGGCTGACCTTGCTAGACCACAGTTCTTCATAATTGCAGTCTTCTGTGGAGAGATGTAAAAATACACAAATGGAAGAGAGATCCCATTAGATGTGGTCTTTGTCTTCTGCAGATCACTTACCACAGATCATGAATGAAGCTGAATAATATTTGAGCAATATCCTATTTATTCATAAAGCTGAAATCCAAACTGTAAATACAGCAAGCACCACAGAATGGTGATGAGGATTAAGTGTGGCTTCTGCAGTAACTGTACACATAGCATTCCACTGGACACTTGGCTTCTCTAAGAAACACTCCCGTGAGTCATTAACATTTTACAGGAACTTGTCTCAGACTCTAAAGGTGTTCCTGTGTATTTCAACTAATCAGTTCAGTATTAACTAGGATTAATCATGACACTAAATGGGCAATCTATGAAATTATTATTTCTGCTTTCAATTTTACTCTAAAAAAGCACTTATTGAGTAAATTAAAAAATTTTTTACTTTTAATTGTCCGGAATTAGCCATGATCATGTAAGTAATAATATGCATTTTCTATTCAAGATATAATTGGATAGAAAAAATACTCAGGGGTTATGCTGGATAATTTTAAGTGGGTTTGATATAGTTTATTGTTAATTATTTGAGGTATAATTTATGTTCTCAATTCCGAAATGTATTCACTTTTATAAGGAGAGATAGGATATATTGCAGACACAGAAAGTAAATATTTAGAGACAGAATCATGAAGCATTTTATTTTCCTTACAAGGTTTTGTACCTATAGAGGAAACTAGAGGTAAAGGTAACTATAATCTAATAACAGGTGTATAACAGGTAAAGGTATGAATATCTAATGATTCTCATTGAGTCAAATTTAAACACTCATAAAGCATGTATTAGTTTGAGATTTTTATTTGTTTGTAAGAGAACATTACTCCATATAATATTTATTTCTAAGAACAAGCCATTATAGTTAACATAAAATATATGACATATATAAAATATATGTCCTGACAAATAACCCAAAATTTTTAGTAAATTCTTCTGTTTTTTGTGCTTAATGTTTAAATGAAATATACTTTTATTTCACAACTTCTAAGAACTATGGAATATGTTTAAAGTTTTACAAATGTCTGTTTTATTCTTTAAATGGAATTTTTTTTTAAGTATTTGGAATCACTTTTGGATTTTTTTTTATGACTCTTAAAGTATAAAGTATTTTCTCTGTGTTTTTAAATTAAGTATCCATTTTTTAAACTTTTTCTTTTGAACTCATTTTAGATTTACCCAAAAGCTGTAAGATAGCATTCATTTCTACAGAAGAAAATCCTCAGACTAAACAATGTTTGCAAAAAGTTAAACTATGAGTGGTCCCAGGACTTAGCCAGTTGAAGACCTTAGTTAATCCTTGAATTTTGGAGATGTTCATCCACAATAACTACCATGTAGGGCAACCTACTGTCAACAACAACTGAGGGGCAAAGATAATTTGATTGTGTATGACATGCAGATCCTCTATAATCCAAGTGAATATGATTTTTGGAAAACATTTCTTTTTTCTAAATTTTAAAAACAGTTTACTTTGTTCAGTAATTCTAGATTTTACTTAATTTCAAAAAAAAAAAAAAGAAAGAAAGAAAGAAAAGAAAAGAAAGTGAGTTACTCCCTGACCCCTGCTTCCTGATATATGGGATATTCAAAAGATAGATGTCATTTCCCCCTCCACGGCTCTTCATGTTTCTGTGGAGGTCTGGTTTGAAAAATCATTTCTTTTTGTGGACATCTCAGACGGAGGGCACAGACTCAGGCTGACGCTAGAATTTTGACCATAGCTCGGCAGAGAAGCTGTACATGGCAAATGTAGTTGGACTTACTTGAACAGACAGGACATGATTGAATGTTTTGACCAGTTACATATGTAACCTGGGTCTCTCCCATTATAATAAGGTATTATTTGTCTTTTCTTTTCAAAGACTAGATGAAGATATTTAACAAAGAAATCCTTCTACCAAGTTCTTTAGTAATTGCCAGAGCAGAATAAATGCATAAAATGAGCTTAGGCCATGAAGCATTTTTATGTTTAAATCTAAATTCTCATCTCTAAACATCTCTATTAACACAGCAGATTTGAGTTGCAACCATCTTCCTAATAAAATGTGAAACCTTTAAGATTGTGAAGCATTTGTAAATAATGGATCCTTTAAATATCCCTGAACTTTATTCTAAAACTTATAAGGAGAAATAATAATTGCTTTATATAACCACTGATACCATTTTAGCATTTGATGAAGATGTTAATTTATGGTTGGTTAGCAGTTTATGGCTGTCATTAGTTTTTCAGTTTGGTCCACATTAGAAATCTATTTTTCTTTTTTATTTTAATCTGAGACAATTATATAAAGATATGGTTATGTTTTATCTAAAATGTATCATTCTACTATAGCATTTCAAATTATTCACAGATCATAGTTCTTATATGTGCATATATGAATTTAAAAATACAGCAATAAAATGCTTGAAACAGATCATAAATTTGCTTCATATTTTATTGCATCTCTGAATCAGGTTGAGAAGACAAGGGCAACTATGGTCTTTGGGAAAGAATTAACTCTTTCCCAAGCGGAAAGGAGAGTGCTATCACAGTGTGCATAATTAAAGCTAACTCCCCATCAAAGCATCCCGGAGGCTTACTTGTAAAATAGGCTTGTCTTTCTTATTATATATGGTGGGGAGGGGGGTCACTGCAAAATCTTCTTTTCCTTTGCAGTCTAACCTTCCCAGCCCAGTCATTTCGCTTAAAGTTTCTAATCTGTATTTCTATATTGCCAGAATTAGAGAACACGGGGGAAGGGAAAGAAAGAAAACTCACACACACACTTGCACATGCACTTAGGGGTACCTGGTAATTTTGTAATCGTCCAGAAATTTCCTGGATCCTGTTAAGACGAGTAATTTAGATAAAGTGGTAGAATTTAACCCAAATTAAACCTCAGGAAAAGCAAAGAAAGAGTTTCCCAGCTTTGCTAGGAAGCAAAGAGCTCCTTGAGGTTTAAAACTGGGGAGTTTTTCCGCAGAAGTCCTAGTTTTAGCAGGGCTGTGGGGTGCTCCTGACAAGCCTGGCTTCTGGACGAGAACCCACCTGCCTTGGGGGCGCAGGGGACAACTCGATCCTAGTGCTACCTCTAGAAAGAGAGTTTGAGGCAAAGCCTCTGAACTTCGCTTTCTGTGCCAAGAAACTTGGAAGCTGGATGTTTCTGCTCACACAGGAGAGGCTGGGAACCCAGTCCAGGGGAAACACTGGGAGAAAGGGAGCTCTGCGACTGCGGAAAACAAGTCCCTCCCAGGGCGCAGCGCACGCAGAGCAGCGCGGTGGGAACGTGTATGGTGGACGTTCTGTCTGCAATCTCGGGCTGGCTGGGAAAAGGCTCTCTCCCTTCTCCTGCTCTCCCAGGTCCCCAGTACAAACATTTGCCCTGGCCATGGGGTGAAACAGACACCTGGTTTTTCAGCACAACCTAGAGTTGGTTCTAGTAATCACATATCCGTGGATCAGGAGAGCCAGAGATCCAATGGGAAGAAAAGGACTCTTAACCTGAAGAGTTGTTTTTGCTTTTAAAC